>NC_041015.1:20702005-21026772 GCF_004193775.1 Glycine soja
TAAAAGAGAGAGAAGTGCCTAAGGGGCTGAACCTTTTTCTTCTTCACTTCCTCCCCTATTTATAGCAAAATAGGGGAGGTGCTTGCCGCCCAGCTCGCCCAGGCGAGCCAGGTTGCTTCCTCCAGAAGCAACAGCCTTCTGGAGGAATCTTCTGGAGGGCCCAAGTGGGCCTGGGTGCTATTTGCACCCCCATTTTTACTAAGTACACCCCCTCTGCTTTTTTTGGTGATTCTGTTTTCGTAAAGTTACGGAAACTTACGAATTTTGTAACGATACTTGTTTTCTTTCCGTAATGTTACGGAACCTTACAGATTACATAATCATCCCCTTTTTGACTTACGGAATGTTACGGAACCTCACTTAATTATGCAACGATGCTTCCATTTGATTTCCGGTGTGTCACAGAAACTTACGGATTGTGCATCATTATTTTTTTGGTTTTCCGGCATGTCCTGAAATTTCACAAATTGCCTAATGATGGGTGCCAAGCACCTCACAAGGACCAAAGAAAAGTCGTATGTCATCAAGCAAAGGTCCCCGGACGAAATTAGGGTATGACAATAGTGAAAGGAACATGCTCTTCATCTAGAGGAGTAGTAGAAAGCCCTACCCTCTCGCGAGATTGAGAGCTACCCTCACCGACATGGCACTGGTCTTCGTGGCATACCTCCTCCAACGAGGAATCACCTATTGGAATGACCTCCCATTCCACCAGGGTTTGATGTATGGAGCCCCTAGAATCGCTTCTACCCATGCCTACAGTAGAATTCAAAACAAAAGACATGGTGGAAAAGAGGAGTGTACCTTGATTACGATCGGAGGAAAGAAGAAATGCAAAGGCAAAATCGACAACTCTAGGTGCAACTAACACGACAACAAGTTGTAGAGAAATAATACAGAGGGAAATGAGGGAGTACTCAAGTGTGACAGTGACCAAAACCTAGCATACACCCCCATTTAAATATGGATGCAATCATTTAGTAACTAGTGGGAGTTGAACCAAAACCCTAAAAACCCGCGCCATGAAAAGATCCCCACTAAACTAGTAACACATCTTTAAGACGTGCCCTCTCACCGAGTGACACATGTCTAAAAGCGACGTGCGTGCATAACATGCGCCCACCCTGAAGAAAAATGAAACATCTCTCTTCAATGTGCACTTTAACTATCAGAAAGGGTAGAATTATCAAATACAGGGACCTCTTATGGAACACCTAACTTTAATTGCAGGGATGAAGAGCACGCTCACCCTAGAGAATTTAGGGGATACAATGCGAACAACGTTTGTCCAGGCTGGAAAGCTTGGCAAACGTGCAACTCTTAAACTTGTCAAGGTTACCACCCTCAATACTAGACAACCTTTTTTGCCAACAAGTTAGACTCAAAGCTTGGGGGACTTATGTACTGTCTAGGATTCACAAATTGATGTGGCAAGTGACGTGACATTAAAATATGCACGTCAACCCTGGTACAGGAACATGGATACCACTCGCTTAGCAACTGAGTCATTGGGCTAATAAGTTGTTAATATATTTGAACTTTAATGATAATGTCATTGTCCTCTTATCAAATTGCAGGTACCCACTTATTTCGTAGCAATGAATTATCTATAGGGTTGCTACGCTACTATAATAAGCTCAACAATCAAAGACCTTGGGCTCCCATCCGACTTTGTAAATAATTAGGTTCTACCTTCATTTTTCATTTATTCTCAACTCACTCACATAATAAAGTTCCATCCAACATAAATTGTAATAAAAAGTAATAAAATAAAGTGCTTTAAAAATGTTAATAATTGTTGAAATGGTTCAAAATTTAACCATACTATACATGTTCTGGGGAAAGACAACAAAGGTAGAACTCTTAAAGTGGTTAAATATAAGCCATGATTAACTATTATTCTTCATCGTGACTGCACCATCATCCTTGCTAGCGTTAGCCTTTTCTGAGGTGAGTGCACCATCATCCTTGATGGCGTTAGCCTTTTTTGGGGTAGCTCGACGACGTATTTTTAGGTACCCAAATTTTCCAGCACCGGGTGATGAACCTTCAAAAATGAAGGGCAAATAACCAGTAGCTTTCTTGTACCTATGTTGAACCTGCATCAAAATTTGATGTAAGATTTAGACTATTAGTATTTCATGAAGTCTCACTTAATAAGGCTTTGTTTTGAATAAGTTTTATACGAATGAGAAGGAAGGGAAGGAAAAAAACATAGTGGAAAAGAATGTTTCTTTCCCCATGATATTTTTGCATGCAACAAACTTTTCTACATTAATTCAATTAAAATGGTAAAAATTTATATAAAAATAAACTTTTGCCATAGAAATAACATCCCCTCTCATTTTGATAAAAAGTTGAGTTACATATGTTTTTAGTTCTTATAAATAGGGAAATGTTCACTTTTAATCCCTACAAAATTGTCTCCTTTTAATCCCTCATTTTTTGAAATGTTAGGTGTAGTCCTTGCCTTAACAAAAACTTGACTTGTTTTTGTCTCCCATTTTTGCAACTGGGGAGCATGCATGACACATTTCCAAAAATGAAGAACCAAAAGGAAACGATTTTTTACGTGGACTAAATGAACATTTCCCTATTTGCAAGGGTTACAAATATATTTAACCCTAAAAAAAATTTCCTTACCTGCCATCCAAAAGGGTATGAAGTATTCTTAGTTATAATAATCAATGTGTTAAATTTATAATAATAAAAAAAACCTCAAAAATGTGTTCACTGCTCTTGAGACAGTTTCTGCCAACTACACAAACTGTTCCACCAGAACCACCACCAGTTATCTTGGCTCCATATAATGTCCCACCTTCAGCTTTAGATGCTGCACTGTGCTGCAACTCTTGCACTAAGTTTACAAGCCTATCTGTTCCATCAGAGCCAAGTCCACAAGTACCGTAGCTGTGGTGGCACTGCAAAAGATAGTTAAACTCAATTACTGTTCACCTTTTATAGTTTGGTCTTCAATTCCAATACCAAAGTTTACGTTCAAAATAGAGGACAAGAAAATGAGTTCCTATCAAAGAAGTAATAAGTATATTAATTTTCATTTTAACTTGATTAACAATAAATAATATAGACATCTAACTAATTGTTCTAATCTTCCCGTTATATACATGTTAAACGTAAGTGAATGCTTAATCATGGACAATACAATTGTTCATAATATGCAAAAAATCATAGTTTCAAATACTAGAAGTAGGAACCAAAACCAATATTAACCAAGTGTTTATCCAAAATTATATTTCAGTTTCATTATAAATTTTGCAGCAGTGTACAAGAATTAGGACAGTAAGTTGATCAACTAAAGCTGAAGAAGTACCTGATATAGCAATTCTCCTAAGGCTGTAAGCTGATAGGTTGAAGCTGCAGATGTTAAAAGTGCTTTCAAGGTCTGCACACCATGACACCATATAATGGAGGAGAATTAATTAAAATTTCAAATATTCAAACCAGGACACATGAATATAATTGCTTCACGATAACAGGTTGCTACTGTGTCTGAAAAAATTGAGTTTTACGCAAGTCATTGTCTGCTATAAAATTTAGATTTTGCTTGACAAAACATTCAAACACACATTGTACCACATCCTTCGATCTACAAAATAATGAAAATATGATAGTTATTTGCCAAATATATACATGACTGCGTTGTAGAATCTTATACACTGGCCTGAGTACATAATTAAATGTAAAACAATACTATCTATATAATTTTTCTTAAGTATCAAATTACCACAGCAGTTTTACTGAGACTAATACATAATAATTGGGAAAAAGGATGCAACAATTAGAACAAATCATCAGTTATTCATATCCAATAACCAATTAAATTCTTTAATGAAGTACTAACCACGACTCGGAAATTTTCAAATATGGGATGCATTGTGGGAGCTCTAACTCCGTAAGTACGCTTCGGATCAATAGTAGTGACAGGATCATTATGATTTTGATATTGCTCCAAAAATGTCTCACCGACAATGGACTCAGGAATTGTCTTAGCGTAAAGAGTCACAAATCTGCAAATAAAAACGAATAATATGTTAACTTCAAGATTTAAGGGGTGGTACTATTATCTAAAAGGGCAAGTTGATGAAAAAATTGAAAACGTCAATATAATGTAAAGCATAATAATGATCCAAAAACATATAATGAGACCAATTTATCTTACTCCTACAAAATCATTGCATAAGTAATCAAAGGATGCTTCTTGTTTAAGTAATCAAAGTAGTTCTATATGCAGATGTCATTTATCTGCCATAATAATCCCCTCATGATAACCTATGTTAAGTAAAGGAGAAAAACGGACTCACCTATGAGGTGGCAAATTACATAAGTAATCTAAGGAGGTTTCTTGTTTAAGTAGTTCTATGTCATCTTGTTCCACTTCATCATAGTTCAACCCATTAGCAGCCCAACTCTCAGACAATTCCTCAGATGCCTTGGCCTTTATCATCTTCATACCCATAAAGGCGCCAATTCTAACAGAACCATAGTCTGCACCTCCAACACTGAAATAGACAACACATATGGTAGTTCGTGAACATATTGAAGAAGAATAAGGAGGACTAGAACATTATATTCTTGTTAAAGGATAGAACTATCCAAAAAGCTTAAGCAGTTAGGTTACAGATCATAAATTATTCTATATATCTAAGTGACACACTTTCATGAGAGTTACAAAAATCACAGAAACAGATAAAAAATGAAACAACCCTAACATGATTTACAAATTGAGCACGTACTTTCATTATATTATACACATACCACAACTTGGACACTAGTCGATAAAAATCTATATTAGATCTGAAACAAAACTTAAGCATAAAATTCTGATTCAAGATCTTCTAGTGATTAGTTGTACAAAATAAAGATAATAGATTTAAGGCATAAATATGTTTTTGATTCGTAATACTCAATTTTTGAGTTTTCTCCCTAATAAAGTTTTGCTATGCATTGAGTCCCTAATAAAACAACAATTTGATTTTGGTCCTCGATATTTTGTTTTAGTACCGACTAATTACAAATGAAAAAATTTATTAGGTATCAAAGATAAAATTTGCTAATTTAACAAAGGAGTAAAGAAAGTGTCAAGGACCAAAAACAAAATTGTTATTTTATTAGGACTCAACGTAAAGCAAAACTTTATTAGGGAGCAAACGCAAAAATCGAATGTTTATTAGGGATAAAAACATATTTAAGCCTGGATTTAATAAGTTATTAGGCCCCTGATTTTAGGTTAATTCCTTAAATTGATATAAGCTGTAGCCCATGGGTCCTATTGAATTTTTTTGGTTCATTAATAACTTTATTGTGTCTATGAACAGGATCTAATTATAAATTTATTAGTTTCAAATTGACAGATATTCTGGGTCTAAAGCTGTAGATATTAAAATTATATTGATTTGTTAAATCAAGAGAACATGTTTGTAGAGTACTAGTGTTCAGAAGTTACGTTTTTAATTTTTTATAGACTACAGTATAACATTGATTGCAGCCTTTTATTTTCTTGGAAAGTGGAATTATTAATTACAGGAAACCCAAACTGATTGCCACAAAGCAGAAAAAGATATATGCGAGAAATTATTGCAAATAATGATAGGCCACCAACCTGTGTCTTATTCCAGAATCAATTCCCCAGAAACGGATATGGCTGGGAATGTCAACAAGGCCAACAATCTCTGCAGGCTGCATCAATAATGAGCAGTACCATCATAGTGTCGAAAGAATAAGAAATATTGTTTTTGATAGCTTCTAATGATGCACACCTGGCAAATCATAGCAAGAAGTTTGTTGGCTTCACCACATGAAGAAGCCATCTGGTCCATGACACCGCATGGAGCGCCTACAATGTGGTTTTCCACCTGATGAAAATGATTGAATACATCAAGCGGACAATGCATCCTAGAGATAAAATTACAATCATATGAAATTAATATTCATAAGAGTACTGCATAAAGTCCAACCTTCTGGCAGAGTATGGCCAGATCCCTTGGGCTGATATTTAATCCTGAGTTACAAATATAGAAATTAATTTGATCAATGGACAAAAATTGAACCCATTTAAGCATTCAGTAAAGATAAAAAAGAATCAAGATCAGAAAAAAGAGAAGTTTCTCTTTTTGATATAGTGTAGAAAGAATAGTTGTTCAAAGAGATCTCCTTTGTGAAACAACTTGGTCTAGCAGAAGATTAATTGTACACCATAAGAAACAATAAAATGTCCAAAATCAATGAAAGAGTTTAAGATTATAGTTGTCGAAAAATGAACATAAGACAAAGCATGATTACCATGAGCAGCTGCAATAGCATACATACTAGCAACCTCCACAGATGCAGAAGATGATACGCCTTTTCCTTCTGGGACTGCAGATGAAACCTGCATATTTGTTTACAATGTCTACATCTTAGAATAAAAAAATATGGAGATAGAGTAAGGAGCACAATTATAGGCCACGACTAATGTTTCAACATGGCACTAAAAGAGCATGATCATCAAGAAATGAGTTGAAAGTGAAACTCATTGGCAATTACGTTATCAACGCCCATGGAAAATTCTCTAAGCATTCAGTATGATATTTTGTTTTGTTTGCTAAAATGAAGTATTTGTAACATAGGTAGAGAACAGGAGGTACCAGCATGCTGATACTGTCTTCAAATTGAACACCCATTTCAGTCATTAAGACCAAAACTGCCCCTGCAACATATGCTGCCCACCTGTGAAAGTTAATCATATTAGTCTGATAGAATGGCTGACATGCCTTATTCATATAAAATCATGCACAAGTGCTACCCACTTTTGGGAAGGATCTTGAGCAAAGTATTTCTTTGCTTTTTCATATGAGATTGGTTTGTCTTCTTCATCCATAAAATCAGATAAATCCATGTCAAATGTTGGGCCACGATTGCTCAATTCTGAGCCATATGATACCTGAAATGATCCAGATTCATTGAAAATACACAGTAAGAAAGTCTTATTATCGCTAAAACTGAAGGATACAGAGATATCCAAATAATGTTAAATTTTTATCATCAACATTATTCACTTCTCATGCTTCATTGTTACACAAACTCCAAGCCATACTTGTCAATGTTAACTGATAGAATATAGAAATTCACGTGTTCTCCAACATACGATTTGCAGGACAGCAGTTGGATTTCCCCCTTTGTCATTCTGTCGAGCCTCAGCATGTTTCCACAGCCTATGTTTACTTGGATGGTTTCTTTGTAAAGCAACATGACAGGCTTCTTTAATTGGCATCTAAAGAAGAGTGAAAGGAAAGAGAAGAAAAAGGCCAAAGTGAGTACTTGCTTAAAAATTTCATGAATAACCTTGTCAGTTCTGTAACATTTTCAGACTAGACCAATTGCATAGAAACATATGTCAATGTTTAGGACTGTACATCTCTGTTATTTTTAGAGATATAAAATTACAAGCCTCCCACCTATCAACTTAGACTTTTAACATAGTCGAAACTTGACATACTATCAACTGCCAATACTATCAACTTGACATGTAGTAGAGTGCATTTAGTACAGTGGTACAACGGCAGTAGAGGTATATACAAAAAATAATTACTATCAACTACCAATTGTATTTCAACAATTAGCATGGATTCTCTTTCAAATTTGAAAAGCTACAAAACATCCATTTTAGTAAGAATGCAAAAGAATGCTGCTCACTTTAGACCATTGTCAATCAATGCATATGTTCCCCTGGAAATGTTGCTTACTAGTGTCAGTACTCAGTAAGGTCATTATTGTATTTGATATATACATACTTCTCATTAAAACCCTCAAGTCTTGAAGTACTTATATCAAGTTAACAACACCTGATCCTATTTTAATTTATTTTAAAGGAGTAGAAACACATCATTTCCTTCTACCGCATGTATTAGTTGGATTCACTAAAACTAAATTTTAGAGCATCGAGTCCATAATAATGTATAAACATAAATGTCAAATCACGTGAAGAAGTTAATAGTTGAAACTATATGGATCAAATGCAATGAACCCCAAAACCCTTGGGAGATAGATTCAACCTGCAGGACAAGACTTCCAGAATAGTCAGCAATACCACCCATGACGTCCAACCTTCCAGGAGCTCTTGTTACAAATATTTCTTCCTGTCACATGAATAAAACAAAGTCAAAAGTGAAAGAACAAACAGGAAAAGAATAAGTATGTGAGTTTAATAGAAACTTTAGTGTAGTGTCATTGTAATGTGGTTTCTTCAGTGTTAATATCTTTAAAAGGATTGCTTGTATCAATTGAGAGCTGTTAGTCCAGAAGAAAGATTTTATAAAGAAATGATTTTCAAACAAATGATTAAGACCTCCCAGTTGAAGAGATTAGCCGCAGCCTTACGCTCCCGCCTAGTGTGCTTGTCCTGTAATTCAGATAGGTTCTGTAAGAATGCCACAGTATCTGGAAGTCCTTGAATATCTCCATGAAGAATGTCAAAGTTTTCAATGTCCCTAAAGAAAGAATATAAGGAAACAATAAAGAGGTAGTTACATTGTCTCTTATCAGGACACAACAAAGAAAAATATACCCCTGAAAAGTGAAGTGATACTCACAAGCTAAACGCAGATCTTCCATCATCCATAGGGGAACCAGGTGTTGAGCGGCCAAGTTGGTTTTCAGCAGTTGCATACCATTCTGGGATTGTAATATCTCGACCAGGGGCCCTTTGGAGTTGATACCCAAGAACTATGGCATCACGCAATCTTCTTGCTCCACTAAGCTAGATATTATAAAGTCAAAATTGAAATGAAAATCCAAATTTTATTACTTTCCCTATATCTTCATGAAACTGAAGTGACCAGGAGCTTGAAAAAATTAACAAAAGCCAGCACTGCAAAAAATTGCATTCCAAAGTCATTTACCTTATCTGATGCATAACTTTTTCCAAAAGCCGTCTCCTGCAGGATGTGGGCTGCCACCTACATTTTCAAATTTTTATGAAAAAAACTATCAATTCTTTTGGAATAATCGAAGACTTCAATGATGACATAGAACTACATAATCAAGGTGGGGAAAGCAACAACCTTGGAAGAATTTTAATACTCAGATCATCACTAATTGGTAGATGATTACCATCCAATTAAAACAAACATTTTAATGTTTCAGTTAAATTACAAAGACAGCTGATGGGGTTGGAAAATCCATCCCAAACAATAAAATTACCGGCAGTGACAATGTTGGGTTAAATATTCTATTGGGGATTACAAACCTAATTGGCATCAACCAGTATCACTGACAAATCCAAACATAGAACCCAAAAGAATGTGAATGACAGATGCATTCCGCAAAATTCTGCATTATATATCTATGGGCTAGATTATGCGTGTGTGTGTGTGTGTGTGTGTATGAGCAGAAGAACTGGCCATCAAATATCAAGATCTTTCCCAGTTAGTCAATTTAAGGTCACTTTCTACAACATTTACACAGATTATTCATTGATTCATCAAATACATAAAATACTAACTATTAAGCAGGAAGCAATTAATACCTCAAGCAATACAGGCAAAAGAACAGTAAAGGCTTTTATGGAGTTGCAGGTATTTAGACAGGAAAAAATGTATTTAACTAATTAATTAAAATTTAAAGGTACATTGCTTGTGACAATCCCAAAGGAGGACCATAAGAATTGGTCTATATAAGCTACACTACAACTGGGTCCTAGATCAGATATGCATGGCTCAGCTTATTTTGGCTCTGTATCTCCAATGTAAACTCTGTTTGCTCACTGGAGATTCCTTTATACTTTGGCAGAACAAAGTAAATGTTGCCTCATAAATCGCATTTCCCTTTTAAAGGGAGATTCAATTCACTGTTCAAACAGATACTTCATGGTCATGAGATAACGAATATCGAAGGTTAAAAATTTCTATTCCTAAAGTAATTTAGACATGAGTCCACCATCCCCTACTCTTATCACTGACCTTCCATTTCTTTATTCCACAGCAATTCTTAAGAGTTAAAGAAAAGAACAACAAACAAGAATTTATGAAGTTACAGAAATAAACCTAATTGCGCAGGTAATAGTTTTTGAAGAGTCAATTACTAAAAAAAAAAGAGGGTACCTCACCACCATTAATGCCTGCTTCATAGCAGGGTTTCAAACTTATTGCACGTTCAAGATAAGGTCTCCAGTGACCAGTCAGTAAATCCCTTCTAATCATTTCAACACCACCTTGATAAAACTAAAAAAATAAGATAATTACTTGAAAGGCACTCAAAAACAAAAAATATTGAAGACAAAAAAAACTAACATGGAGAAAGTCAATAGAATACCTCAAGCATATTTCTCAAAAAAGGTTCTTCATTGAAATAGTCTCTACGTACAAAGACAAAAGGACACTTGTATGCCAAGGCCTCGCTAACAGTGCCATATCCAATTTTTCCTAAAATAACAAACAGCAATTAGTATAACTATTTCATTTAATCCAGCTTTGCAAGTTGCAGCTATTCAAGCTTCATACTGACCAAGCATACAGTCAGATGCCGCAATAATGTCCGGCGTATATGCATCTTTAGCAAGTTTTACAAAGTTAGACGGAAGGTCTGCAGTCTCTGAAGCACCACAAACCTGGAGCATAAAACTAAGACATCACCAAATAATGCACAAGTACAATAAACGAACATTTTAAATGAGACAATGATACATAGCAGAGTGGTTGAAGAAGTACCAGGCACAACCAGCCAGGTGGTAAGAATTCCTCCTTTAGCTTCAATTCTGATGGCTGGAGACAATACATAATAGAGGCAGGCAGAAGTCAGATGATGGGAGTGATTCTGTTTAGAGTCATTAGTAGAGCTCCATGGCATAAAATCCAGAAAAGTGTAAAACTTGCAAGTATATGGTCAATAGATGATCGAAGAACAATAACAAATTAGTATTGACAATAAGAAATCCTGTAAAATATCTTTATAGGAACTGTAGACTTTATTATGAATTTGTGTGACTACCAGAAATTATAATTAGAACAATACATTAATATATGCATAGCTGATATTACAGAATATGAAGGACTACCACACAGTTATACCAAGAAAATTATTAATTACAAGAGGAAATAATCAGCACATTATTATAGGTTATAACATACATAAGTGATAGAGTGGTACATAATACAAATTATTACACATGTGCTTTAAATCAGTTAATTCAAATAAGTTTTTAGTAGAGTTAGTTCTCAACAAGGTATCAAAGCCTGTATGGCCACTTAGTCAGGAATTTCCTTTAAATGAAGTTGAATTTCCTTACACAGTAAAATGGCCACGTGCATTGTCCTCCCTTTAATCCCAAAGGGCTCTTATGTATGAGGAGGTATGTTAGAGATATGAAATCATCAATAGTCTTTCACAAAACAGACTAATCATTCATAGTCTTTCACATAACAGACTAACCTTCGTGGAGAGTTTGTTGACACAAGTTATCAATGTGTGGGAAACAGTGCAAGTGAGTATGGATGGATTTTATTTTTGCGACGTGGGCTGCTTAACTGATGTAGGGTGCAAAAGGATTAACAAGATGGAGTCTTAAACACTTAAAAAAAAAGCATAATGTCAACAGTGGCCAGAATTGAACATAATATATCAGCAGATTATAATCATCAGATTTTAATTGAAATATATTATGGCAAGATGGTGATGGTAAGAGAAGATAATTGTGGAAAAACTAGAAGAATAACAATAGAAATGGGTGCAGCACAGGGTTTTGCCTTTGGTACTAGAGATAATAAAAGCACCTCACTCAACCAAAATATATTCATTGCAGAGTTGCAGCAATCCACATTTCAAGTAAATGAACAATACAATAATGAGCGCAAAGAGACAAAAGAGTGCAAGCATTTGTTACAAGCCATTCCCCTCACCCCCGCACCCCACCCATACAAAAAAGAACTATCGAGGTTTGGTCTTTAAAAGAGTAAAAGAGGATATCTAGGTAATCACCTGCCCACCAAAGTTGAGAATAACTAGCTTCACATCATCAGTTACCCCAAGTTCCTTCTTAACCTTCAACAAGGAAAATCACAAGCCTGGATTAGGAGATAAATCATGCTATCAAATAAACCCACAGAGGTTTGTAAGGTAGTACCTCTTTTGCAGATTTGTGCAACCTCCTCACTACCAGAGGGACGTCAATAACATCACGAAAAGCAGGCACTGCAAATATTAGAGATGCCAAATTCTAATTATCCATTCCCATCATCAGATTTTGGTGGATGTTAGGTTATTGTCATGAAATTGTATAAAAATTGACTTACTTGGGCAATATCCCGGGAGACGGATAAGGAACTCGCAATGAGAATAGTCCTCAGCTATCTGTATCAGTGTATATCCAACTACACTTGTTTATCATTTTCAAGCACAAAGCATAGCAAGTGGAAGAAGACAATTCCAGTTTAAAAGTTTTACTTCCATTTAGCCTATTTTTATGTTTCACAATTATTGTTAGAAACAGGCTAAGACATATACCTAGCCAAAGTGGGGCATCTTAACAATTATTGCATTAGCTTTACAAAGTAAGCATAGATGACATCCAAATATTCTGATTAATTTGAGTTTTGTTTGAAAATTTCAAATTTTGATCAAGGCAAAGTAGAAAATAGTTTTCAACATTAACTTGTGAGAGATATTTACTAATTACGAATACATTCAAGAAATGTGGAGGAAATGCAGAAAGGCAGCATCAATTTATTTGTGAATTCTGTCATGTTCTTCTTCAACCTTGATAGCTGAGGCATACTAAAAATTAAGTAAAATATAGATACATCACAAGTTTTATACAAATGACTAAAATGCTGAGCATAAAAAATCCAAAACCTTGGACAAAGAAAAAATCAGCAACTTTTAATATTTCTTTCAAGGAACAAACATATGGGACAAGATAACTTCCTATATGAAGAAGATTGGTGTCACCTGCCAAACTATTGAACGATGATGAAGTCCAGCAGCCATGACATACTCTGCATAGATGAAGTCCCAACTGAAATCACAAAGATATGCAACAAGGGTAATTATGGGTTCTGAACAAAAACAAACACTCTTGGACATCCATTTATATTTAGAGTTTCGATTACTATACAGTACAGACTAGTTTAGGCAATAATAAACTAGAAAGTATATCTATATCCCCAAAAGCAACTTCAAATTGATACCTGGCATGCATTTGTAAAACTAAAATGATGAAAATACCTTAAACTGTGAGTCTGAGATGAATGAATACATAAAATTCATGAAAATATTTGTCTGTTAAATTTTCTATCACAATGACAACATTGGAGAAAAGCTCATATGCTTCTTATATAATGGTTTTTGCTTAACCAATTACTGTAAGTAACTACAGAAAATAGCATTAAGAAGCTAAAATGGCAGTCTACATAAGTTACCTGAAATTGGTCACACAAACAGAGCGAATGCCAGCATCTGCGGCTGCTCGACAAGCAACTGGGACAACATCGGAGATCTGTTTTCTAATATTAGCTTTACAAGGATCCATCAAATATAATATAGAAGTCTTTTATTTTTGTGAAATAAAATCATTTTCTTTAAAAAAACATTTTTAAGATATTTTATGTTTTCAGATAAACTTTTGGGGAGAAAAAGGCAGAGTATGAAAATAATCAGATTTCAAATTCTTTTTGTTTAGAAGATGATAGGAATATCTTTTTGAAATATTCACGTGTATAAAAAAGAGAGAAAGTAGTGAGAAAGAAAAATAAACTGTTTTGCAGAAGAAGAAAAAATTATTATTGAATTTTAAAAATTATAAGTCTTAATCATATATGTTTTTTGAGAGGGGCAGGTGCTTAGTGTCTTTTATTGTAATTTTTTTTAAGGAAAAAGTACTTTCATACTGACAAATCCAAACAACCTGAAAATTACCTTTTTCAAAAGCCCAAACAAATGTGTTGAAGTTATTCTAAGAAGAAATCAAATTCATAATATAGTTTTGTCCCTGGTGGTCAGCTCTTGCTCATAAGTAAAAATAGTTTCCCCGAAATTCATCTTTTATAAGTCCAAACATTATGAATTACTTATCAGTTTCTCTTTTGACTTTTGTTTCCAATCAAAAAGAGAAGAACAATTCATGTACCACTAAGTCAGCTTTGACAGAGTTCAGCCACTCGGTTTCTTGAGCCAAGATTTGAGCACGGGGCTTTACTGCCGTTTCAGAATACTAACACAACCACAAACAAAACAAAGGATAAGCAACAGAAAAAAACAACATAAAAGCTTCTACTTCAATGCACTGCAGCTATAAATAATCCAAAACGCAAGCAAGGGCATTGCCATACCTTCTCCAAAGAGGCAAGACGATCAACAGTCAAAGCATCAGCCTGAACAGCTCCACAGTCCAAAAGCACCTGTTTTACACAAATGGATAAACATGTGCTTTTAAAGCAGCCTCTTTAAAGCATTGTACTCATAGCCATATACACACTGAAGTACAGCTCCAAGGGGTACAAATTCTCACATACAGATCATTGGATCATTGTGATCCCAATTGCGACAAACAGTTGCCAGCTGTCGCAATTGAGATCATGTCGTGACACTGTTAAAAAAGCAATTTCACTGAAAATCTTAATCACCAGGACTAAGTTCAACATTTTTTTATTGCACATGACAAAGCTGCACTTTTTCATCAAAAGCATGAAGCTTTTCACAAGCTATTATTTCTTCCTTAATAATCATATCAATCGTTGACTAGAATATGAACACTGCCCCTTTTGGATAGCATTTCAAAGAGACTTTAAAAGTCAATTAAATAAAAACCGAACCACTAAATAAATAAACTCACTTTACGAATGATTAGGCGAGGAGACTGTATTTCGGAGGTGAAAACGAAATCAGGAGCACCAGTGACCACATGCACATCATGCCCCGCAAGAATCAAATGCCGCACCACCTACGCATTCATTCCAAATTAAAATTCACATCACATAACAAGAAAAAAAATCCCCACAAAACAGACACACTTTGAAAAATTCAAAAAAAAAATATCAGATGATCAAGGCCAAAACTGAAAACCCAGAAACAAAATTCAATTTTGAAATAGAATGCGTGATCAAGCACCCCATTTGGCCAAAAATGACGCGAAAACGAAAAAGGATATGAATTGGGAGAGAGACAGAGAGACCTCAGTGACTCGAGTGGCATGGCCAAAACCATGACCAGTGACGTAATACGCAAAGACGAGGTGCTTTGTGGAAGCGGAGACTCCATCACTCTCTTGCTCAATCCTCATTTTGCAGTGGAATGGATCAACTCCTATCAAAGTTTCCAACACAAGAATGATATTATGATGATGTTTGTTAGGATGATAAATTTATGTATTTATTATCTATTGTCCATACCCGGGATGATGATGTATGTTAGGATGCTAAATGACCATTTTGGATATAAAAAAATGTGATAATTTTGTTGTCGCGAAGTTTGTGAAATTTTGAATAATAAGGATCGATTCTTAGAAAATATATATATAATTTCTCTTCTAAGAAACGACAAAAAGTCAACATACACAAAGATTATAATTTAATCTTATGTTTTATGTATTTATATTTATTGTTATTAAATATGGACAATGGAGAGAGAGTTCTAATTCTAGTTCCAACAGGGAGAACTGATGAAGATAAGTTCATGATGATGCTGCTGAAGAGGAGAGGGATAGGGATGCGTGATAAGAGGGAGTTCAGTTGCGTCCAAAATTTGTTCAACTTGGATATGTCGATGATATACGGCAATAAGTTTGTTAGGCGTTTGTTTCATTAATCATTGCAGTTCGAAATTGGATGTGAAAAGTGTTTGTTGAGTTTTTGGTGTTGAGAACAGTGCCAAGGGATGAGGAATATCCTTATTTTCTTGATACGATGATGGCCAATTTTGTCATTGACAACAACTTAAAAGCCACTTTGTGGGGGGAACAATGCCACTAGCTACGATGATTCACGGAGAAAAATTACTTTGAAAATTCTCTTTTTATATGCTAGAAGTTAAGAGACTATCTACAGAATAAAAAAAAAAGTTATGAGACATTAACAATATTTAAATAATGTTTTGGTCCTGTAAAATAGGATGTCAAATTATAATGTTATTTTTTTGTTCAAGTTAGGTAAAATAATTAGATTAGGTAACAATTTTTTTAAAAAAATATTTAAGACAATTGTATATTCAATACTCAAACTTAAAATCTTTGATTAAAATATTTGATTCAGTTAAAATAATCACATGTTAATTGATCTAGGCATTTGTTGCTTTAAACCAAAAATATATAAATCTTTAGAGAACTAAAATTAAAATAAAAATTTTAAATGACTAAAAAATAGTATTCTATGTGAGACCTAAAGGTTATTTATGCCTAAATGTATTATTATTTTATATTGAATTGTGTGTTTAAATTAATACTATGATTTATTATATTTTTTTTCAAAATAAAGATGATGTTATAATTTTACTCCTGCCATGAGAGGATCCTTTCTCCTGTAATTATCACTCAGTTAGCGATCGTGAAAGACCGCGTTGCTTAAATCTAAAGCACATGAACTTAAAGTTGTCCATCCAATGAACCTTTTAAAGTAGTAGTTGATTATTATGTACTAAATTGTGGGGTATATTAAATTGATTGTGTATTAAATTGGGGGGGCATATGTTCACCGAATAAGATATGTGAGGTACATAATAATTGTACATTTTTTTGTGAAGATATAATAATTGCACATGAATGTGTAAATTCTCCTCATATATCTACCCAAAAACAATATTCTCTAAATATTATTCTTTACATAAATTTCATTGCCAATGGTAAACCGATTCATCACTTTGATTAATAGTTATACATCGTTATCCTTTTTATCATTTATATATAGTTTTTTTTTTTGTTATGCATGCTTGATTATCTTTTGATTTACTAACAAATAATTGGTTTAAGTGGTATTGAACCCAATCTTCTTGAACAAGGTCTTAATTCGAGTATTGTAGATTAAAAAAAATGTGATTGGAAGGAGAATTCATTAAAGGTGTTCAGACAAATTTACTGATGAAGATAAGTCATCAGCATATCATATGAGTATAGATGTAACATGTTCCTCAATAAGAAAACTTGTTTTAATAAAAATATTTAGGAAAGTAAGTTTATATTTGATTAACAAAATCTGTCAAACGTGTTTTGACATCTAAGAACCCTTTTATATATGTCTTTATAAATTTTGAACATCTAGTTGTTGTCATCCCAGCAAAAAGAAGTCTCTCAAATAAGCTAGTGGCCAACATTGACGATGGTTACGGAGCAACTTAACATGGTTATTGTTGCTTAGACCAAATTGTGGAACAAACCATTTCCATTTTTTAAAAAAAAAACATCTACACGGGCTAAACGGTACAACCTATGAAACTCAAATTTGAACTGATTATATCTTGAACCTAATGAGAAAGAAAACCAACTTGATAACTTTGCCGCAATATGCTATATGCAAAATGCTTGTTTTGTGTTTGAAAATTCTTTTCCAATAGTTTCTTTAAGTGCAAGATTTTAATCTATAATAATTGTTTGCGAATATTTTCCATTGACAAAACAGAGAAAATTCTGAAAACAACAAGGAAAATATGAAAAACGAAAAACTTGGTAAAATCTTGAAGTAAAAATATTGAATAATAAAAAAAATCAAGTAAATATAAATTTACCTTTAAAGCCCATGTGAATGAAGAAATCTTGTCATATCGCAAAAGAACACAATCATAGAAAATTGAATTTCCATAATTATCAACCCCAACCCATGATCTAAGTGGCATGTCATAACAATTGATTCAATATGTGGAATCAAAAACAACATCACCAAAAGCTTCATATGTCATATGCTATAATTGAGTCACAAAATGACCAAATAATATACTCTAATTTGTTACTTTCATCTATAGTGAAATCATACTTGAAGACATAAACTATATCTTTCAAACTTTTGCACTATATCTTTCAAACTTTTGCACACTCTTAAGACATTTGAAGCATTATTGTCTTTACCAATACCACTTTGAGATTGAATAAAATTTCTAATATATTTTTCCAAAAAAAGGTAGATTACCTGGATCTATTCCTTTTATAACTAAAGCACTTTCATTATGAGACTTATAGAGCAGCCATCTTTTGACAGTAGTGGTATGCGATTTTGATCAATCACCAAGATGTTAAGATAAGAAGTAAGAATTTGAACCTTTTTATCATCTAGTAACTCATGGTTATGACAATTACTAAAATCACCCACTTTTCCTCAAAGCCAATTGTTCTTCTAGTAACCAACACTTTTGTGCCACAATTGCATCTGAAAGTTTTTTCTTTCCTTTGGCTTTCATCTTCATCAACTTTGTGTTGTTTACTAGTACCAACACAATGGCAAACAAATTCCCTTTTATAAATATTCAATGGATTCTCTTTAGACTGATTCTTACTAGATTTGTAAACACGAGGAATCCAATCATCAATTCTATTGGCTGGACAAAGGTTCAACTTGTGGTTCTTCAAAGGAATTTATATCTCTATCATCTTCACATATAGCACTATAATCTCGAAGAAGTTCTAAGGGACAATAACCAGAAACATTTACCACTTCAAATGTCATATTAATCTTAGTTCAAATTTGATTAGTTCATATTTAAGAAAAAAAAATGTTTGTTAGCAACTAAATATGAAGAAGTTCACTCATTCCAAATTGTCTAGCATCTAAAACATTAAAGACCATAATTTATACAAAGTAATTTATGCAATCCAGCACCAAAAAAAAAAAAAGAAAAACAAGAGATGGAAGTTATCAAAACATATAAATACCACAAGGAAGCAAACACACTACAAACTATAAAGAAAAGAAGAGAAAAACATAGTTATGTTTGAATGGTAACCTGATAAAAAAGTGAAACATGCATGAATGGAAGAGTTCAATAATAACTCAACTTTTGGTAAGCTTGAAATAAAATTAGAACATGTTTTTTATGCATAAAATATGTAGGACTCGCACAAGGACAACACAGTAGCAACAGTGGGCTAGTGGTTATGATTACAAAGAAGATTTAAATATTTTTATAGTTTTGGTTTTTAGAAGAAAACAAATAAACTAATGCAAAGAGAGATTTGAGCAATGATACGAGTGACTAGGGGTTATGATTCACTAGTGACAATTTTTCTCAATCCCAATCCTATTGAAATTTCTTCTTCAATTAATTGTCGATTTCTAAAATCAATCAAAGCCTATGATCAAGGTTAGAGGATGTTCTTTACCCTAAATCAATACCCCAATGATCGTCGGCCTATCAATTTAAGTCAAAGGATATAATCAATTCTAGGGATGATCAACTAGAGATTAACTAATCTATTGAAGATTACCCTAATAGTTTGATCATACAATTTGGCATAAAACATTTTTTACCTAGATCCACCAATTACATGCAAATGATCACTACTATGCAATCAATTAAGTATTAGAATGGTCATTCCGAATAAACAATAAAGATAAGAAAGATAATTAATTACCATAAAACAGTGAGGAATTCCATAAAAAATAGGGAGAAAGGTACAAGTGGATAATTACATTATAACCCCCAGACTAGGGGGACTAGCTGCTTATGATCAAAGCAAAACTAAAAATCCTATACAAAATAGTCATAAACATACCAATAAGGCAGGAACGATGATTACGATCTGTCCTCATGGTGTTGTCCCTGGTTCACAACTCTCAAAGTCCTCAAGGTTCTCTCAAATACGTAAAAAGATAAAAGTGAACAAAAGATTATTGTTTTCACAAAGTCTAAAAACATATATATAACTTGCTAAAGATATTAGTTCGGAAAGGCGCACTACTTCCGTGGTAAAATCTACCACGACTGTGGTCAGAAGTGACATGAAACTTTGGATGTGGTGGATTGACTATGACCCTCATCATTGACCATAATCTTCATGAATTGATCACGAGCATGGTGAATTTACCATGATTATTGTTAGATTGTTGATGCTATTTTGGAAGGCTATTGTCATCTTATTGTGGTCGTGCTACTTACCACGACCATGATCAAGTGTAGAGTTTTCAAATTTTCATAAAATCATAAAATTTCCAAGTCTTTCATTCATTTGAGTGGCTATACTTCTACGATACAAAACTAGTGTTCAAATGTAACATCCCATTTTTCGTAAGCTAATTTAAAAAGAATTTTTATTTATAAATAAATAGAGTTTTAGAAAAAATGATGAGATTTTATAAATAAATAAATAAATAAGGAGATATAATTATTAATTAAAATAATGGTTTGAGAGAAAATAAAAGGGGTATTTTATTTATTTGTTCGATAGAGAATAAAATAGAGTTTGTTTTTATAAAATAATAAATAAATAGACTAAACCTAGCTATGAATAGCATTAGGTCAGTTTTCACGCCTCTTCTTTCCCTCATTTTCGTTTTTCCCCTTCTCCTCTCAAAACCCTCTTTTTTCCCCCAGACCACCAAACCTATCTCAAAAAAATGACGATCTCAGACTCATTCACCGTTGAATCGTCATTAAATTTAAGCAACACGTTTGCAACTCAATTCCGAACATTCTCACCATTGGGAATTATGAAATGATGTCGGAGATAAGAGAAATATTGTTCGCATCGTGACTTTTTCTTTTCCCGCAGAAACCGATAGCTGTCTCAGTAAAACTATGATCCTGGATTCGATAACCGTTGGATTTTCACAAAAGTTTGATATGTTGTTAGAACTTCAATTTCACACACCTTCACCGTTGGGATTTTCGAGATAATAATTGTGGAGGGAGAAAAAGGAATCGCATGAAGACAGTACAAATGAAGGTTTCAATCTAGCTCTTCTCCGTCTCTTTGACGTTTGGGAACTCTATCAGAGCAGTCGGAGGAAAAACTGAAGGAATCTCAGGAAAACGTTAGAGATACCGCTATCGCTGTCGGAAGACACATGAGTCCGCTTAGAGGTAAGGGATGAGTTATTCACAATTGGGGGTTAGTGAGAACATGTGTAGGGATCCTTAGAGGATTAAATTAGAGTTTTATTTTGGGATGTTTATTAAATTGCAATTTTTCCTTTATGATTATAAATAAAATATTGATGTTCTAATGAGAATTGCTTGATAAATTGTGCTCTTGATATTTGTATATTTTGACCTATGATTTTGATATAATTGTGTAATATTATTTGAGGGGTTTTACTCCCCAGGTTGTGATAGTCTTTTATATAAATTGTTATATTGAGGATATGAAATGATGATTCAAATTGTGAGTATGTGGTGAATTGAACATGTGATGAATGATGGAATACACGTATATTGAGATGTGTATTATGTTGTGAGCTGTGAATTGTACAATCACACAACTGTAAGACCCTTTAAGGGCGACGAGTTTTGCGCGATGGGTATTGTGATGGGATCCATTGTGGGAACCCGAAGAGTTTAATCACAAGCGTGACGAGTTAAAATGATTTTGAAAATAATTGAGTAGTTGTGTGTATTGCATAGTTCATAGGTAAAGTGTGTGATTCATGAAGTGTGATGACATGTTAAATTCAGATTATACCATTGTGATTGAGATTGAGTGTATGTGATAAATTGACTATGTACGTGATTGTGATGTTGTTTGCATCGAGTTATGAACTATGAATCGTACAATCACACGACTTTAAGACCCTTTAAGGACGGTGAGTTAATTATAAGACCCTTTAAGGGCGATGAGTTAATTATAAGACCCTTTAAGGGCGGTGAGTTAATGCTAAGACCCTTTAAGGGTGACGAGTTAAAACTATTTTGAGAACAATTGGGAATTCATGTGTTTTGTACAATTCATAGATAAAGTCTGTGTGCTAAAATGTTTTATGGGTTGGACCTGAATCAGGAGGGAGAGGCCCTGACCGACTCTTCGAAGTGTAGGCATTGGGGGTCACCTAGTTTGAGTGCTCCTTTAAGCCTATGTTGATCCCATATAGTTTGAGCATTCTCGCAAAACACTGTGACCTTGACTGGTCTCCCTATGATATTACCTAGTGAGAGTGACTTGACTTGCTAGTGTGTGGTTTGTCTTGTCATGTACTCCTAGGCGCCCGACGAGGTTTTTCACTTACATGGTACCACATTGCATATAGGCTTGAGTCTTAGCATAATTGTTGCATACGCTTGCTAATTGTTTATTATGAAATTGATGTGTTATTATGTCTTGATCGGAGTGTGTGATTCTTGTGTATTGTGATTGATGATTGAAAGGTGTGATTGAAAAGTGAATTTTGAATGACAAAGTGGTGCAATAATGTGAGCTATGCTAAGTAAATTATATTTGACTTCTATATGTTGTCTTGTTTCTCTCTAGTAGTTAGGAATGTGATAAGTTACTCCCAATTTGTTGTTTGTGTTTGGATCCTGTGATGATCTTGAACTTTGTGTTCGGGGGAGCAGATGACTAGGTAAACTGCTTTAAGAAATATTGTGCTGAAGGACGTCGGGACACAATGCTCTGATAGGATGTGACATTGGGGCATACGTTTTTATATTAATTTTATGATGTTAGTCTATTTTATTTTACCTCACTGATTTACCGAAATATTTTTGTAAATTTTGACGGCCTTATTTTGAACCGAATATGTTTTTAATAAGATTTAATTGATAATAGTGCAGTGAATGTGAACCTTTTACCCATGTGAATTTGTTTACCAATATTATATATATATATATATATATATATATATATATATATATATATATATATATATATATATATATATATATATGTCGAGGTAGAAGGTGTCACACCAAACATGAGTTCTACTAAGAAAATGCATACAAAATGACACAAGAACTCACAAAATATCACTCAATAACTTATTTAACATTTTCGAACATTTTCCCTTGCAATAATAGACCATGTTTTCTCAAGTAAAATTAATATTGCAATATCTATCGCATATGAACTTTCAAACCTTTTCCTCTTTTTAGTTTCTTATATTTAATAAATAAGAATTCATAATTTTCTGTTAGAAGCATCAGACATCCCCATTTTTTTCTACTTGTTATATCCAATACTTTACCAACTAAATTTCAACGAAAACTTAAATGCAATAAATATGTGGTCATTAACAGAAAAGAATGAAAGAAACACAAAAAAATGAAAAATGAAAAATGAAATAAAAAGAAGAATGAAAAGATACACATGCCAGTGAGAATTTTCTTAGTGACTTTGTTAGATCATTAGCAAATACCATAGCTAACAAAGTGTAGAAGAAGAAAAAACAAAGACACCACACAAGAAACTAACAAAGAGAATCCACAGGGAAATCATGTGGCTTCCACTTTCTGGCAAAGTTTCAATCTTTAGTGAAGTCCTCGCTAAATTGAGTGAAAATTTTATCTTTTCTTGTTAACTATAAAAGGTAGAACGTCAATCAGAAATAAGGGGAAATGAATGGGCATTAAGAAATAGGAAATAACGTTATTACCCTTATTTTTCCTTTTTATTAAATAAAATTAAATGATTTTTTTTGTCCAACTAAAAAGGTGAAACTTGGTAACTTACACCTTAAATTTTAATGGGTGTAAAGTAGCAACCCCCTCTCCTAACACACACACACACACAGGAGACCACTAAGTCTTAAGAGCATCATACACAAATGGGGCTTAGTGCAAAGCATGGAGCTCCTCGAAGTTAATAATTTTTATATTTCCCTTAGAGTTTCCAATTAGTGCAATCTTTAAGAAACTAAATGATCTTGGGATTGTGTTTTAAAACATGCCTAAGCATTCGTCATAGTAAGACTTGTCATGGGGATCATGGTGAACGACGTTATTAAGTTCATGTGTTCTTGGGGTTGACCAAGAGATTGTCTTCCAATTCCTTGTTGAGAAATTTCTTCTTTGAGGAAAGGGGGAGTGGGTTCTCTCTTTCTCTTCTATTGAATGAGTGACAATGAGTCACAAGAAGATTATATGATCTTAGATTTATGATTATAGCAAGTTTATTTTCTTGAGTGAATTGTAATACCCTGAAGCACTTAGTTTTTGTTATGATTTGGATGAATTGGATTGTTTGATGTTTTTTGATGTTTTGCCCTTTTGATATTCTAAAAATTGAATTTGGTAATTGATGTTCAACGTGCATGCTGATTTTCTTGATAGAAAATGTTAACTTAGAACACAAAACTGAGTAGAAAAACTATGGAGTTAGACCTTGTGTTTTGCATAAGAGTTGTAACTGTGGCGTCCCTAAATAATGACTGGTTTAATAGTAATAATTTGAATAACAGAAACCATGGGAATTTTTTTTTCTTTTCTCTCTCTTTTCACAGTAATTAAATTCAAAAGAAAAATTATCACTATAGAGTCCTGAATGACCAGTTCACAACTCTATTCGGAGTCATTTCTTTCTGATCACTCATAACCACTAAACTATTTTGCTCTTTCAAAAAGGAAAATATACCAGCCATCATTTTAGGTCGTCACGTGAAAAATAATAAAATGCGGTCGATGAACTCTTTTCAATAAAATTCGTTAACACTCTCTTTTCAAATAACAAGATTAAACATAATTACATTCATAATCTAAAATTGTCCAAAATATGGGAGTTTGCAAAATACATAGTGACATCCAGAGCAAAGGTATCCACTGTGGTGGCTTCCGCCACATATATACAATCATCAAAATTTCTATACAATAGGTATACCCACCCAAAAAATCAAAAGAGTAAACCTAGCAGTCTGAACTAGATACACCCACCCACAAAAAGTATGTAAACCTAGTCTAAGGAGTCGTCTGCTATGATGAAGAGTCTCCACTATTCGCTGTCTCTCCAGGGCCGCTCTCCTCCGTAGAGTCTGCCTCAGATGCTAACATGATATCCTCTGGAGAATCCACATCAGGGAGTGGGTCCTCATCATCCTCTGGAAAGTCAAGAGCATCCACAACAGGCTCAGGAGGTAACTCCTCTAGGTCCTCCTCAGGGTCTTCTTCAGAGGATGACACCTCTATCACTTGAACTGGCTCCACTAGTCGATATGGAGTAGGTGTAGGTAGTATCCACTCCACAGTCCGCTGAAGCGTGCGTGCGGGTTCCTCCGGATGTACTAATGAAGTAGTAGTGAGTCGAATCGTGCCACGAAATCGGCACCTCTCATTGCCTTCGAAGGTCTCCCAAACTCCCTCTAGGCACTCCATCACCACGCGATCATGGATTAATTGCGCTGCCATCGCGATCTACAAGAAATAAAACAAAGGGGGTAGACTCTTTCACAAGAAATCTAACTACAGGTAACAATACAATGTGTCCCATCACCGCTGCATATAGTTAAAAGGTATGTCTCAAGAGTTTTCTTCTCTGGTAATCGATTACCAAAGTATGTAATCGATTACCAGTGCCCATACTCGAGTTACACAGCTTCTGCACATGGAAACCTGCAATTTACACTATGTAATCGATTACACCTAACTAGTAATTGATTACACAACATTGGTAATCGATTACCAAAAGCCACATCAACATCCTGTTTCCATCTCTAAGACTTGTAATTGATTACACCCCTTGGTAATCGATTACCAGAGGCCATCTTAACTTCCTGTCTCCATTTTTAAGCCCTGTGTTCGATTACACACCCTTGGTAATCGATTACCAGAGGCCATCTTAACTTCCTGTCTCCATTTTTAAGCCCTGTAATCGATTACACACCCTTGGTAATCGATTACCAGAAGCCAATTTCCAGATACCACTCAAGATCCATAGCTGGCCAGCCACCACACAAGCCTTCTTGCTTTGTGGTCTTTGTTCTTTTATTGGTTGACTGCCAGGAGCTCGCCTGTTTAGCTACATCACAGGTTCTCACTGACTGACTATGCCCGGGTTGGGTCGGGATTGGTCAAGCTTGGTTTTGGGCAATAGCACCCCACCTGATGTCCTCAAGGTCTCCTGACCCCCGCGACATATCTCCAGGTACCACTCTGTGGTCAACAAACAAAAGTAGGAAGACTGACTCTTCCACGCTTTCTCACATCAAGCTTGTTAGATTATGGGGCACCCGTCATATGTGGTACTAGGTGGCGATCGGGCGATGGTGCAAATCAACTCTCCCACATCCTCAAATCAAACATGAACCCACCATCCCCAGTTGCCCACCTTCAACTGAGCTCACGTACTCCTACGTAGCCCTTATCCTCATTCCTCTCAGCACCGGGTCCCCATCAACCCCGCCAAGCTTCCATAATATCCCAGCAATCCAATTCCAACTATCATGAACTACCCTAAACCAAGAAAACAGGGTAGAGGCAGAAAACTTTGCCCAAAACACATTCACATTTTACAGCTTTCCTTACTCAAATACCCCAGTAACATTCTCTTCGTTCCGGTTCGTTAACCGTTGGATCGACTTGAAAATTTTACTGGAGGTTCCTAGTACAAAAGTCTACATTTTGACCGTTGGGATTTGCTCGAAAATGTCTAAAACTCAATATGTACTACCTTTCCCATAACCAGCAATGCACAAGCATTTTTTTGCACATTTGGAAAATTCCGCTGCACAAATTTGATAGCTTTTTGCTGCACAATTTGGCAGATTTCGAAATCCATCTTACCCACCTCCAATTTTGCTCAAATTGGATCCTACAAGTCCTAAATCATGTATAAATCATATCTAAACCAAAAACAAGCTTTAGACCAAGGCAATTCAAAATCTAGGTATCTAAAACCCATCAATTTAGTGGATTTTCAAGGTTTGAGAAGTGAAAATGAGAATGGGGTAATTTTGGAGTAAACTCTCATCTCCAACAGGTCTTTAACATTAATTTAAACTTGCTCAAACTGGTTTTACGATGAAAACTCCATCGATTCAAAATTTGACCCCTCAACACCCAATTTACCCTAGACATGGCTCTTGCTTTCACCTTTGTCACTCATTTTTCTCACTTGCTCTATCCAAGCTTACCTACAAGTCCTAATTGACATTCTAAACTAAAATCAACTCACTTTAGACTCCAATTTACACTAACCCTCAAAATCTCACACTTTTCTACCTACAACATTGTCATTCTCACATTTAACCCTAAATTAACTTTCCCCCTCATCTCTACTAGTTTTCTATCAACAATTTCAGCACACAAACATCACAAAGCATCATCATAAAACCCTAAAACAGAATGGGTAAATTTGGCTCACATCAAACATGTCAAGTTTAGCATGCTTTCAACAAATTCCTTCACAAATAACTACCATAAGGCATAAACCTAGTAGAACTTCCCATCATATCTCCCAAAAACCCAATACCCACGAAATTCATGTGAGAAGAAGTCTACCCAAACCTGAAATTCGAAGTCCCACAACGTAGAGGTGCGCTTCACGACTCCAAAAATGGCTTCCTTTTGCAATTTGGAGTAGAAATGGTGAGCAAAGTTTGGAGCTTTAATGGAGGCTTCAATGGAGAGGAAGAAGAAGAGAAAAGCAACGTGGGAGTGAGGAGAAGAGCTTCTGAATTTTTTTTTTCTGCTGAGTGAAGAGAGAGAGAACGTGGCTTTTTATTTTAAAAAAACTTCCTCTTTCCTTTTCCTAAAAGCTATGCCACATGTCTCCTTTTGAGTGGAGCAAAAAGGGGCCCACTTTTTCTCTTGATGTGACTCATACTCAGCCACAAGGAGAGAAAAAATTGACTTTTTGAATGTTAAAATTCTGCCTCAGTTTGCGTGCCATTTCTCTGGTTCCAGTCCCTCGCGTTTCTCTGCACCCATCGGGGCCCGTTTTCGAAAGTAGGCAATATGTATATCCAAATGCTCAGAATCAAACCCTGAGCGTGGTTCAGAGGTTGGTTTTGTTAAATTTTTAGTTGCACGCAAAACTATAATTTTTAGACTAATTAATTGAGAATTAACCTATACTGTCCAGTTATGGATTACTCTTCGTTAATTAGCCTAACCCGCGTATCTTTCCCCCAATGTACATACTTCTACCAGGAGTATATATATATATACACTGAATAATACTTATATATATAATTATTCAAAATGTATCGTTTACAAAATTCCGGGTAGAAATTTCCAGGATGTCACAATACTCCCACCCTTTAAGGAATTTCGTCCCTGAAATTAATTACTCTAGGAACAAACTTGGGTACAATTCTCTCACTCTATCCTCTAATTCCCAGGTTGAATCACCCTCGTCGGGTCCCCATTGTACTTTCACCAACGCGATCTCCTTTCCTCTCAGCAACTTCATTCTTCGATCAGTAATCTTCTGAGGTTGTGCTTTGTAGGTGAGGTTATCCTTCACTTGTACTTCATCCAGTGCGAGTACATGTGATGGATCCGGGTTGTATCGTCTCAGTTGAGAGACATGAAACACATGGTGCAAATTCGATAAACTCGGAGGTAAAGCGATTTGATAAGCTACAAGCCCAACCTTCTTCAAAATTTGATACGGACCTAGATACTTGGGCGTCAACTTCCTAGATTTGAGAGCTCTCCCTACTCTAGTTACAGGAGAAACCTTCAAAAACACATGTTCTCCTTCCTGAAAATCTAAAGGCTTTCTCCTTCTGTCATAATAGCTCTTCTGCCTATCCTGGGATGCTTTTATTTTCTCTCGAATCAATTTCACTTGTTCGGTAATTTGTTGTAGCATTTCAGGCCCAAGGAGTACTGCTTCTCCATCATCGTACCAACAAAGAGGAGTTTTGCACTTTCGTCCGTATAGAGCTTCAAAAGGAGCCATACCAATGCTGGCTTGGTAGCTGTTGTTGTAAGTAAATTCAATCAATGGCAAACATTCCATCCAACTGCCTTGTTGCTCTATAATACACGCCCGGAGTAGATCTTCTAGAGTCTGAATGGTTCTTTCAGTCTGACCATTTGTTTGAGGATGATAAGCTAAACTGAGCTTCAGCTTCGTCCCCAATGCTTCATGTAGACTTGTCCAAAATCGCGAGGTAAACCTCGGATCCCTGTCTGATACAATACTGGAAGGAATTCCATGCAACCTTATTACTTCTTTGATATACAACTCTACTAGCTTCTCCATTTTATACTTCATATTCACCGGAATAAAATGAGCAGATTTGGTGAGTCGATCTACTATGACCCACACAACATCGTGTCCACGACTAGTCTTGGGTAAACTAGATACAAAATCCATAGATATGCTCTCCCATTTCCATTCCGGAATTTCTAGTGGCTTTAATTCTCCTGATGGTTGCTGGTGTTCAGCCTTAGCCTTTTGACATGTCAAACATCTTGCTACATATTTAGCTATATCTTTCTTCATGCCATGCCACCAAAAACTTCTCTTGAAATCTTGGTACATCTTAGTCATTCCTGGATGGAAACTAAGACGGCTTTTATGTGCTTCTTCCAAGATCTTAACTTTCAAATCATCTAAAGACTTTCAAATCATCTAAAGGTGGTACGCATATCCTCCCCTTGAATCTAATTAACCCGAATGTGTCCTTCTTAAACTCCACATCCTTATCTCCCATTGCATCTAACACTTTGCCTTGCAGAAACTGGTCATCCTTTTGAGCCTCGCGTATGTGATCTATGAATTCATTGGTGATCTGCAACGCTCCCACAAATAAGCTCTTGGGTCGCATCTCAATTGCTAGATTTAGATCTCGAAATTCCTCTATCAATCTCTGTTCTAGACTCATCATGGTCGCAACATGTAAGGACTTCTGGCTCAGCGCATCAGCTACTACATTAGCCTTTCCTAGATGGTTGGAAAGACCAAAATCATAATCCTCGAGGAACTCCATCCATCTTCGTTGCCTCATATTGAGTTCTTTCTGATCAAACAAATATTTGAGGCTCTTGTGATCATTGAAAACTTCGTAATGAGTACCATATAAATAGTGCCTCCAAATCTTTAAAGCAAAGACCACCACTGCTAGTTCCAAATCATGGGTCGGATAGTTAACTTCATGAGGACGCAATTGGCGTGACGCATAAGCCACTACTCTTCCCTCCTGCATCAATACGCACCCCAAGCCTTGCCCGCTCGCATCGTAATACACTTCAAATGGTCTCTTAGGGTCAGGCAAAATTAACACTGGAGCTGTTGTCAACCGCCTCTTCAACTCTTGAAAGCTTTGATCACATTTCTCATTCCAGACAAACTTCTCATTCTTACGAGTCAGTTTAGTTAGGGGTAGTGCTGATCGAGGCCGTACCCGAATAAAATAAACATGATAATGCAGTAACTAGGAAGTGATCCTAGGTCGTTTCCCAATGAGCAATGATAGACCAAATGTTCATAATATACTTGCAGTAACAGTAACGATTGGGGGGGGGTTGTTTGTTTTGTAATTTAAGGAGCAGAACAAGTAAACTGGAATGCGAAACTAATAATATTAAAAATGGGTTGTTTCCTCTGATTCAGAAGCCATTCTCTTATCCTGGGTTATGGAGAATTCATCCCTAACAGTAACCACTTAATCCAACCCTATTTCAATTTACTAAGCGAAAAACAACTTAGGGTTGTCAATACGTGATTAGGCACCACATACACCAGTTAGCCCTTCGTCCATTAAGCATGAACGCAAGTTAGGCTCAGAGGCAATTAATCGAACACGAAGCGTGCACTGATTAATGTTCACGAATTTGGGTTAACTGGTGAAGGGAAAGCTGCCAGGGAACCACATTATAAACGAAACCTCAAAGAGAGTTGGGCTTCTTCCTCAAAAGGAAACAACACCAGAATAATTAGCCTTCCATAGATTCAAACAGAAAACGTAAATGAAACATGAAGCAGAAACTTAAATAACAGAAACATAAATGAGACAGAAACGAAAAATGAAACAGAAACGTAAATGAAAGTAGAAGAAGAAACAAGAACGAAATTGTAATAAGAAGCAGGAAACGGGAAATTGCATTAAGAACGAAAACAGTAGCATTAGAACAGAAAGAACTTAAAACCCTAAACAAAGCTTTGAATAATGAATGGCATAATAGAATGCCCTGCATGAATCCCAAGGCTGCTATTTAAAAAGAGTCACTCAAAGTCGCTGGGCCCTATTACAATACTCTGGCCCAAAACGAAATAAACACTAAACCACATAAAATAAAATTGCGAAATTTCCTAATTAAAAATTAACTAAGGTAAGCGCTGCTTTATTTTCCCTCTTCAAGTCCACAACCAAAATCCGGATTAAGCCCAATGTTTCATTAATTCCTGAAATTAGATTAAAAACATCAAATTAGCTAAATGAGACCAAATAATAAAACTGCCTAATTAATTGACAATTAAGACCAATCAGTAATTAAAATGGTGCAAAAAGGGTTTAGAAAATAGAAGAAAATGATGGCACATCAAAACCCCCCATACTTAGCCTTTTGCACTCCTGGGCAAAATGAAACAAAGAACAAAATCCAAGGATATCAAAGAGAGGCAAACAAAAACATTCACATATTTCTCAATGAACATCAAGGAATGAAAGGAATGGGTAACATCTAACATAAGGAGATCTGAAAAGTCAAGACATTCATGAAAATCATCCAAGCAACCCAATCATGGCAAAATAGTTAATCAGCTCAAGAATGAAAAGTGATAAAGCCTCACAAGATATACACTCTATCTCTCAAGTGTCTAGGCTACTATTTACCCTCAAAGCACCCATGAAAACAAACACCACATAAACTTGGAAAGATTCTAAAATTGACAATCAACCCATAAACATAAGCACATGAGGATCGAAAGGTCTTTTAAGGTTGTAATGGGGCCAAGGACAAGGTATGGAAAAAATATGGAATAAGTGGCTAAATCCCAAAGGAATAGAGGAGCAATGAGGAATAAGTGCATATTAAGAAAACATAAGAAAATAAAAAGAAGTAAAGATAAAATTTAAACATAAAGAGTAGAACCAAGAGTCTCATCATTCTTTTCTTATTCACTCAACTTTACTGTTTTTCTTTTTCTTTTTCGATTTTTTTTTTTACTCTGTAGCCTTTTGAGAAACAACATCATATTCAGCATGTCCAACATTTAACCAATATGCAATGTATATCAAGTATGGCTCAAAATATATCATGAAGCATGGCCAACAAAACATGTTATCCAATGAAACAAAAACCCCCACACTTATTCCCAAAACAATTCCAAAGCTCCAAAATTCCTTAAGGATATGGTGATATCATGGTTTTTCACTTAAGGCTTGTAGTGAGCTTCAAAACAAGGAAAGGGAAACAAGGCTCAAAAGGGCTATCAAAGGAATTAAGTCAAGGTAAGTCCATTTGGCTAGAAGCTTATAAGAACAAAAATGCCTCAATCATATCCAAATATGCATGTGAATTAGGAAGCATCAACAAGAATCAAGCCAAGGCTATTGTGCACGCAATCAATGGGGCAAAACACACCAAATGATTATGATGATGGATGGCTCAAATTCTCACAAAGGTAAACTCATCACTTTCATATTGAGCTTTCAAAACTATCATGACATGTAGAGGAGAATCAAGGATTTCAAGTCACAAAATGTCAAAAACTTTTATTTTCAAAAAAAAATAAAATTACCCATTTCTTGAACATATCCTATGATTCAAAGAAAAACATGCAAAGTCGTACATGCACACAGAATTGACCCAAAATATTAAACTAAAAATCCGACGAAACTAATCAACATTAACAAATTAACACAACTAACAAATTAACAAAACCAACAAAACTAACAAAAACCAAAGAACACTCCCCCCCCCCAATACTTAAACAACACATTGTCCTCAATGTAGCACAATTAAGAGATTAAAACAATTAAACCATCAAATAGAATTGGACACGTGTAATAAAAGCAAAGAAGGAGATAGGAAAAGAAGAACTCCTTAAGTCATGGTGGAGGAAGAGTAGGGTGGAGTAAGGAAGTCTCTTCCACCACTACGTCCACTAAAGAAGGGTTCGTGAGGAATGACTTAAGTCGATGTCCGTTGACCTTGAAGCTCTTGTTTGTGGAGTCGCTTTTGATCTCAACTGTACCATAAGGAAAAACATTAGTAACAACAAAAGGACCAATCCACTTAGACCTCAACTTACCACTCATGAGTCCAAGCCTAGAATTATACAATAGCACTTTTTGCCCAACCATGAAGTCCTTCTTAACTATCATGCTATCATGGAACTTCTTGGTCTTTTCTTTGTAGAACTTGGCATTCTCGTAGGCTTCTAGGCGGATTTCATCTAGCTCACTCAGTTGCAACTTTCTTTCCTCACCAGCTTGATCCATAGAGAAGTTGCAAGTCTTCACTGCCCAATATGCTTTGTGCTCAGTTTCCACTAGAAGATGACATGCCTTTCCAAAGATAACCCGATAAGGAGACATTCCTATGGGTGCTTTGTAGGCAGTCCGATGTGCCCAGAGAGCATCATCAAGCCTGGTACTCCAATCTTTCCTGCTTGGCTGCACAATCTTCTCTAAAATTCTCTTGATCTCCCTGTTAGAAATTTCTGCCTGTCCATTGGTCTGGGGGTGGTATGGTGTGGATACCCTGTGTACCACCCCATACTTTTTAAGCAGGGCATGCATTGTTCTATTGCAAAAATGGGTTCCTTGATCACTAACAATTGCTTTAGGTACTCCAAACCTGCAAAACAGATTAGACCTGACAAAATATGCAACAACCTTAGCATCATTAGTTCTAGTGGGCTTGGCTTCCACCCATTTTGAAACATAGTCAACTGCAAGGAGAATGTAAACATAACCAAAAGAGACAGGAAAAGGGCCCATGAAATCTATACCCCAGACATCAAACACCTCACAGAATAGCATAGGTTGCTGTGGCATTTGTTGTCGCCATGTAAGTGTATTTCCTGCTCTCTGACAATGCTCACAAGTGTTGCAGATCTTCCACGCATCTTTAAAGATGGTGGGCCAATAAAAACCACAATCAAGCACTTTGCGAGCTGTCCTTTGAACACCCAGATGACCTCCCGGTGTGGAAGAATGACAGAACTGCAGGACTGAGTCAGTCTCATGATCTGGAATGTATCGTCTAATGACCTGATCACTGCACAATTTCCACAAGTAGGGGTCATCCCAAATAAAATGCTTAGCATCACTTTTAATTTTATCTTTTTGGGCCTTAGATGCTAAGGGAGGAAAAACAGAAGCAACCAAATAATTGACAATGTTAGCAAACCAGGGAGTAGAAAGAGAGTCAGAAATACTATACAGTATATACAAATGATCATCCGGGAAATCATCCCGAATGGGTGAATTTGCATCCGATACACGTTCGATCTGACTCAAATGATCAACAACTAAATTTTGTGCTCCGCTCCTATCACGGATCTCCAAGTCAAACTCCTGAAGCCAGAGCATCCATTGGATCAACCTAGGCTTAGAATCAGCCTTCTTCAACAAGTACTTTAGAGCTGCATGGTCAGTATAAACAATGATGCGGGTACCAAGCAAATAAGATCGAAATTTTTCAAGAGCAAAAACTATGGCTAGAAGCTCCTTCTCAGTAGTAGTATAATTCGCTTGGGCAGCATCTAAAGTCCTAGAAGCATAATATATCACCCTCGGCAATTTATCAATTTTCTGAGCAAGGACAGCCCCCAATGCATAATTTGATGCATCACACATAAGCTCAAAAGGGGCTGTCCAATCGGGTGCCTGGATGATGGGGGTGGTAGTCAGCGCTCTTTTGAGGCAATCAAAAGCCTCTTTGCATCTGTCATTAATGTCAAACTCCACCTCCTTTTGCAACAAGTTGGATAGTGGAAGGGCTACTTTATTAAAATCCCTTATAAAGCGCCTGTAGAATCCTGCATGACCAAGAAAAGATCGCACCTCTCGCACACAAGAAGGTAAGGCAATTGTGAAATAACATAAATTTTTGCAGGATCTACTTCAATACCCTTATTGGAAATAATGTGGCCTAAAACTATACCTTGCTCAACCATAAAATGACATTTTTCAAAATTTAGAACAAGGTTAGTTTCAATGCATCTATTCAAAACTTTTTCCAAACTATCCAGACAACCATCAAAAGAGGATCCATACACAGTGAAATCATCCATGAACACCTCTATGCAATTTTCTAAGAAGTCACTGAAAATACTAATCATGCACCGCTGGAAGGTACCAGGGGCATTGCACAGGCCGAAAGGCATCCTCCTATAGGCAAAAGTGTCGAAGAGGCAGGTGAATGTGGTATTTTCCTGATCCTCAGGAGCAATAGTAATTTGCATATAACCAGAAAAATCGTCAAGGAAACAGTAGTGAGATTTACCTACCAGGCGCTCAAGCATCTGGTCAATGAATGGCATGGGAAAATGGTCCTTTTTGGTAACTTGGTTCAGCCTCCTATAGTCAATGCAGACTCTCCAACTGTTCTGCACCCGAGTAGGAATCAACTCCTCCTTCTCATTTTTGATCACTGTGAGGCCGGTCTTCTTCGGGATTACCTGGACGGGACTCACCCATTGGCTGTCAGAGATAGGATAAATGATTCCAGCTTGCAAAAGCTTGGTTATCTCCTTCTTCACTACATCAAGAATCACTGGGTTGAGTCTTTGCAAATAAAAATTCTTTTGTAGTCTTATCCCTTCAATTTTTTTGCACGAAATTAAAGCTTGAGGTGAGGGAGATCAATTGTTCTTCTTCTTCTTCTTCCCTGCTAATTCTTTGTGTTCTTGAGCACTTGAGTCACCAAGTTTAGGTAAATGAGCTTCATTCTTCATCCTAGACTTGATTCCTCTTCATTCTCTTGTTCTAGTTTTTCTATTAACTTGGAACTATCACTTGTTTTACTCATGAAAGGAAACCTTGAAAAACCTGAATATTCTTCATTCTCCTTCAAGATTTTGTGAGTTCTTCAAGAGGTAAGGAGGGTCTCTCCAACTCCTGAACCATGTGCTTGTTGTTGAATTTCCTTGAACATGTCACTTTGAAATTTTCAAGCTTGTTGTCATGTCCTGAATCTGTGTGTTGAGCTATTTTCCTTGAGTTTTGATGCCAAAAATGATTTCTTTGCATGTTAAAACATAGAGTTAGCCTTAAATTTCACTTAAATAAGAGTTTCCTAGTAAAGGTTACAAATAGAACAAGTTTAAGACCTTTAGTAAAATGAAAAATATTCCACGAATTTGGACTGAGAGTTACAGTAGTATGGATTGTTTTTATTAAAGTATTGACCTTAAAAATGATATTTTAAGGTTTGGAAATGTAGGATAGCATATAAGATTGGCGAAAATCTAACTTTTGGAGCACCAAGATTGCTAAAAATAAGTTAGGAGAGAAACTGTGAAAAATCAAGTGACAGAGAGATTTTAGAAAATATGTAAATTAAGTTTAGAATCTATGCCTCTATATAAATTATCTTAGAATTATTTATTTCCTGTAACTTCTAATTTATTTACTTGATATTGCCAAGATAAATGCAAGATCTGATGACTGATGTATGTTTTGAAAGTGTGATATTTCTTTGCTAATAAAATTACTCAATTGTGTGCATGTATTCTATTATGATTATTGAATGATAAGAGCGGAAAAGTGTGAACTCCGACAACTATATTTGTGGCATGCGAATTTACTTGATGATATATATATTGTCTTCTTGTTGTTATGTTTATTTGTACACACAGTGGTTTACGTTTCGGGGTGCTTGACCCTCGGCAAATTGTTTGTTATGTCTGGTCAGATAGCCATAATTACAATTGTTATGATGTCTAATTATTTTGTGTGACAAGTGGTTTACTGCTTAAGGGTCCATGACTAGTTCCCTAAGAGTAGTACGTAGGCCTAAGCCTCATTTTCTCTTTCTTGTTTGTTTGTTTGTTTGTACACGTTTGTTGATGCACATGGCACAAAGGCTATGCACACGATGTAGTGGCAATAGTCAAGAAGATTGGATAGAGATTGAGGAACCATGGGTTCTATTTCCTTCTATGAGATAATGAGGTTACATTGAGAAAGTGGATGATGGACACAAATACATTGGGGTGTAGTGGGCGGAGAGGTTCGAAGAACCTAAGGGAATTATCGAGTGTGACACCCTCTACCCCACACATATATGTATTAATAATAAAAGGAATAAGAATGTGAAATTAATTAAAAGTTTTTAAAATACATTTAAATAAAAGCATTTCAAAAGGGTAAAAGGCTCACATTCACTTTTCTAACATCATAATAGAATGTGTATGTCAGGTTACAACACACAATGGGTATGTCAGGTCACTTTCACTAAGTAAAATAATAAGGTGGTTAGTTAGGGTCACTCTGTTTTGCAAGAATGCTCCAACCATATGGGATCAACATAGGCATAAAGGAGCACTCAAACTGAGTATCTTTACCCCCAAGGCCTAGACTCCGAAGAATCCGTTAGGGCCACCTTCCTGATTCTGGTCCAACCCCTAAAACATGTTTTGCATGCAGACACTGCTCATGAATTATACAATACCCATGACCTCACACTTGTGTTTCAAACATGTTTGACACATTGCGTTACAATTTAACACTTGAGGTTCCTCACTAGGAATTCTACACTTTCCCTTTAACACTGCACATAAACACTTTTCTCAAGGTAAACACCAGTCGGGTTATTGTATAATTCATAGCTTACAACACAAGTGATGCAATCCTACCCTCCAAGGGCATTGGATAGAAGACTCCAAGAAGATTGGGCCAGAGATGCAAGAGAAGACCCTAGGGTTCTCATGAGCCTTAGGGTAGATTTAGGGCCCATGGGCTAAGTATGAGCCCACTTATCTTTGTACATATTAGATTAAGGTTTCATTATTTTTGGGCCTTTTATTTAGGGCTCCATAATGTAGGTAGGGTACCCTAGAAATATAGGATTTTTCAACCCTTGTATTTTTGGGCATCTAGACTAGTTTTTGTATTAGGGGTAGTTTTGTAATTTCACATGCATTACATGAATATTTGATGTGTGTGTTGGGAAATAAAATTAATTGAATTGGGAGAAGCCCAATCCATTTAAATTTTAGAGGGGGAGGTGAGCATTTGCTTGCTACAACCCATTGCCACATCATATAGTCACACTTTGTGCATGTCCTTCATGCTTTACATGCCTCATGACACCTAAGCACACTTAGTGGAGAATCTTGGACTTGATCTTGGATTAGTGGGCTGAACCATGGCTAAAATTCACTAATCATAATTAGTGAAATTTTGGCTCCAAAATTTGGCTCTACAAATTCAATTTCAAATTCAAGTGAAATTCAAATTTCTCTCCAATTTTGTGTGACACTTAGGCTATAAATAGAGGTCATGTGTGTGCATATTTTCAACTTTGATCATTTGAGAATTACACTTCAAATTTCAGACCTCTTTTGAGGCACAAAATTTCATGCTCCTCTCCTTCTCCCTCCATTCATCTTTTCCTACCTTCAAGCTCTTATCCATGGCTTCTTATGGTGGTGAGCTTGTTCTTGACTCATCTTCTCCTTGAAGTGGCATCTCCAATCATCTTTCTTCCTTCTCCATTCCATTTCTATTGATATTTAAGAAGCAAAGGACTCCATTGATGAAGAAGATCCAAGGCCTACAAGCTCCATATGGAGCTACATCAATCATGGCAGCCTTCTCAACACTACACCTTTGCTTTTCCTCAACATGCAATGTCTTCAGAGATTTCAGAATGACTTTTCTTATAGAACAAAATTTGGTTAGTGGTACCTACTAGATAGTGTAAGATCCTCTTGACAACTTTAAGATGTGAATCCGTGATCATGCTAGGTCTCCGACTTGCTTGATTACAGTGAACCCTCATCTAGTGTTTTTCTCTTTGAAAACATATTGTTGCTAGTAGTCCCTACTGCTGCAGTATGTTCTTCGAAGGGGATGATACCTCTAGAAACCATCAAGAGAGATATGACTACCTTGGTGGTTATCACTAAAATCCTAGTTAGCTCTCTCCCTTATAGGTCCCTTAAATAGGGGCACGGAGCAAACACGCTGCGTGCCATTTTTCACACTGCCATGCATAAGTATCATATACCCTTTTGCTTATATTTGTTTGTGAATATTGTCGTACTATGTACATCCCCGTGTTGTGCCTTTCGCATATGCATCATGCGTGGGTTTCGTCTTTGATCCCCTAACTTTAGCAAACCGACGGAGGGTCCGTGTCGCCTTCTTAAAAACATACGTTGGGTGCCATGCTGCCCAAACGTTGTATCCAAGAAGGAAACAATTTCTCGGGCTCCCGTATTCGTAAATTGCATCTGTGTCATATGCATTTCTTCATGCATTCATCCATTCCACCCATGATAGATGTCGGAGTTTTGATTCGCACTAGATTTTATTTCACTTTAGTAAAACATGGGATCGAGTTAATAGCCTTCGCTTAAAAAGAGGTTCTATCAAGTCAAAATCAAGAGCTTAGAGGTCACTAGTTTACGAGAGTTGGGGCAATTAATGGGTCAACTTCAACGGCAACCCTTCTGCAAAGCCTACGGTAAGATTTGGGACCTAGCTATGGTAGAAGTCTCCATGGAACCAATTGCATCCCTTTCCCAGTATTATGACCAGCCCCTAAGGTGCTTCACATTTGAGGACTTCCAGCTAGTGCCGACTGTGAAAGAGTTTGAAGAAATCCTGGGATGCCCACTGGGAGGAAGAAAGCCATATCTTTTCTCTAGGTTCTATCCTTCCACGACAAGAGTTGCCAAGGTAGTGAAAATCTCAGCACAAGAGTTGGACTGGGTAAAGCAAAACAGGAATGGGGTAGTCGGAGTACCAAGGAAGTATTTGGAGGAAAGAGCAAAGGCCTTGGAAAATCAAGGCAAATGGGCTTTCTTTTATTGACATCTTGGCGCTTTTGATCTTTGGAGTTGTCCTCTTTCCGAATATGGAAGGGTTAGTGGACCTAGCAGTGATTGACGCTTTCCTCGCCTTTCATCATGGCAAGGAAAGCCCGGTCGTCGCCATTTTGGCCATGTATGACACGTTCGACCAGGGAGGTGAAAAGAGTGGCGCAAGAATTGTTTGTTGTGCACTGGCTCTCTATGTGTGGCTGGTTTCACACCTTTTTCTCCAAGAAGGAAGGAAGAATTAGGATTCTATCTTCATACGAAGGATGTCCAAATGTTCCCTTGATGGAACAAGGGGTTGTATTAACTATAATCCCGTCCTCGCCATAAGACAACTTGGCTACCCTATGAGAGGGGCGCCACTAGAGGATGGGCTTGCGCCTGTCATTTCATGAGGCTTCAATAAGACCAACGTGGAGACACTTCAGAAGGTCCGCAAGGCATGGGGGGGTGGTACAAAAGAAAGACAAAGAGCTCAGAGGCAGTGGGCCCATTGGTGGCTACCGTGAGTGGTTGAAAGCCCACGTGCAAGGTTTGGATTGGCTCCCAAGTTTGAGAACCGCTAAAAGGGAGGAAGATGAGGCACTGGAGGAAGACGAAGAGGTGCAGGCCCTTAGGACGGAACTCAAGCAAGCTCAAACAATCAAAGAAAGGTTCCAATCAGCAGCTCTTAAAATCCGAAAGGAGAATGCCGAACTGAGAGATGTAAATGTAGCTACCACCAAGGCATTGGAACAAAAGACCAAGAGGGCTCGTAGGGACGAGCACGGCCGGAACAAGTTCCGAGGGGCTCTATAGGGTAGTAATAACGAGCTTAAACTCTGGAGGGAGGAAAGGGACCAATCGCGGGTAGACAGGATGAGTTGAAGGCTTGCTCGAGGTCCAAGAGAAGTTTGTCTTAGCGTTTATGCGAGACAGAGACCAACATGTTAGCCATCATCAGCAAGTATCAAGAAGAACTAAGCCTAGCCACAGCCCACAAGCATAGGGTGGCGGATGAGCATGCCCAAGTGTACGCAGAAAAGGAGGCTAGAGGAAGGGTGATCGACTCGTTACACCAAGAGGCAACCATGTGGATGGACTGATTTGCTTTTACCTTGAACGGGAGTCAAGAACTTCCCCGATTGCTAGCCAAGGCCAAAGCAATGGTGGACACCTACTCCGCTCCCGAGGAGATCCAACAGACTTCTCAGCTATTGTCAGCATAGGATAGACTTAATGGCCCATATGATTAGAAATCGCCAGGAAGTTTGTATTGTCGCTCAAATCTTGACTAGTTATAAACTTTATGAATAAAATGAGTTTATCCCGCGTTTTACTCCAAAGATCGGTGCGAATCAAATCACTCCCGCATTTTATCTCTAGCATGCATAAGCATCTCTTCATGGCATCATAATGAACATATCGTTCCTGCATTTGTCCGTTATCATATTCCAGCATCACATTTTGCATGAGTCATTGCATCATCATGCATATGCGTTCAACATACTTTTTGTTCTACAAACTGCATACCTTTTGTTTTCATGTTTGCTCATGCGTGAGCCTTGCATTTTCCTCTACAAAACAAAAACAAAAAAAGGAAGCATGAAAATTCATGATGCATTCTTGGTTGCATATATTCGGTACCATGAGCCAACCATGTTGGGATCATAAACCCGTTTCACTTAAAAACAAAATGAGTGAACATGGTACCTAATGCATAGTTAACTAAGAAAAGATGTTTCTTCGGGCATCTCAATTTGATAATTACATTCTCCATGCATAGTATGCGTATTCCCGAGTCTCTCATCCCTATGAAATGTTGTTGAAGTATTGGCGATAAAAATTGCCATTCCCCGGGTTATGGGGTTGAACCAAGCTCATGCTTTTTCGAAAAAAGTTCATCAAGTCAAGTTGAAGTATGGAAGTAACTATCTTGCAAAAATTGGGGCAAAAGATGAATCGAGTTACATCACTGCTTCATTTACTACCAAACACATTTAGGACTGTTGATGTCCTTGTTACTTCCAGTTTCACCTTGACCAAGATGTCATGAACCATGTTGAAAAATCTAAATTGATTCAACCCCATGTCCTGCGTAAAAATTCGCAATACTTCATCTGTGTATCATTCACATACATCCATGCTTTTCATTGGTTGCATTGCTCATTGCATTCTTTCCTTGAAATAGAAAATAAAAATAAAAAAATAAATAAAATAAAATAAAATAAAAATGAACTTAATCGTTATTATCAAAAAGAAAAACACACGCTTTACGGCGCCCTTACCGAACTGGTGCTAGAGTTAGAGTAATGGGTGAAGCAGAGGAGGTGCAAGAGGAGATGAAGGCCGACATGGAGGCCATGAAAGAGCAAATGGCCATAATGACGGAGGCCATGATGAGCATGAAGAAGATAATGGAAGCCAATGCGGTTATAGTTGCCGCTACTAGCGCTGTCGCTAAGGTGAACCTGATGCTCCCATCTGGCCTCAAGCAAATGAATCATCCAACCTCAAATATGGTAGGCAAAGATTTGGGAAGTACGGATGACCCCATGATGTGCAAATTCAAAACAAGCACGCCTTCCTGCCATATGGCTTGCCTGCCAAACTATACACCACCCAATGTGGCGTACATTCCCAATGAGGATGTCAATAACTCCATTCCCATACTCATTAAGAGCCAACAACCTCAATCTGATCATGCACATGTCTCTCGACCCATGGAGGAGACACATGAAATTCCCCACCACGATCTAGCCAACTTCGAGCCTTGCCTCGGATATGCCGCTGAAGGGCAAGCAGTTGGTGGTATACCCCTGCAAAACACTTTGGAGGGCCCTCAGTATCATCCACAACCACAACCCTCACGTTCCACAGCGGTTAAAAACCCTCATGACTATGGCAGGAATGGGAAAGTTGGATCATCTAGAGGAAAGGCTTAGGGCCATTGAAGGAGGTGAAGATTATGCCTTTGCTAACCTAAAAGAGTTGTTCCTAGAACCCAATATCATCACCCCTCCCAAGTTCAAAGTGCTGGACTTTGACAAGTACAAGGGGACTACTTGTCCCAAGAACCATCTAAAGATGTATTGTCAGAAGATGGGGGAATACGCAAAAGATGAGGAATTGCTGATACATTCCTTCCAAGAATGTCTTACTGGGGTAGCTGTTACCTAGTACACTAACTTGGAACTTTCCCGAGTCCATTCTTGGAAGGACCTAATGGTTGCCTTTGTTAGGCAGTATCAGTACAATTTTGATATGGTTCCGGATAGGATGCAACTACAGAACATGTGCAAAAAGGGGGACGGATCTTTCAAAGAACACGCCCAAAAGGTGGAGGGATCTGGCGGCCCAGGTGGTACCCCCAATGATGGAAAGGGAGACGATAATCGTGATGGTAAACACATTATCGATACTCTACTATGAAAAGATGGTGGGCTACACACCCTCAAAGCTTTGCGGATTTGGTCTTTGCTAGTGAAAGGATCGATGTGGGTCCGAAAAGAGGCAAATTTGATCATCCTACTAGGACGACTGAGAAAACTAGGGCAAATGAAGAGGGTGAGAAAGAGGGAGAAACCCATGCTGTGACTGCCATTCCTATACGGCCAAGTTTCCCACCAACCCAACAATGTCATTACTCAGCCAATAACAAACCTCCTTCTTACCCACCACCCAGTTATCCACAAAGGCCATCCCTAAATCAACCACAAAGCCTGTCTACCACACAACCAATGCTAAACACCACCTTTGGCACCAACCAAAACACCAACCAAGAAATGAATTTTGCAGCGAAAAGCCTGTAGGATTCACCCCAAATTCCGGCGTCATATGCTAACTTGCTCCCATATCTACTTGATAATGCAATGGTAGCCATAACCCCTGCTAGGTTCCCTCAAACCCCCATTTTTCTGAGGATATGACTCGAACGCAACATGTGCATATCGTGGAGGGGCCCTGGGGCATTCCATTGAGCACTGTATGACCCTCAAGCGTAAGGTGCAAGGTCTAATTGATGCAGGCTGGCTGAAATTTGAGGAGAATCGCGTGTAAATCCTGACATTGATAAGAGATGCCACACATGGGGCAATTTTGAAAGCTATTGTTAGATGTCTCTAATGACTCATCAGGATTTTCAGGTGCGAGCCATTGGTTTGTTTGCTCGAGCGACATGCGCTCCTGAGTGCTGACTTCCAAGACTGTTCAATCAGAGATTACTCATCTTGCACGTTGGTGGGGTTGCCATAAAACAACGAGTAAAGTTCAAAACAAATAAGTTCCAAAATAAAAAAAGGGGGTTAAAAAAAAAAGCATTTGATTGACTGTGTTTTCAAGACGTTCATGCGACCTCATTCCGGAAAGTTTGTCTTTTTAGAGAGAAGTGAGTTATCAAGAATAGGATATTGGACAAATGGCCTCAGTTACCTCAGTTACCTTGATGGTTCCCCAATTGAACTATCACTCTTTCTTTTTGGATTAACAATGCACCCTTAACATGAATTACTCAAAAGGCATTTCAAAATAAACTTCTTTAAAGCAAAAGATAAATAGCAATAAATAAAAGAAGTTTAAAGGAAGAGAGGAATGCAAACTTGAGATTTTCCACTCTCTTTGTAAAACTACTTTTACAAAGTCTGAACCACACAGGGACAACCCTTCCCTTGTGTTCAGGAATCCTCTACAACAAGAGACCCACGATCTCTTAATCCCTTTTCAGAAATAAGAAGAAGAAATCTCTCTTAAAAGAGATAGATTGTACAATGAAGATCAATCAAAATTCCTTATTGAATATGCAAGTGGTTGACCAAGGAATCTTTTTGAGAGGATAAAACTTTTTGGGCAATGAAAACTCTCTTTAAATTCGTGTTTCCAAGTCACCTTTGATGGCCATTCATAAACCATTTGAATAGATGTGACTCTTGGAAATTATTTTCTGAAAATCTCTTCTGGTAATTGATTACAAGACTTGTGAAATCGATTACAGGCTTTAAAATTTGAATAAACTACTGGTAATCAATTACCATCCATGCGTGATCGATTACACATTATAAATTTTGAATTCAAATTTCTAGTGACTGTTATAAACATTTTCAGCTGCTGGTAATTGATTACCAGAGAGTAAATCGCAATTTAAATGATTTAGATAGAATTCTTTGGCCAAACCTTTTGCTTTTTCAATTTGGAAACTTCTTCCTAAGATTCTAGAGATCAACTTGATCATATATCTTGATTTTCTTGGATTCTTGGATTCTTGTCTTGAATAAAACTTGGAAGCACTTGATCCTTTGGCATCATCAAAACATCAAAACATCTTGCTTCTACATAGGAGTCATTTGACTTAATCCATCGAAAAATCCTTCAACTATTTCTCGTCCTTGAAAAAATTCTTTTTGCAAGAATCAACTCCTTCTTTCATTCTTCCTCACTACGAGGCTATGAAAACAAGACAACGATTGGTACCTCAAAGCCTTACACTGGGGCAATGAGGGGCATCGTGCATGAGCCTCAAGTGAACCTAGGGGCAGATTAGAAGTTCTCACCCAATAGGTTCCCTCCTACAAGGTCATGACGAAAGACAACGATTGGTACCTCAAAGCCTTACACTGGGGCAATGAGGGGCACTGTGCATGAGCCTCAAGTGAACATAGGGGTCGATCAAAAGTTCTCACCCATCGATGTTTTTAACAAAAAAAAAGGGTACAAACCCTAGGATTTCAATGGATTGATTAAACATCAAACGACTCCATTGCCGTCACTCCAAAATGGTCAAATGACTAAATCAAATAGAACACACACTCTGAGGGAGTTCTCGAAGAGATTTGCAAAAGATAGGATAACGTTGCATGGACTATCACCTCTTTCAAAAGGACAGTCAATCTGTGTTTTCCAAAAAAATTAAATCAAAATCAAGATCACAAAATAGGGAAAGAATGTCATGAACGTTGTACAACTTTCCATTACATTGCATTGTTTCATATGAAGTCTGCATTTACCGCATTGCAAGACAAAGGTTGCATGCATCTGCATCCCTAAAAATCATGTTAACTGCATAGATTTCCTACATCTAATGTCCAGTCGTGTGGATTTGGGATGACCGACTTTCTCGATGAGTCGATCTCTTGCTTTCTCATAAGGGTGAACCTTTGGGTACTAGTATCCTCACCTTCAGAGGACTACACGTCCTCGCCTTCAGAGGACTACACGTCCTCGCCTTCAGAGGACTACACGTCCTCGCCAACAGAGGGCTGCACACCCTCACCTTCAGAGGACTACACGTCCTCACCATCAGAGGGCTGCACGCCCTCACCTCCAGAGGACTACACGTCCTCGCCTTGAGAGGGCTACACGCCCTCGCCTTGGGTACTAGTTACCCTCACCTTCAGAGGGCTTCACGCCCTCACCATCAGAGGACTGCACGTCCTCACCTTCGTAGGACTACATGCCCTCACCTATAGAGGACTGCACGTCCTCACCTTCAGAGGGCTGCACTCCCTCACCTTCATAGGGCTACACGCCCTCACCTTTAGAGGACTACGCGTCCTCACATTAGAGGACTACACGTCCTCACCTTCAGAGGACTACACGCCCTCACCTTTCGAGGACTACATGTCCTCATCTTTAGAGGACTGCATGTCCTCACCTTCGTAGGGCTACATGCCCTTACCTTTAGAGGACTACACGTCCTCGCCAACAGAGGGCTGCACGCCCTCACCTTGAGAGGACTACACGTCCTCGCCAACAGAGGGCTGTATGCCCTCACCTTGAGAGGACTGCACGTCCTCACCATCAGAGGGCTGCACGCCCTCACCTTCAGAGGACTGCACATCCTCGCCTTGAGAGGACTACACGTCCTCACCATCAGAGGGCTGCACGCCCTCACCTCTAGAGGACTACACGTCCTCGCCTTGAGAGGGCTACACGCCCTCGCCTTGGGTACTAGTTACCCTCACCTTCAGAGGGCTTCACGCCCTCACCATCAGAGGACTGCACGTCCTCACCTTCGTAGGACTACATGCCCTCACCTATAGAGGATTGCACGTCCTCACCTTCAGAGGGCTGCACTCCCTCACCTTCGTAGGGCTACACGCCCTCACCTTCAGAGGGCTACACGCCCTCGCCATCAGAGGACTGCATGTCCTCACCTTCGTAGGGCTACACGCCCTCACCTTCAGAGGGCTGCACGTCCTCACCTTCAGAGGGCTACACGCCCTCGCCATCAGAGGACCACACGTCCTCACTTTCGTAGGGCTACACGCTCTCACCTTTAGAGGACCACACATCCTCACCTTCAGAGGGCTACACGCCCTCGCCTTTAGAGGACCACACATCCTCACCTTCAGAGGGCTACACGCCTTCGCCATCAGAGGACCACACATCCTCACCTTCAGAGGGCTACACGCCCTCGCCATCAGAGGACTGCATGTCCTCACCTTCAAAGGGCTACACGCCCTCGCCATCAGAGGACTACATGTCCTCACCTTCGTAGGGCTACACGCCCTCACCTTTAGAGGACCACACGTCCTCACCTTCAGAGGGCTACACGCCCTCGCCATCAGAGGACCACACGTCCTCACCTTCGTAGGGCTACACGCCCTCACCTTTAGAGGACTACACGTCCTCGCCAACAGAGGGCTGCACGCCCTCACCTTTAGAGGACTACAGGTCCTCACCAACAGAGGGCTGCACGCCCTCACCTTGAGAGGACTACACGTCCTCGCCAACAGAGGGCTGCACGCCCTCACCTTGAGAGGACTACACGTCCTCGCCAACAGAGGGCTGCACACCCTCACCTCCAGAGGACTACACATCCTCGCCTTGAGAGGGCTGCACGCCCTCACCTTTAGAGGGCTACGTGTCCTCATTTTCAGTGTGCTCCACATCTGCACCTTAAGAGAATTTAAAGTCCTCTGTCCTTAAATGCTTAACCGAGACTTGCACTCCCGGTTAAGGGACCAGTAGTTTCCTTTTAACGGTTCCTAGGCCACACCCTGATATTGGAGGAGGGCCAACTGTGCGAGCACAACCAGAGAGGGAGGCTATCACACAGCTACTATGCATACCGGGGCAAGATTTCACCCGTGCCGCTGCAAAGAGACGAGTGCGGATCATGCGCACCAACATGACCACTCTTACACAGATATAGATGACATTGCTACTTAGCAACATTCTGCCCAGCGACCGTAATGCCAATCTCCCCCTGCAAAAGTATCAGTTGGTCTGTGTCGTCCCGACATGGGTAAGTATGCATATGGTTCAACTGATTTCTGATACCATCTATTGTTTGCAGGGATCGCACCCACAGAGACACCCAGTGGACCGGAAGAAGTCCAACAGGGCCCTGGGGTTTCCAGCTCTGGTTACGGGCCTCTGTCGGCCCTACAGGGCGCCCGTTCCCCCCAGCAAGTTCATGTCGTCGTGGCATAGGTAAATATGCACCTCCCCCAACTGATTTCTAATGTCATATATTGTTTGCAGGGATTGTGCTCGCAAGACACCCGGTGGACCCAAAGAAGTCCAACAGGGTCCTGGGATTTCCAGCTCTGATTACGGGCCTCTGTCAGTTCTACGGAGTGCCCGTCGCCCCAACAAGGTCATTAGGCCCTGCATTAACTGGGCTTTCATCAAGAAGTACTGCGCCCCCAGACGGGCGCAGGGCGAGACACCATAGTAGCATTGGGATGGCCGGTAGCGGGCAATAGAGGCACCGCCACCACCTCTAGAGTTCACCTCTGCTCATCCACAAAAAGGTTAGAGCGTTGCCTACGACACATGGCCGACCAATAGGCGACCAAGTCCAAAGCCAAAGGTAAGCAAAGTACTAGGTCAGTGACCGACAAGTAATAAGGCGTCCAGCTCAAGACGTTAAAGAAGCGCTACTAGGAGGCAACCTAGTAACTTTTAAATTTCTGCGTGCTATTTGATCACCTTTTGTTTCTCAAGTCATATTGGGACACACCTAGTTGCTCATGATCCTAAGAATTTAAATAAAACAAGCACAAGCTCGGAAGGTAGTCATACCTCACAAATATATGTATGCGTGTTTAGGTAGTGAAAAATACCTTAGATATGCATGTATGTAATTTAGGTAGCAAACAACTACCTCACAAAATATATATGTATGTTTAGGTAGCAAGATACCTTAGATATGCATGTATGTAGCAAAAAGATACCTCACAAAATATATATGTATGTTTAGGTAGCAAGATACCTTGGATATGCATGTATATAGCAAAAATACCTCAAAAATATACACATGTTTAGGTAGCAGAATACCTCATGAAAAAAAAAGGAAAAAAAAAACAAAAACAAACAAGAAAAAGAAATAAACAAATAAAAAAAAGAGAGAAAAAAAAGAAAATAAGTTGTCTAGCTGAAAAACCAACATGCTTTTGAAAAGAGAAGACTTCCAACTCTTCTTTGGGAAATTCGCCGATCATAGCTGGTTTTTGAAAAAATGTGTGTACACCCGAAGGGTGAACGCTGTGAAATTTCCCCGGACGCCCAAAATGGACTCGGATGAATGCACAAATGGATAAAAGAACATATTTTGGAAACATTGGGTTGACTAAAATAGAGGAAATGAATCCTGAGCCCTAGCATCACATGACCATAAAAATTTGACACTTGAGTGTCCACATAGGTGCATGCATGACCAGTTTTGCATAAAATTTCCAAATCATCAATTTTTGCATTTGTGTCATGGAAATAATGTGGGGCATCCCTTTTTATCCTTGAACCAAACCAAACCCTGACATGTATCATGTCTAGCCATTCTACAAGCCTTGAGCCAAAATCCTAACTCACCATAAACCTTGACCCAGGGTGAGAATGTCAATCCTTACCTTCGGAAACAAAAAAGAAGAGAAGGAAAATTTCCAATCAAAGAAAAGAGAAAGAAAATTTCCAATCAAAGAGAAAGCAAAAAAAAAGAGAGAAAGAAAATTTCCAATCAAAGGAAAAAAGGAAGCAAGGAAATTCCCAATCAAAGAGTGGGAGAAGGCGAAAAGAAAGGAAAGAAAATTCCAAGTCAAAGAAAAAAGAATGGGAGAAAGTAAAAAAGAAGAAAGCTCCTGGTCAAAGAAACCAGAAGAAATGTGCAGAGAGGTCTTTGGACCGGACAATATCTGAACAATACAGAATTGTCACCAAATGAACAAAAAGAAGGAGAGGAAACCACGACCTAAAATGGTCTTCTCCCTTTAATTGCCAACCAAAATCTTGTGCGCTAGCGACTTTTTCGCCCCACACTAAACAAAAACAGAAAAGGAAAAAGCCAACAAAAAATCAAAAGCCAAAAACACACAAAAGCCGAAAAACCCATCAAAAGAACCCATTCCCAAGGGAAGTCCTATTGATCCATGATCACGCATGTAATTTTTGATTTGATAGGAAATAATTTGCAAAATCAAGTCATGACATATCTATGGTTCGGAATTAGGATGATACACTTACCTGTGCGAGATTGATACACTTTGAGTGGATTTCTTCTATTTTTGTCGGACCCAGTGTTTCCTCTAAATGGTCATTTAGAAACGAAATGCTAACATCCAAAATCTCATTTATGGTTATGGGGGATTTCATCAGCAGACTCTCCTTCCCTGGTAGATGCATTGTTTTTCACTCAAAAAAGCATATGCTGCTCAAATCGGTTGGAATATTTGTCTCTTTGCTAAAGCATGTTTGCATTTTAGTGGAGAAAACATCGAGACGTTTTCAAGTCTCACAAGTTATCCAGAACTATGTAGGTCTGAGTTCCTCGTTGGAGGATACGTAGGAGCAAGAGCCTCGCTTTTGTCGAGCACACCACCTTTTGTTGTCATGACCCAAGAGCTGGTAGCCCGCGGAGACACCTTACGGTTATCCGCACCTCATCATTCAGTGACCCTAAGTGTGATTGATGAGCAGAGGCCAATGTGGTCATCTGCGCCTTTTCCGGAGATGTCAGCATCTTTCCGGTGGAGACTTTTTCAAGTCTCACAAGTTATCTAGAACTACGTAGGTCTGAGTTCCTCATTGGAGGATACGTAGGAGCAAGATGACATGCAGAGACAAAATTTGGTCATTCCGCACCCCTTTGCCATTCAGACACAGTCGTGTCCGATGGCACGCAGAGACAAATTATGGTCATTCTGCACCCTTTTGTCATCCAGAGGCGGCGGGCCCGATGACATGCGGAGACAAAATTTGGTCATTCCGCACCCCTTTGCCATTCAGACACAGTCGTGTCCGATTGCACGCTGAGACAAATTATGGTCATTCTGCACCCTTTTGTCATCCAGAGGTGGCGGGCCCGATGACACGCGGAGATTTACATCATCTTCCGCACTTACAAGATCTGTCATACTGACTTTTGAGTCACGCTGACGGGCGGAAATACCCGAGTGGTTATCCGTAAAAACATTCTTTTGCTATCTTTAAGACAGAACGCTTGATAGCATGCAGAGACTGACATCGTCTTCTGCACCTTTTGTTCCTTCGGGAACGACAAGTCATTTGCATGCGGAAATTTTATGGTCACCCGCGACTCTCGTCAACCGAGAGGAACGAAATTAGTGTCTTATCTTTACTTTCCTTTTATCTCCAATAAAAGACAAGTAAAGAGGGGCAACTGTCATACCCTAATTTCGTCCGGGGACCTTTGCTTGATGACATGCGACTTTTGTGTGGTCCTTGTGAGGTGCTTGGCACCCATCATTAGGCAATTTGTGAAATTCCGGGACATGCCGGAAAACAAAAGAAAATATTGATGCACAATCCGTAAGGTTCCGTGACACACCGAAAATCAAATGGAAGCATCGTTGCACAATTAGTGAGGTTCCGTAACATTCCGTAAGTCAAAAAAGGGATGATTATGTAATCCACAAGGTTCTGTAACATTACGGAAAGAAAACAAGTATCGTTACGAAATTCGTAAGTTTCCGTAACTTTACGAAAAAAGAATCACCAAAAAAGGCCGGGGGGTGTACTTAGTAAAAATGGGGGTGCAAATAGCAACCAGGCCCACTTGGGCCCTCCAGAAGATTCCTCCTGAAGGCTGTTGCTTCTGGAGGAAGCAACCCTGCTCGCCTGGGCGAGCTGGGCGGCAAGCATCTCACCTATTTTGCTATAAATAGGGGAGGAAGTGAAGTGGAAAAGGGTTCAGCCCCTTAGGCACTTCTCTCTCTTTCGAATTTGCTTGGAAAAATTGTTTCCGTGAAGAAAATCTAAGCCGAGGCGCTTCCGAAACGTTTCCGTAACGTTTTCCGTGAAGAATTTCGCAAAGGTTTCGACCGTTCTTCATTCGTTCTTCATCGTTTTCGATCTTCAACGGGTAAGTACCTCGAACCAAGCTTTTCGATTCATTCTATGTACCCGTGGTGGTCCACATTGTGTTTCGTGTATTTTTATTCTCGTTTCATTTACTTTTTATACCCCCTTTTGACGTGCTTAAGCCATTTTATTTAAAGTCATTTCCCGCTTAACCTAAAAATAAAATAAATTTCCACCGATCGTTTGAATTGTATTATCTGTTAACTTCGGTTAAAATGAATTTCGACCGTTCGGTCGTGCCGTAACGACGTTGGAAATAAAAAAAAAAGAGGTAAAAAATAATATAATAATCAAAAAACATCTTTTTAGTAAAATAAAGCGGAAAATCAATCGGACGTTTTCTCTTTGGGATTTCTCATTCTTAACCGAATTGACTAATAACTAAAGTGAAACTAAGGCTAAAATCAACTCGCCTAGTCAAGCTCGTCCATAAAAATAGGTTTTTGAAGTTTGTCATTTCAATTTCTTACTAAGTAAAATGGATCATTTTCAAGGTCCAACGCCTTAAAATGATCACCTTTTAAGTAAAAAAGAATCACTTGATAAAAAAGAACTACGTAGGTCTGATTTCCTCATCGCAATTGAGGAATACGTAGGAGCAAAGGGAAACACCCTTGTCGACCACAAAAAGAGAAAAAATATAAAAAGGGTATAAAGGATATAAAGACATAAAAAGGGAACATAAAAATCAAGGTCATGTTTGCACATTCGATTAAAGGCTGCCGTCCCTTGGGACGGACGTGTGGGGTGCTAATACCTTCCCCGTGCGTAAATACAACTCCCAAACCTTTCACTTAAAAGTTCGTAGATCACGTCTTTTCCGGTTTTTCCGACGTTTTCCTCAAATAAACGTTGGTGGCGACTCCGCGCGTATTCCTTTCGTGGAACACGCATCCCGCGAGTCACGCGTCGCCCTCCCGCCGAAGGGTAGGTTGAGGAATAAACTTAAGCCCAAGAGGTGTGGCAATGCTAGCAAGTGTCTTTTTACAAAAGAGAAAATGTGGAGGTTGTCTAAGAGGGGAAGTTTCTTTAATGTTTGTCTTTATTGTAAAATGAGTTTCCTTCTTAGCTAACCTCTTGGAGGAGACACTTACCTCCTTACACTTCTCTTTAACCACTAATGGTTGTCCTTCTTCTTGGGGGTACATTTCTTCACTAGATTCTTCCCCTTTTGCTTCTTCACTTTCACTAGAGGAAGGTGAAGTAGTATCCTTATCTTGGTTACTATAAATGTCTTGGCCCCTTATAATCATGGTTTTTGTGGTGGGGCATTGAGAAGTAATGTGTCCTCTTCCAAGACATTTAAAGCACTTTATAGAGCTAGTTTTCTCTTGCATACTAGCCTTAGGGGCTTGCTTTTCTATTGTCTTCCCCTTATCATCTTTGGGCTTAGAAGGTGTCACCCCTAAGATGCCTTGACCTTGGTCTTTCTTTGGATAAGAGTGAGAGCCATAAGATTTTGACGTAGACTTCTTTTTAAGTGGTTGCTCTACCCTTATTTCCCAAACTTAGTTAGCCTCTACATTGTCCTTCCCATGGAAGTATGGGAGGTTAATGTTAGCCTCTTGAGGCTTTCTTTCCTTTTATCTTCTATAGGAGTGAGGTCTAAGATGTGACCTATGCCTTCCTTCATAATAGTCACGAAGTTCTTCACTTAGGCTCTTGCAAGAGTTATGACTACTATAGGAGGCATGTTTTTCTCTTTCCATTTCTTTCATTATTTTTCTTCTTTCTTCCTCTCTTATTTTCTTTCTTTCATCTTGACTTATTTCTTCCACTTTTTTTCCTTTTTCTTTTCTCATTTTTCTTTCCATAACTTGAGGGAACTCAACTCATCTAAGACTCTAGATAAAGGGTCTTTATGACTAGTACCCTCGCCATTAACACTAGATGAATGATGACTCATGTTGGTTCCTAAGTTGTGGTTCTTTCTTGTTAGAGGTTTGAAAACAAGAGGTAAATGAAACTATGGTTGAAACTAGCCAAAATAAACACTAAAGAGGTGTGAAAGATAAGATTAAAAAACTAATTGGTAAAAGGAAAGCTATCTAGGCGGTTTGACAATGGAAGGTAACAGAAATAAGCTATGAAAGTAAGCAAGAAATGTAAACTAGGCGAATCCTAAGAGTGTTTGAATGACCACATTCAAGGTTCCCAACAAAACACTCACTATCCTAAGGAAAAATTGCCTAAAATTATTACACACAAATGGAAGTTTGGTAACCTATTGCAGGCTCCCAACACACTTCCAACGAAAGGCCTTTTTGTTACAAAACTTGAAAGCAATGAAGGTAAGTAAATTGCAAATTACAAAATTACAAAATGGTCCACAATTTTGGTGGTTGTTCTCTCTTTGGTGATTCACTCAATTTGGAGTGCTTCTTAGTCCAATAGCTCTTAAGGTGGTTGGCCCCTTTCTTCTTGACTAAAATTCTTCAAGGGATGGCACCAATCCTCCTTCCAATTCCCTATATGGCAACCCGCAAACAAGGAAACAAAGAGACAAGCAATAACCAAAGAAAAAAAAATGAAATGAAAGCTAAACCAATGGAGTTTTAACAAGACAATTTTTCAAGGATTATTCAACAATTAAAGCAATGAAAAGGACATAGAAGCAAGCTAGGATTCAAAGAGAAACTTAGAATGGCTCTAGAGTAGAGTAAAAAAACTATAAAAAAAAAATCAACAAATCTCTAGCTTTCACACTTGTTTTCAAAATAATTTTCAATTAAAATTTCGGAACTAAGATTGGTATAACATAGGCACCAATTTTAGAATAAATTTTTAGCCAAAACAACAAGCACACTTCCCTTTCACTTTTTTTTCCTAGATACTGATTTTTCTTCCAACTTGTGTGATTTTTAGTATTTGTTCCTTTCATCCAAATCACTTGGTTCTTTTTTTATAACTTTTTTCCAGATGTCTAGAAAATTCACTAAAAATTTCAGCTCAAAATTAGAAGTAACCAATTCTTAGTAATGTTTACAAGTTTGTATGTCCAAGTTGCCAGCACCTTCGATTTCAAACTTCGAATTTTTTTTAGCATGGAATATTGATTGCCTTGGGCTTAATTTCAACCTTCCTATGTATGTTGAACTCACTAGGCTTGTTTACCATTAGGAGTTCAACATTCACTTACAATCAAAATTTCATCCAGCAATTCAATCACCAAAACTCAAATTCACAATAGACACACTCATAGGGAAAACCTAAAAGTTCAAGAAAAGGTTCACAATCAAATACTCTCAAAGAATTTTGCATGAACATGTTAAGGAATAATTAACATGCAAGATTTGAATCAAATCAAAGAATAGGATAAAAGAATTTCATACACTCATGAACAAATGAGTTAGACAAAGAAACAAGAAAAATAAAATTCAGCACAATATAAGAAATCTTATGTGACAATTTTCATGACTAGACATGACTTCTATGACAAAACTACAATAGGTGAACAGATCACTCTAGATTTTTGAGGTTTTCTTATAATTTAATATTTTTGTAATAATTTTATGGTTTAGGTTTCAGCCACAAAAAATAACAAGACAAAACTCAAAGGAACCTAAACTCAACACAATTCATGGTTCAAGAACAAGAACAAGAAATTTGAACCATAGAAAATCAAATCTAGCTTCTATAACAAGTTTAATTGGTGGAAACTATAAAGAATCATGTTAAAAAAATTTAGCACAAGACATGTGAGGAGATACATGGAGAAAAATGAAGAAACAACAATGGAAGAGAAGGTACAACAAAAAATTAATGGAGGTTTAAGGAGCACCTACTTGAAGCTCTTGTGCTCTGATTACCAGTTGATGTAAACTTGCTTGTGGGGCTTCTATGAAATCTGGATCTTTGAGCTTCATTGAGGTCCTTTAATGGTGATTTTCCACCATGGAGATGCAGCGGAAGACAAAGGAGAAGAGGTGAGAGGAGGCGCCATCCACTAAGGAATAAGCCATGGAAGAAGGAGCTTCACCACCAAGATGAGCCTTGGATAAAAAGCTTGGAAAGGATTCTTCAATGGAGGAAAAGAAACAGGGAGAGAAAGAGAGAGGGGGGAGCACGAAATTGAAGGAATAAAAAAGGGAGAGAAGTTGAACTTTGAGTTGTGGCTCAAAAGACTAGGTAGCTTCCTTGAGAAGCTTTCTTGAGAAAACTTCATTGAAAAGCTTCTTTGAGAAAACTTCCTTGAGAAGCTAGAGCTTAGCTACACATACCCCTCTCATAACTAAGCTCACCTCCTTGAGAAGCTTCCTTAAGAAGATTCCTAAAGAAGCTAGAGCTTAGCTACACACACCTCTATAATAGCTAAGCTCACCTCCTTGAGATGAGAAGCAAGAGCTTAGCTACACACCTCCTATAATAGCTAAGCTCACCCTCATGACAAAATACAAAAAAGTCCCTACTACAAAGACTATTCAAAATGCCTCGAAATACAAGGTTAAAACTCTATACTACTAGAATGGCCAAAATACAAGGCCCAAATGAAGGAAAAACCTATTCTAATATTTACAAAGATAAGCGGGCTCATACTTAGCCCATGGGCTCGAAATCTACCCTAAGGCTCATGAGAACCCTAGGGCCTTCCCTTGGATCTCTGGCCCAATCTACTTGGAGTCTTCTATCCAATGCCCTTGTAGTTTAGGATTGCATCAAGAAGTTAGTAACGGATTTCAGAAAAATCGCTAATGAACGACATCCTAGACAAAGAGGGCACTTTTGTTTTTTTCATGAGTGCCTGAGTATGTTTAGGTTGTTGAAAGAGCACTTGATTAGTGCTCATGTGGTTGTTACCCCCGATTGGTCAGTGTCATTTGAATTAATGTGTGATGCTAGTGACACGGTTGTGGGAACAATTTTAGGCCAAAGAAGAAAGGTTTTTCACACACTCCACCATGATAGTAGGACACTAGATGAGGCTCTAAAAAATTACACCACCATTGAAAAAAGTTTTTGCTCAGTAAATAGGATGCCAAGGCTAGGCTCATGAAGTGGATATTGCTGCTTTAGGAGTATAACTTGGAGATAAAGGACTATAAGGGGTCAGAAAACTTGGTGACCCCTCTGTGAAATAGCTTGCTGTTGATGGAGTGTTGGATCGAGTGGCCTCAGAATAATTAAGAAGGGGGGATTGAATTAATTATTCCTAAACCTTTACTAATTAAAAATTTACTCTTTTAAGGCTTTTACTTATGTTGTTAAGAGAATATGGAGTAGAAGATAAACTTAACAGAAAGTAAAAGCGGAAATTAAATGCACAGCGGAAAGTAAAAGAGTAGGGAAGAAGGAAACAAACACACAAGAGTTTTTATACTGGTTCGGCAGCAACCCGTGCCTACCTCCAGTCCCCAAGCGACCTGCGGTCCTTGAGATTTCTTTCAATCTTGTAAAAAACCTTTTACAAGCAAAGATCCACAAGGGATGTACCCTCCCTTGTTCTCTTTGAACCTAGTGGATGTACCCTCCACTAGAACTGATCCACAAGAGATGTACCCTCCCTTGTTCTCAGTCAAATCCAAGTAGATGTACCCTCTACTTGTGCCACATAGGATGTACCCTCCAATGTGTTAAGACAAAGATCTCAGGCTGTTAAACCTTTGATACTTTGTGAATGGGGATACAAAAGAATTCTCAGGCGGTTAAACCTTTGAACGCTTTTGTATTAGGGAATGGGAAGAATCAAAAGAATTCTCAGACTGTGTCATTTTGAATTCTTTGACAAGGGAGAAGGGAGACACAAAAGAATTCAGGCGGTTAATCCCTTGTTCTTTTGGAAAAGAGAGAAGAGAGACACAAAAAGAATTCAGGCGGTTAGTCCTTGGCGAATTCTTTTTGGCAAAGGGAGAAGAGAATGAAAAGATGAATAGCACAAGTTTTCAAGGTTTAGAAAACCAGAAAACTTCAGAATGCTTTTGGTACAAAGAAGAAGAAGAAGAAGTTCAAAGAGATTTCAAGGCTTGTAAAGGATTGTATAAGATTGTTGTTAGAAAGATTGATTAGAAAATGCAAAACAAAGCCTTGCTTTTATAGACTCTTCATGTCTGGTCAAGAAGGCCATTCAGAAGAGTTATAACTTTTAGAAAAACTTAAAACCCATTTGAAAAAGTCAAAACCTTTTTGAAGAGTTACATCTTTAGATTTTTCAGAAACAAACACTGGTAATCGATTACCAAATAAGTGTAATCGATTACACAAAGCTTTTGAGTGAAATCATGTGACTCTTCACTTTTAAATTTGAATTTCAACGTTCAAGGACACTGGTAATCGATTACCAAAGCATTGTAATCGATTACAGCCTTTTGAAAATATTTGGAACGTTGTAAATTCAGTTTGAAAACTTTTTCAAACTCATTTTACTACTGGTAATCGATTACAACAACATGGTAATCGATTACCAGAGAGTAAAAACTCTTTGGTAAAGGTTTTGTCAAAAACTCATGTGCTATTCAAAGTTTTAAAAAAACTTTTTAATACTTATCTTGATTGAGTCTTTTCTTCATTCTTGAATCTTGAGTCTTGAATCTTGATCTTGATTCTTGAGATCTTGAGTCTTGATTCTTGATCTTGATTCTTGAGATCTTGAATCTTGATCTTGATTCTTGAGATCTTGAATCTTTGTTTGTAGGCTTTCTTCTTGAGTCTTGAATTCTTCTTGATTCTTGAACTTGAATCTTGAATCTTGATTCTTGAGATGGATGTTCTTTGATTCACTTGAGCTTTTTGTTCATCACTTTTGTCAGCATCTTTTGTTGTCATCATTGTTATCATCAAAACACCTTTGAATCATTGTTGATTCATCATGAAGCTTTGCTTCCACATGGAGAAATTCACGAGACATTCCCTAATGAAAACTTAGTTATTGTAGTTTCTTTACTAGGGGCACCTTGCTATGCTGAAAATGTCAATTATCTAGCATGGAAGATGTTCCCACCTGAGTTCAAGTTTTAGGAGAAAAAGAGGGTGATAGTGGAAGCCAAGCAGTATTTATAAGATAACCTTACCTTTATAAGTTTGCAACGATGATGTGGTAAGGCATTGTGCGCCTTATAAGGAGGTAATCTCTATTCTCTAACATTGTCATTGTATGGAGGTGGGGGCCACCATGGCCCCAGAAGGACTACCTACAAAGTCCTCCAATGCAGCTTCTTTTGGCCTACCCTTTATCAAGATACAAATGATTATGTGAGGTAATGTGATAACTGTTAGTGGCACTAGTGTTCTATCCAGACACCATGAAATGCCTCTTAATAACATTCTTGTGGTTAAGTTATTTGATGTGTAGGGGATTGACTTCATGGATCCTTTCCCCAAATCTTTTGGTTGTGAGTACATATTGGTTGTTGTTGACTACATGTCTAAATGGGTAGAGGCAGTGGCATTGCCCAACAATGATGCATAGAGTGTGAAAAAAATGTAAAGAAAAGTATTTTTACTCAATTTGGCACACCTCAAGTAATCATTAGTGATGGCGACACCCATTTTTGTATTTGATGGCCTTGTTGAATTTAAGGAAAGGACAAAATAGAAGAGAATAAAAGGGCTACACAGAATATTCCTCTAGGGTCGCTTAGATTAAGGACAATGAGCACATGTTTTTGTCTATACCTTTGTTTATTTCCTGTCAAATTAGAGCATGCCACATAGCCTCATTTCCAAGTGTGAGACAACGGTCATTTCAAGGACTTAGCACTAATCCCATAACGGATCCTTCACTGAAGTCTATAAAAGACAAACTCTACCCAAAAAAGCTAAGAAATGAAAAATATAAAAAGAAAACGAGAATATCTCTAATGCAATACTTTGCTGGAACCACTGGATAATTCATTTAAGCTTTCATTGTTTATCCTTTGCTAAAAAAGTTACTTTGTAATTGAGATTTATTGTTTATCCATTCACTAAGTGTTATTGAATACTTCTATTCATTCAAACTACTTTGTGTGAAAGCAAAGAGTGCCTGTTAGTTATGTAAGCTCCATTGGAGATTGTAGGCCTAGGATCTTCTTCATCAATGGATTCTTTTGCTTCTTGGATGATGAATGGCAACGGAATGGAGAAGGAAGAGAGAGAGGAGACACCACTTCAAGGAGAAGATGAGTCTAGAAGAAGCTCACCACCATAGGAGGCCATGGATAAGAGCTTGGAGGAAGAAGGAGATGAATGAAGGGAGAGGAAGAGAAGAGCATGAAATTTTGTGCTCTAAAAGTGCTCTAAAATCTAAATTTTAATTTTCAAATGATCAATGTTGAAAAAAATGCACACATATGACCTCTATTTATAGCCTAAGGGTCACACAAAATTAGAGGGAAATTTTGAATTTCAATTCAAATTTCACATGAATTTGAAATTGAATTTGTGGAGCCAAATGTTGGAGCCAAAATTTCACTAGTTATGATTAGTGAATTTCAGTTATGGTTCAGCCCACTAATCCAAGATCAATTCCAAGATTCTCCACTAAGTGTGTTTAGGTGTCATGAGGCATGTAAAGCATGAAGGACTTGCACAAAGTGTGACTATATGATGTGGCAATGGGGTGTAGTAAGCAAATGCTCACCTCCCCCTCTAAAATATAATTGGATTGGGCTTCTACCAATTCAATTAAATTTATTTCCCAACACACACATCAAATATTCACTTAGTGCATGTGAAATTACAAAACTACCCCTAATACAAAAACTAGTCTAGATGCACAAAAATACAAGGGCTAAAAAAATCCTATATTTCTAGGGTACCCTACCTACATTATGGAGCCCTAAATAGAAGGACCAAATATAATGACATCCTAATCTAATATGTACAAAGATAATTGGACCCAACCTTGGCCCATGGGTTCAGAAATCTACCCAAAGAGCATGAAATTTATCTAGAATTTTGCATCTTGTATGAAAGATGTTCTCTCTTTGGGATTGAGATAGACCACAAGATTGACCTCCAAGGATCCTTCTAACAATTAAGAGGTCACCTTCTTCATGGTAGTAGACTTACTCACTAGACTCTTCACCCCTTACATCGTCTTCACTTCAACTTGAGGAAGGGCAAGAAGTAGTCTCCTCTTGACTACTATAAATGTCTTGACCCCTCATGATCATGGTTTTCTTTGTGAGGCATTGAGAGGCAATGTGACCTCTCCCAAGACATTTGAAGCATTCAATGTTGCTAGTCCTTTCTTGGGAACTAGTCTTAGGGGTGTATTTCTCTATGGTCTTACCCTTATCTTACTTGGGTTTTGAAGGTGCAGCCCCCAAAATTCCATGGGCTTGGTCCTACCTTGGATAAAAGGGAGAGCCATAAGATTTAGAAGAAGGCTTTCTTTTAAGTTTTTGCTCCACTCTTATACAAAATTGGACTAGCTCATCTTGGTCCCTATATGGAAGAAGTTCAACCTTGTCCCTCACTTCTATATTAAGCCCACTAAGGAACCTAGCTATGATTGTTTGTTCCTCCTCCCTAAGTCCAGCTCTTAAAAAAGGTAGTTCCATTTGTTGTATATATTCTTAAACACTCATATTCCCTTGTCTAAGCCTTTGGAGCATGTCCATAAGCTCCCTTTCATAGTAGGAGGGAATGTGCCTCTTCCTAAGGGCACTCTTAAGATCATTCCAATACTCTACGGGAGGATCCTCATGAATCCTTCATTACTTAACAAGGGAAGTCCACCAATAAAGGGCATACCCTTGAAAGCTAAGGGTATCCAATGGAACTTTTCTCTCTTCGCTAATATGATGGCAAGCAAAGAGTTGTTCAACCTTTATTTCCCAATCTAGGTAAGCCTCAACATTATCTTTTCCATGGAAATATGGGAGGCTAATGTTAACCTCTTGAGGCCTTCTATGCTTTTCTCTTCTTTGGGAGTGATGTTTAGTATGTGAACTATGGCGCCCTCAATAATAGTCGCTAAGTTCTTCACTTAAACTCTTGCAAGTCTTAGGGCCCTCTATGATCCCCATGAGAACCTTAGGGTCTTCTCCTGCATCTCTGGCCCAATCTTCTTGAAGTCTTCTATCCAATGCCATTGGGGGTAGGATTTCATTATTTCGTTTTTTTTTGTGATGGAAATAATAGCGAGTTTGTCAAAAAGTCTTTGAATGATAAAAAAAGAATGAAATAAAAAGTTGATGAATAAACAGTAGAGAAATAATGTTTTCAATAGAAATAATTTTGGGATATGATGAATACAAGAGAAATCTACTCCCCCTTGGGTATTAAGTCACTAAGTACATGTTAATGATTAGAGCCCTTTATCATTCTATTCTTTCATTACCCACCTTTCATTGCGCCTTAGACCCATTACATCCTATGATGCCTCAATGTCATGCAAGCTAGAATTTTGTTTAGATTGAGTTGTTTAATAAATAAATTGGGTATGTGCTTCTTGAGTCATGATATGAGTGGTTTGCCTTTGCCCTATGAAACTCTAAGAGTGGTAAGATGAGTGACCTCCTACTCATTGTGGAGCATTATATTTAGGTAAAAATTCAAAGCCTAATGGAAAATATGTTGAATTACATCTTGTGTTTGTGGTTGTTTGTTCATTCTTGTATCTTTATCCTATGCTTTTAATAAATTGAGGGTCTCTTTGAAATGGTTTCTTGATTTCATTGAAAAATATGCTTATCTTTAACCTATAATAATTACTTAAGGCCAAGCAATGCTCTAGTGTAGGGTGGTTTGATACACCATTATTTGACTGAGTTTGAACCCTAGATTTGGCCTTGATTTATCTTTTTTTTCACTAAATTTGTTGGCAGAGCTCACATTTTTATGTAAGTTTTTGTTAGGCATGAGCACAAAGTCAATTGATGCAAAAAAAGATGAAGAAAGGGTGAAAAAGTGAACTCTAATGAAGAGCACGACCAAGCTTATTCTAGGATGTTGGGAAAGATTCGAGAAGATAGTTACATTCACAACACAACCTATGTTAATGAACCACTAGATCAGATGCTTCATTCTATGTGACTGGGCACACCACTAGATTATAGAAGATTTGATGACCAATACAGTAAACAGGAGTATTGGGCCGGATGACCTACATTGTCATTCACCTTATCTCTATTGTCAATCATCCAACAATTACTAATCTCCACCATAGTTCTGAATTACAAGTAACTCAGTTCATTTCTGACAATCTATGTTAAGTAGATCTAGACAATGCATGAACTAGCTTCTTAGAATAGGCTTCATGAACAAATCAATTGGATTCTCCTTGTATTAAATTTTTGGACATTGATTGTTTTCTTAGTACCAATGATGTGGTATCTGATGTCAATGTGATTATTGTTGGATCGAGTGGCCTCAGAATAATTAAGAAGGGGGGGGGGGCTGAATTAATTATTCCTAAAACTTTACCAATTAAAAATTACTCTTTTAAGGCTTTTACTTATGTTGTTAAGAGAATATGGAGTAGAGAAACTTAACAGAAAGTAAAAGCGGAAATTAAATGCACAGCGGAAAGTAAAAGAGTAGGGAAGAAGGAAACAAACACACAAGAGTTTTTATACTGGTTCGGCAACAACCCGTGCCTACCTCCAGTCCCCAAGCGACCTGCGGTCCTTGAGATTTCTTTCAACCTTGTAAAAAACCTTTTACAAGCAAAGATTCATAAGGGATGTACCCTCCTTTGTTCTCTTTGAACCTAGTGGATGTACCCTCCACTATAACTGATCCACAAGAGATGTACCCTCTACTTGTGCCACAAAGGATGTACCCTCCAATGTGTTAAGACAAAGATCTCAGGCTGTTAAACCTTTGATACTTTGTGAATGGGGATACAAAAGAATTCTCAGGCGGTTAAACCTTTGAACGCTTTTGTATTAGGGAATGGGAAGAATAAAAAGAATTCTCAGACTGTGTCGTTTTGAATTCTTTGACAAGGGAGAAGGGAGACACAAAAGAATTCAGGCGGTTAGTCCCTTGTTCTTTTGGAAAAGAGAGAAGAGAGACACAAAAAGAATTCAGGCGGTTAGTCCTTGGCGAATTCTTTTTGGCAAAGGAAGAAGAAAATGAAAAGATGAATAGCACAAGTTTTCAAGGTTTAGAAAACCAGAAAACTTCAGAAAGCTTTTGGTACAAAGAAGAAGAAGAAGTTCAAAGAGATTCAAGGCTTGTAAAGGATTGATTGGAAAAGTATTCAAGATTTTTGTTAGAAAGATTAAAATTTAGAATACAAAACAAAGCCTTGCTTTTTATAGACTCTTCATGTCTGGTCAAAAAGGCCATTCAGAAGAGTTATAACTTTCAGAAAAACTTAAAACCCATTTGAAAGAGTCAAAACCTTTTTGAAGAGTTACATCTTTATATTTTTCAGAAACAAACACTTGTAATCGATTACCAAATAAGTGTAATCGATTACACAAAGCTGTTGAGTGAAAGGATGCGACTCTTCACATTTAAATTTGAATTTCAACGTTCAAGGGCACTGGTAATCGATTACCAAAACATTGTAATCGATTACAGCCTTTTGAAAATATTTGGAACATTGTAAATTCAGTTTGAAAACATTTTCAAACTCATTTTGCTACTGGTAATCGATTACAACAATATGGTAATCGATTACCAGAGAGTAAAAACTCTTTGGTAAAGGTTTTGTCAAAAACTCATGTGCTATTCAAAGTTTTGAAAAACTTTTTAATACTTATCTTGATTGAGTCCTTTATTTATTCTTGAATCTTGAGTCTTGAATCTTGATCTTGATTCTTGAGATCTTGAATCTTGAATCTTGATTCTTGTTTGTAGGCTTTCTTCTTGAGTCTTGAATTCTTCTTGATTCTTGAACTCTTGACTTGTTCTTGATTCTCTTGAGATGTTCTTTAATTCATTTGAACTTGTTCTTGATTTTCTTGAGATGTTCTTTGATTCACTTGAGCCTTTTGTTCATCACTTTTGTCATCATCTTTTGTTGTCATCATTGTTATCATCAAAACACCTTTGAATCATTGTTGATTCATCATGAAGCTTTGCTTCCACAATTATTCCTCTCATGATGGACTTTATCCTTGGCTAAACATATTGAACTCAAACTGTCACAAAAATGATAGCCTTTTCCTGTGGAAACCCAAGATTACTACTCAGACTGTTAATAGATTGGCAAGTGTACCAATTTTATTACAAGTAGTAAAGATTAAACAAAAGTCCGAGTGTAGAGTCCACAAAAACTTTGTTTGTACTTGCATTGGGAAATACCCAATTTGTAAGCAATAGAAGATGGAGTATAATAGAAATAAAAGGAAAGCATATAAATGTAAAAAGACAAGAATAATAAACAAGAAGAAAACAAAGATGATTAAAAAATGATATTAGAATGCAATTATGTTGGGGCCTAGCATGCCTAACTACCCTTGATGCAATATTAATGTTTTTCTCTATTAACTACTTTCCCAATTTCCACCCACATCTACTAATATGTTCAACCCTGATTCCTTACGATGATAAGCCTAATTTATGTATTCTCTCTCCCGAATCCCTTTGCAAAGATGGAATCATAAACAACATTAAGTATAAAGATGCATGCAGAGGCACAACAAAGTAACTCTACCCCTAGCAATGCAATGTTGAGATGCCCTTTCTTAGTTCTTTAGACATTACCATTTCCCAATGAATAACCCCTAAAAACAGATGCATGGATGGCCAAAGCACACAATAGAAATTGAAATTGCATTAATAGATAAGAAGAACAATTACATTACGAGGGTTTTGGCTGCTAGGCTCCAACTGAAGGGGTTTAGCCTCTCATTGCCATGAGAGACTTTATACTTCAGAGGCTAATAAATGAAAGGGTTGGATGACTAGTAACAAGAAAAGTGAGAATGGCTAAGGAAAGAGGGCTTCCCCTAAAGGAGAGGCTCAGGCTTTGGATTTCTTCACTAGTGAGCTCTGACACTTGATGTGTCTTTTCCTTCTGGTTCATACTCCATTTATAGGCCTGGGGTAGCATACTATTCACACTGACTTCGCACTAAGCATGCATCTGCGCACTAAGCATGCCCTGGGCTTTTCCTCATGGCCTTCTCACGCTTAGTTTGAACTTTGCGCTGAGCTTGGCTTTGCCCGCTAAGCGAGAGTTGCACGCTGAGCCTGGGTTGCACGCTGAGCAAGCTGTCCAATTCTTCCAACTCTTCTACAGTGCTTTTTCTTCAACATATTTCATCAATTTTCCTCTAAAGCACTTTAGTTCTTCTTCTTTTGACTTTTGTGAATCATAAATTGAACAGATGTTAATTTCTTCATTATTTCATTAAAAACAATAATAAAGTGAAGAAATTATTATCATTATTATCCAAAAATGATTATCAATTTAGCTCAGATTTCATAGTTATCAACTCCCCCAAATTAAAACATTCGTTTTTCCTTAAGCAAAAGACAAGTTTTGAGTGTGCCAACACATGAGATAACAACGAATCCTTTCAAACCTTTCATTGCATGATCTAGAGCTTGCATTAGTCTTGTTCTTGTGATGGAAGCATGAAGAAATACACATGGAGATGAAAAAAGGTTAGCAAATAAGAATTTCATCAAGGCAAAATACAACATTTCATTCCTCACAAGGCTAGTGTTTCCCTCAGCACACAAGTGTCTCGGCTCAAAAGTTTTCTAATTCTAACAACTGAACTAATGTTCCCAACTTTGGTGTAAGCTCCATTGGAGCTTGTAGGCCTAGGATCTTCTTCATCAATGGATTCCTTTGCTTCTTGGAAGATGAATGGCAACGGAATGGAGAAGGAAGAGAGATAAGAGATGCCACTTCAAGGAAAAGATGAGTCTAGAAGAAGCTCACCACCATAGGAGGCCATGGATAAGAGCTTGGAGGAAGAAGGAGATGAATGAAGGGAGAAGAAGAGAAGAGCACAAAATTTTGTGCTCTAAAAGAGCTCTGAAATCTGAAGTTTAATATTCAAATGATCAAAGTTAAAAAAATGCACACACATGACCTCTATTTATAGCCTAAGTGTCACACAAAATTGTGGAGCCAAACTTTGGAGCCAAAATTTCACTAATTATGATTAGTGAATTTCAGTTATGGTTCAGCCCACTAATCCAAGATCAATTCCAAGATTCTCCACTAAGTGTGCTTAGGTGTCATGAGGCATGTAAAGCATGAAGGACATGCACAAAGTGTGACTATATGATGTGGCAATGGGGTGCAGTAAGCAAATGCTCACCTCCCCCTCTAAAATTTAATTGGATTGGGCTTCTACCAATTCAATTAAATTTATATCCAACCACACACATCAAATATTCACTTAGTGCATGTGAAATTACAAAACTACCGCTAATTCAAAAACTAGTCTAGGTGCCTTAAAATACAAGGACTGAAAAATCCAATATTTCTAGTGTACCCTACCTACATTATGGAGCCCTAAATACAAGACCCAAAATTAATGAAACCTTAATCTAATATGCACAAAGATAAGTGGGCTCATACTTAGCCCATGGGCCCAAAATCTACTCTAAGGCTCATGAGAACCCTAGGGCCTTCTCTTGCATCTTTGGCCCAATCTTCTTGGAGTCTTCTATCCAATGCCCTTGGGGGTAAGGATTGCGTCAAACTTTGCACTTCTTCTCAATTAGAGCAATCATACATACATATTGTGGATCACTAAGGGCTTTTTAGGTTTGTAACGTGGTTGGGCTGACAAAGAATTCATGGTTTTTCTTTGGGAAACAAAATTAGGTTCTTAGAGAGCACCTACCTGATAACCCATGACTTATATTCCAATGCCCTCACTTTCCTGCCCTTTTTCCTAACAGCACACAAAATTTATTTAACACTTAGTTGCTATCAACTCTTTATTTGTACACCAATTTTTATTTTTTTTGACAAAATTGGTACCATAGCAACTTATCCTACTTTACATTTGAGTGTGTGCTGCTATTGATGTAACTGAAACACAATTTTTCATCCAAAACCCAAACATCCAACTCCCCCAAATTAAGGGTAAATTTTCCTTGACCCATGCTCTCTTACAACCTCAAACAGGGTGGTTATTAATTTCATTGGCTCAAGAGAAAAACAAAACAAAACTTATTATATTAGGCGCAACAGGGTGCAAGGGATTCATTTTAGTAACAGGTTGGCTATTTGGCTAAGTGGCTAAGAATTTCAAACATGGCCTTGGTCAGATCCACTTTATGTATGTACTCAACAATCTTAGAATCATGCAAAATCAGGAAATTAAGAACAATCGTTCTCTCACAATTATAAATTCACACATCTCATTGAACATTTATGAAGTGCTTGGCTTACCCTACCATGATTCTCTTTCAGACGTGCTAGCCTCTTTACTCTTATGCTTTCGATTCATACTTCCTCACTAACAATGACACCTACTCACAAGAATCAGAACATTCACCATTATCTTATCAATCCATAGTGTATCTCATGCATCAATTCATTTAGAACAAGTCACAACCACTTACTGATTTCCTATGTCTATCATGCATTTTTTTTATTTATTTAATAACTAAAATAAATTAAACTGCTGGAGTTAAATTATCATTACTGAAAATAAAAGTACACTACATTCTAGAAGATAATAAAGCATAATAAAATAAAGAAAAATAAAAAAGAAGGAAAAAGAAAAAAAATCCCTAGTCCTGTGTTGGCCATGGGTCCCATTCACCCTGAGCTGTTGTAAGGTCTACAACATGGTCAATATCAGCTCCGGCATCTACAGCATCTCCGGCGCCTGGGCCATGAAATGTCGTCATCCTTAAGCAACCAGCTCGCCTGGGCGAGTTGATACCTTCAAGCCTAAGCAACTAGCTCGCACGAGCGAGCCTCCCCTTCACCGAATGGTCTTTTCTATAAATAGCCATGTAGGGGGGAGGGTTTAAGAGCTGGCAATTGAAGGAACAAAAGGAAAAATTCTGGGAGAAAGAAAAGAAAAAGCAAAGTCGAGGCGCCACCAAATCGAACCGTGGATCGTTTCCTACATCCTTTCTCTTGCTAGCCTTGTACCCTATGCAATAGTTGGTTAGTTTTTTCTTAAGATTTTGATATAATCTATGTAACCTTATGAGTCCTCTATGATATTATGTGTGCATTTATCTTCTCCGCTTATCGTTGATAATTTCATTTTACTCGTAAGGCTTAATTCTAGTTGATCACTAATGTCATGAAAATTGGTTTTTTTAGTGAGACTGGAAGGTAATAAACACAACCAAAATGAAAAAAAAAATCAATTCACAACCCAACTTCTTTTCATCAAATATCACTTGAGATCGTTTAAGGTCCAAGGCCTTAACAACTCTTTGTTCGCAATTGATATAAATCTCTCAAAAACATAAAATCAATTTAACACACAAATATTAAGACTTAACGAACTACGTAGGTCTGATTTCCTCATTCCACCTGGGGATACATAGGAGCAAGGGAAACACCCTTGTCAATTCGAAAAGAAAGGCAATTCACCGCTCTTGGGAAAATAAATAATTTTGAAATCAAGTTTTGCATTCTCGATCTGAGGTTGTCATCCCTTGTGATGAGCGTGTGGGGTGCTAATACCTTCCCTATGCATAAACAACTCCCGAACCCTTCTTTTCAAAATTCCCTGACCTCTTTTTGGTTTTTCTAACATTTTCCTCGAATAAACGTTGGTGGCGACTCCACTCGTTTTCTCCTTAGGAGATGAACATGCTTATTCTTTATTTTCTTTCGTCATCCCATTGTGAGGTAGGTTGTGACAGATGACGACTCCACTGGGGACGTGTTAGAGAGTTAAGCCATTTGATCAGTGTGCAATTTCATCATGACTTTTTCTTTATCTTTATTTATGTTCTTTTTTCTCTTTTATCGTTATGTTATGCTCACATTCATGATTGTTTCATTCCGCTACAATTCTTTTGGTGGTTTTTTCTTCAACCTCATTTCTTTTATCCTTTATTTTGTTCATACAAGTATATAACCTTTGTCATTGTTGGATTTCCCCTGCAATTACTTTTTGGTCCAATTTTTCTTCATACAAATATTTTCAAGGGAAATCCAATTCACCAGAAAGCGCACCGGATCGTCAAGTATTTAAAATTAAAATGGATGAATTCGAGTATCGAACTCAGAGAACTAGTATTAGACAGAGTTAAGATCAGAAATAGGGCATTGTTGAAAGAAACATTGATAATTGATGGTTTAGAATAGAATTAAACTTAGTTTAGGCTTAAAACAATAAAAATGCAAGTAAATAAGATTGACAACAGTAGGTAAAAGTGTTGGGTCTTTCTAACAAACAAGCTGATGTATATAAAGATGTTTCTCTAATCAATCATACTTTTGTGTTCTATGCTATAGCCTAAACTACTAAACCTCGATCCCTAGTTAGGCTGAATCAATCCAAGCTTCATCCTCAGATCCCTCTTGTTGGACTAGGCTTAATTTAGACAGCCTTCCTAGGTTTAGACTAACTTAAACTATGCTTCATCCTCAAATCCCTCTTGCTGGACTAGACTCAACTTAAATAGCTTACCAAAGGTTAGACTAATTTAACCTAAGCTTTGTCCTCAGATCCTTCTTGTTGGACTAGACTTAGACCAAACAACATTATTGTAACAGCATATTTAAAACCAAAACTTAGTCCACAGATCCATCATTTAAGACTAAGTTGCAATCCTGCTTCATTCAAGTTCTAGGGCAACAGTACACTTCCCAATGCTAAAGTCACCTAACTATGCACACAAATGGGTCATCAGACCAAGAGCATATAGAATTTAAGCACTGAATGAAGCATTGAACACAAGAAACACAATCAATTAGATATTAAAATAATTACATCAATTGTTCTTTAGAAATCCCCAACAAGGGTGTTTAGCCAGCCATTACAGAAAAACCCTAACAATAATGAGATTAATAATAGAGAATAACTGCTCCTTACTGTTGAAGCAAAGCTTGCTAAGTCTATTTTGATGATGCCAAAGACTCAAGTCAAGAATCAAGAGTCAAAACAGTTTCAAGAATCAAAGAGTCCTTCAATCAAGAATCAAGATTCAAGTGAAGATTCAAGAGAAGACTCAAGATATGCAAGAACTTCAAGAAAAGCATCAAGATAAGTATAAAAAGATTTTTTCAAATGAAAAGATTGAATAGCATAAACAGAAGCACAAACAATTTTATAACTGTTTCACAAAGTAGTAATTGATTACCATGGGCATGTAATCGATTACCAATGTTTTTGAATGTTGGATTTCAAATTTCAAGAGTCACAACTTGTGATAAAACATTTTCATATTTGTGTAATCGATTACACAACATTTGAAATCGATTACCAGTGTTTCTAAACATTGGTATTCAAATCTAAACATGAAGAGTCACATCTATTGATGTGTAATTGATTACACTAAAATGGAAATCAATTACCAGTGACTGATTTTGAAAAATAAATTGTCAAAAGTCATAATTTTTAAAGTGACTAGTTTTCAAGAGAGTCACAACTTTTAAAGTGACTAGTTTTGAAGAAATTGCCAAGAGTCAAAAGTTTTAACTTGTTTTTTTTCAAGAGCCATCAAATGGATATAAATATGTGACCATTACACGAATTTTAAAAAGAGGAATTCATTCAATTATTCTCAACATCTTTCTAAAAGTTTTTGTTCAATACTTGTTTTGTCAAGAAAAGTTCATTGGACAAAAACTTGTGCTTATTCTTCTTTCCTTCCCCCTTTTGCCAAAAGAATTCAAAGAACTAACCGTCTAAGAATTCCATTGATTCCCCAAACAAAGAATTCAAAGAACTAGCCGTCTGAGAATTCTTTTGATTCCCCAAACAAAGAATTCAGAGAACTAATCATCTGAGAATTCTTTGCCCAAACATTGAATTCAAAGAACTAACCGTCTGAGAATTCTGTGTAAGAAGCGGGTAGCTTCTTAGTTGTAATAGTGAACACAAGGGAGGGTACATCCGTTGTGGTTCGCTTTAAGTAGAGGGTACATCTACTTGGTTGTTCAAAGAGAACAATGGAGGGTACATCCTTTGTGGCTCTTTGCTTGTAAATGATTTTTACAAGGAAAGGAAATCTCAAGAGGTTGCTTAAGGACTGGATGTAGGCACGGGTCATTGCCGAACCAGTATAAAACTTGTGTTTGCTTTCTTCTTCCCTACGCTCTTTACTTTTCTGCTGTGCATTTTTTATTTCCGCTTTACTTTTGTCTAAGTTATTGTTTCTATTCTTTACTTTCTCATAACTTAGTAGTAAAGCCTAATTGAATCTAGTAACATTAAGAATGATAAATTTTTAATTAGTCAAGACACATTCATAATTAATTAACCCCCCCTTCTTAATTATTCCGAGGCCACTTGTTCCAACAAGTGGTATCAGAGCAGGTTTCTTGAGAAAAGTTTCACAACTTCAAGATCAATGGGCTCCTCAAATTTTTTATTCCCAGAAGGAAACTCCATCCATAGGCCACCTATCTTAAATGGTGAGGGTTACCACTACTGGAAAACCCGAATGCAAATATTTATTGAAGCCATAGATTTAATCATTTGAGAAGCAATAGAAATAGGACCTTATGTACCCACCATAGTAGATGGAAGCACAAGAATAACAACAGAAAAACCTAGAGATAAATGGTCTGAAGAAGATAGAAGAAGAGTCCAATATAATCTTAAAGCCAAAAACATTATTACTTCTGCCCTAGGAATAGATGAATATTTTAGAGTCTCAAACTGTACAAGTGCCAAGGAGATGTGGGACACACTTCAACTCACGCATGAGGGCACAACTGATGTTAAGAGATCTAGGATTAATACTTTAACCCATGAATATGAACTTTTTAGGATGAACACAAATGTGAACATCCAAAGCATGCAGAAAAGATTCACACACATAGTTAATCACCTTGCCTCCTTAGGAAAAAGCTTTCCTAATGAAGATTTAATTAATAAAGTTTTGAGATGCTTAAGTAGGGAATGACAACCCAAAGTAACTGCTATTTCTGAAAGTAAAGTTCTTTCTTCTATGTCTCTTGCCACCCTTTTTGGCAAATTACAGGAACATGAGATGGAACTCCAACGGCTAAATCAAAAAGAAGAAACCGAAAAAGAGGAAACGAAGCATAGCACTAAAAGCCTCCTTATCAATGCAAGAGGAAAATAAAGATGAAGAATCAGAAGATGAAGAAGACTTCTCACTTTTTGTGAAGAAGTTTCACAAATTTGTCAAGAATAGAAGAAGCGAGAGGCGTCAAAATTTCAACCACGAAAAAAGATCCCATGAAGGCTCTCCAATTCTTAGATGCTACAAGTGCAATCAACTTGGTCACATCAAAGCAAATTGCCCCTCAAACGAGCAATGGGGCCTAAGAAAAATGATAAGAAAAATCATGAAGAAAGAAAGACCAAGAAGGCTTACATCGCTTGTGATGACAATTATTCATCTGAAGGATCTAAAAAGGAGGAAATTAACCTTCTAACAAAAGACTATGAAATCAAGAGGACATCACTAAAAGGGACTAAATCAAGATGGCAATCAGATTTCCATTTCATTCCAATGATGAAGATCAAACATTTCAGTCACGAAACATGTATTATCTTATCCAAATACTCAACTTAAGAGGTTTAGTTCATTAATTTTAAATTAAATTGTTAACATGATGACTATTTTTTTTTTGTTTTGGGATTGCTTTTAAAAAAATGATTGATTGTGTTCCTTGAACTTTCCAAGTTTTAAATTACCTTTAACAAATCTAAATGTTTTGATGATGTTTGTGATCTATATCCTTCAATCCTTGTGTGATTCTTGTTTGATATATTTGAATATACAAGATTGATTGATTTTTTTTAATGATTATGATTGAAATGATTATTTATAATTTGACATGATTAAATTTTGTTAGAATTATATTGGTATGTGAAAATAGTTGAATTAAGTAAAGAATTACCATGATATGAGTTTTGTTCGTCAGTGCTTCGACCTTCCACCACCATCTTCATAGATTTAGATTATTATTATATTTTATTTTAAGCCATGTATTTGGCTATATTTTATGACGTTATTCTCTAAACATTGGTTATGTTTACATATTTGGTACTTAGTTAATTATGATTGAACTTGGTGATTTTATTTACTTATTTGCACTTAGTTGTTTATGTTATGTGTTTAAACTTGGTTATTTTGATGATATATGACTATTGTTATGTGTTTAAATTTGGTGTTATTTAAAAATTATGCTTTATGTATGTTTTAAAATTGCTTATGTATGATTTTATTTTATGCACTTTGGCTTTTTGATGTTGCCAAAGGGGGAGAGAAAAATGGGTATTTTAGAAATCAAGATATTACATTTTCAAAGTTTTAAAATTAGGCATGAATTCAAAAAAGAAAGGGGGAGAAAGAGATGAGTGAATGATAGAACAAATCTTGCATGTATTCTCTTGATTTTAGGTTTGTCATCATCAAAAAGGGAGAGACTGTGGAAGCAAAGCTTTCCAAGTTTATTTTGATGATGCCAAAGACTCAAGTCAAGAATCAAGAGTCAAACAAGTTTCAAGAATCAAAGAGTCCATCAATCAAGAATCAAGATTCAAGTGAAGATTCAAGAAAAGACTCAAGATATGCAAGAACTTCAAGAAAAGCATCAAGATAAGTATAAAAAGAATTTTTCAAAATAAAAGATTGAATAACACAATTTTTCCAAAAGAATTTTTCAAAGAAAAATATTTTACCAGAGTTTTTACTCTCTGGTAATCGATTACCAGAAGGCAGTAATCGATTACCAGAAGCCCAAATAGTTTTATAACTGTTTTTCAAAGTAGTAATCAATTACCATGGGCATGTAATCAATTACCAATGTTTTTGAATGTTGGATTTCAAATTTCACGAGTCACAACTTGTGATATAACATTTTCAAATTTGTGTAATCTATTACCCAACATTTGTAATCGATTACCAGTGTTTCTAAATGTTGGTTTTCAAATTTAAACACGAGGAGTCACATCTGTTGATGTGTAATCGATTACACTATAATGGTAATTGATTACTAGTGACTAATTTTGAAAAATAAATTGCCAAAAGTCATAATTTTTAAAGTGACTAGTTTTGAAGAAATTGCCAAGAGTCACAACTTTTAACTTGTTTTTTTCAAGAGCCATCAAATGGCTATAAATATGTGACCATGGCACGAATTTTAAAAAGAGGAATTCATTCAATTATTCTCAACATCTTTCTAAAAGTTTTTGTTCAATACATGCTTTGTCAAGAAAAGTTCATTGGGCAAGAACTTGTGCCTATTCTATTTTCTTCTTCTTCTTTCCTTCTTCCTCTTGCCAAAAGAATTCAAAGAACTAACCGTCTGAGAATTCTTTTGATTCCCCAAACAAAGAATTCAAAGAACTAACTGTCTAAGAATTCTTTTGATTCCCCAAACAAAGAATTCAGAGAACTAACCGTCTGAGCATTCTTTGCCCAAACACTTAATTCAAAGAACTAACCGTCTGAGAATTCTGTGTAAGAAGCGAGTAGCTTCTTGGTTGTAATAGTGAACACAAGGGAGGGTACATACTTTGTGGTTCGCTTCAAGTAGAGGGTACATCTACTTGGTTGTTCAAAGAGAACAAGGGAGGGTACATCCTATGTTGCTCTTTGCTTGTAAAGGAATTTTACAAGGAAAGGAAATCTCAAGAGGTTGCTTGAGGACTGGATGTAGGCACGGGTTGTGGCCGAACCAGTATAAAACCTGTGTTTGCTTTCTTCTTCCCTACACTCTTTACTTTTCCGCTGTGCACTTTTTATTTCCACTTTTCTTTTGTCTAAGTTATTGTTTCTGTTCTTTACTTTCTCATAACTTAGTAGTAAAGCCTAATTGAATCTAGTAACATTAAGAAAGATAAATTTTTAATTAGTCAAGACACGTTCATAATTAATTCAACCCCCCTTCTTAATTATTCTAAGGCCACTTGTTCCAACATTGACACAGAAAGGGGGATCCCTCCTCCTCTTCTCAGCATCTCACAATCACAATGAAACTCACTAGTCTCTCTCTAATTACAAAAACTAGGTCTCTCTACAAAAGCTACTCCTCTTGCTGCCTCGAGAGCTCTTTTCCCGAAATAGGCATTGTGGTGTGCTCTGGAATTCTCTGCAAATCATCTATATACCCTAATTCTACACAAGACAGGCTTTAAATAGGCTCTGAATCTGTGACCTTGCGCTTAGCACGAGTAAGTGGATTTGAGCTTAGCGTCATTCATGCACTGAGCTTGGCTGAAGACAACCGCTGCCTTTAGCACACTGATCTCACGCTTAGCGCGCGGCCTTGATATTAATGCTCTGCCAGATTCTTTTGTTGCGCTAAGTGCACTGAGGGTACGCTTAGTGATAGGTGCGCGCTTAGCCCAATTGATGAGCTGAGTTCAACTGTCACTTTTAGCACTTCATGACTTAGCCTCTTTTTTGGAAAATGTTTTCTATACAAAAATTAGTCGTATAAGACGACTAATAGTCATGCTATTACCTCTTGTATGTTTGTATCTATTACCTTCATAGTTAAAAATAATTTGTGCCATTCAATCCTAGGGTAGACGACATGAGATGTACTTGTTGTATCTACCTGAGAATTTTTTGTTTGCTTGGCGGGTAGGGTTAGGTAATTCTTAGGTTGCTCCATTTGCACATGAAACCTACACTTTTTTGCACACACATTGAGATATTAGGCCCTATACTTGGGTCTGTGTGAGCCATAGGGAGTGGAGGATGATCTATGGTCATGTTGTATCCCTGACTCACTTGATAATGGTGAAGCCTCATCTAGAGTTTTCCTCTTTTGGTGATGCATTGTCACTGATAGTCCCTATTGCCATAGTGTATTACCTAAGAGGATGATATCACTAGAGGCCGGTAAGGTTACATGTGTCGCAACCTACCCTTTTAAGGGCGAGCGAGGCGAGGCTCACGGGTGCGTCTTCCAAAGGAGGAAAATGCGCAGAGTCGCCACCAACATTTATCTTTACGTTTGAGGAAGGTATTAGCACCTCTCACGTTTGTCCCAAAGGACAACAACCTTAGATTAGAATTGTGTGAAATTATGTATCGAAGCTTTTATTTCTTTTTTATTTTTGAGGTCGACAAAAGAGGGGTTCTTGTTCCTACGTACCCTCCATCGAAGAAGAAATTAGACCTACATAGTTTTTTCAAAAGGGGCGAATCAAGTGATTCTTTTTACTTGCAAGGGGGTCTTTTAAGGCGTTGGACCTTAAAACGTTTTTTCAGTGATTTTTGCGGATAAAACTTGATTTTGTGAGTTGATTTAAGCCTTAGTTTCACTTTGGTTGTTAGTCAATTCAATTAAGAAATAAAAATTCCAAAGAGAGCGTCCGATTGATTTTTGTTTTGTTTTATTTTACTAAAAATGATATTTTTTATTATTATATTATTATTTTACCTCTTTTTTGGTTTCCAACGTGGTTACGGCACGACCGAAAGGTCGGGTTTCATTTCAACAGAAATTAACAGATATTACAATTCAAATGATCGGTTGAAATTTATTTTATTTTTTGATTAAGCAAGAAAATGACTTAAATAAATGACTAAAGCACGTCAAAAGGGGGTACGGAAAGTAAATGAAATGAAAATAAAAGTACGTGAAACAAATGGGGACCACCAAGGGTACATAGAATGAATTAAAAAGTTTGATTTCGGGAACTTAACGGTTGAAGACCGAAGAACGACGAAGAACGAATGAAAGATGGCGGAAAATCTTCATGGAATCACCCACAGAAACGTTTCGGATGCGTTACGGAAGCGCCTCGGCTTGGATTTTCTTCACGGAAACGATTTTTTTCACTAATTTCAAGTGATCCTCAGATACCAGGAGGGTTGAACGTTTTTCTTCTTCCCTCCTCCCCCTATTTATAGGAAAATGAGGGAGGAGCTTGCCACCCAGCTCGCCCAGGCGAGCTAGGTTGCTTCCTCCAGAAGGCGGTGCCATTCGCAACCCCTTTTTACTAAATACACCCCTGCCTTTTTTTGCTGATTCTTTTTCCGTAATGTTATGGAAATTTACGAATTCCGTAACGATACTTGTTTTCCTTCCGTAATGTTACGGAACCTTACGGATTACGTAATCATCCTTTTTTTGGCTTTCGGAATGTTACGGAACGTCACGGATTGCGTAACAATGCTTCCTTTTGATTTCTAGCATGTTACGGAACTTCACGGATTGTGCAACAATGCTCTCTTTTGACTTCTTGCACGTTATGTAACTTTACGTATTGTGCTACAATGGGTGCCAAGTACCTCGAAGCGGTCAAGCAAAGGTTGCATGCCATCAAACAATGGTCCCCGGATGAAATTAGGGTATGACAACATGAAAATACTCTTGAGAGTTGTCACTAGATAATGAACTTTTGGATCTTTTCTGTTAGGTTCTTGAATTAAGGACATGGAACAAACTCACCATGTCTGGTTTCCATGATCGCATCATGCATCTCGTCATGGCATCATAATGGACATATCTTTGCTACATTTATCATTTATCATATTCATGCATTGCATTTGCATAAGTCATTGCATTGTCATACATATTCATTTAGCATGTTTTTGTTCAGCCAATTGCATACATTTTGTTATCATCATTCGCATATTATGCATAATCCTGCCATATAGTTGCTCATGCCTTGCATTCCCTTCTTCGTCACCAAAAGTCACAATGAAGTGTGAAAGTTTACACTGTGTTTTTAGTTTCATGTGTTGGGTACCATGGTAATAGTTATAAACAAACCATGTTGGGGTTATACAATCCTTTCTCCTGAAAATGATTGAAATCGCATGAAATCGCATCGCATGGTCTTTCGAGCGTCTTATGTCAGTTTGAGAAATACATTTGTCATGCATAGCATAACTATGCCCTGATCATTCATCATATCTCCTCTATGGTAGGTTGCTGAAGTATTGGAGATCAAAATTTCTATTCTTGTGAACATAGGGTCATGATTCAAAACCTTTTGCATTGCTAGATACAGTCCATATTTACTACATTTCAAAATGAAGGTTGCATGCCTCTGCATTCCAAAACTCATGTTTCACACCAGGCTTTAATTGCATAGATTTCTCTTTATATACCGATTTCCAAAATCCAATGTGCTATCTTTTGAGTTTAGGATGAGAGGCCCTCTTAAAGAGTCAACCTCTTGCTTTCTTATAAGGTTGAGCCCTTGAGTACTAGTACCCATTGGCACATTTCATGGGACTCAATGTCCTTTTCTTTTTGTTTCACATAACTCAACGTCCTCGGCTTTATGTTTCATAGGACTCGACGTCCTCTATCTTTATGTTTCCATAGGACTCAAAGTCCTCTGTCTTAATCTTTCATAGGACTCAACTTCCTCGCCTTTATGCTTTCATAGGACTCAAAGTCCTTTGTCTTTATCTTTCATAGGACTCAACATCCTTGTCATACCCTAATTTCGTCCGGGGACCATCCGTTGTTGGGATGCGACCCTCGTTTGACCACTTCGAGGTACTTGGCACCCATTGTTAGGCAATTCGTGAAGTTCCGTGACATGTTGGAAGTCAAAAGAAGGCATTGTAGCACAATCCGTGAAGTTCCGTGACATGCCGAAAATTAAAAGGAAGTGTTAGTGCGCAATCCGTAAAGTTTCGTAATGTTCCGGAAGGCAAAAAAGGGATGATTACGTAATCCGTAAGGTTTCGTAACATTACGGAAAGAAAACAAGCATCGTTACGAAATTTGAAAAATTTCGTAACATTACGGAAAAAGAATCACCAAAAAAGAGAAAGGGGGTGTATTTAGTAAAAATGGGGGTTCAAATAGCAACCAGGCCCACTGGGGCCTTCCAGAATATTCCTTGAGAAGGCGGTTTCTTCTGGAGGAAGCAACCCGAGCTCGCCTGGGCGAGCTGGGTGGCAAGCTTCTCCCCTATTTTCCTATAAATAGGGGGAGAAGTGAAGGGAAAAAATGTTCAGCCCTCCTGGTAATTCTAGATCACTTGAAATTAGTGAGAAAAATCATTTCCGTGAAGAAAATTCAAGCCGAGGCGCTTCCGTAACGTTTTCGTAACGTTTTCGTGGGTGATTTCGCGAAGATTTTCAACCGTTCTTCGACGTTCTTCGTTCGTTCTTCGGTCTTCAACCGATAAGTTTCCGAAATGGAACTTTTCAATTCATTCTATGTACCCTTAGTGGTCCTCATTTGTTTCGCGTACTTTTATTTTCATTTCATTTACTTTCTGTACCCCCTTTTGGCGTTCTTTAGTCATTTACTTAAGTCATTTTCTCGCCCAATCAAAAATAAAATAAATTTCCACTGATCATTTGAATTGTAACATTCGTTAATTTCTGTTAAATTGAAATCTGACCGTTCGGTCATGCCGTAACCACGTTGGAAACCAAAAAGAGGTAAAATAATAATATAATAATAAAAAATATCTTTTAGTAAAATAAATATAAAAAAATCAATCGGACGTTTTTCTTTGGGATTTCACTTTCTTAATCGAATCGACTAATAACCAAAAATAATAATATAATAATAAAAAATATCTTTTAGTAAAAACTTTTGTCATCGCCTAAAAAAACCATTTTCAAAGGTCCAACGCCTTGAAATGGTTTTTTCCGCTTTTATTGGTTATGTGTAGAATTCTAAAAAACCTAAAATCAATATGTAACTTTGTTTCCTCTTTCAAAAATAAAGAAATCATTAATGGTCCAATGCCTTAATGTTTTCTCACTTTTCAAAAGAATCGAAAGATTGTCTAATGGTCCAACGCCTTAAATGACCTTTCATTCAATAAAAACATATCTTGCAAAAAAGGATAAAAAATAATAACTTAACCAAAACACTTTGTTCACAAAAGAACTACGTAGGTTTGATTTTCTCATCACAATTGAGGAATACGTAGGAACAAAGGGAAGATAACATAAATTGAAGTCATATTTGCACATTTGATTAAAGGCTGTCGTCTCTTGTGACGGACGTGTGGGGTGCTAATACCTTCCCCGTTCGTAAATACAACTCCCGAACCTTTCACTTAAAGTTCGTAGATCACGTTTTTTCCGATTTTTCCGACGTTTTCCTCAAATAAACGTTGGTGGCGACTCCGCGTGTATTCCTTTCTTGCACGAGCCCTGCATCACCCTCCCGCCGAAGGGTAGGTTGCGACAGTTGGCGACTCCACTGGGGACAATTTTTTGAGAGTTAGACCATTTAATCTTATGCAAAGTTTTATCATGACATCCTCATTTGTTGGTTTCCCTTTATTTTCCTTATGTTCTTGTGTATATAACTCTTTTATGCTTTTAGTGTGTTTTAAAATGTATGCATGAGATAAATATTTTCATTTGATGCACACAAACACCAACACTATTTGCACACACGGTGATTTGAAAAAGGGCCCTATACCCGGGTTCGTGGGAACATAAGGAGTGGAGGTGAATCTGTGATCATGCTAGGTCTCCGACTTGCTTGATTACAGTGAACCCTCATCTAGAGTTTTTCTCTTTGATAACATATTGTTGCTAGTAGTCCCTACTACTGCAATATGTTCTTCGAAGGGGATGATACCTCTAGAGACCATCAAGAGAGATATGACCACCTTGGGGATTATCACTAAAAGCCTTTTTAGCTCTCTCCCATATAGGTCCTTTGAATAGGGGCACGAAGCAGACATGTTGCGTGCCATTTTATCACACTGCCATGCATAAGTGTCATGTACCTTTTTGCTTATATTTTGTGAATATTGTCATACTATGTACATTCCCGTGTTGTGCCTTTCGCATATGCATCACGCATGGATTTTGTTTTGATCCTCTCTCTTTGGAAAACCAACGAAGGGTCCGTGCCACCTTAAATACATACGTCGGGCACTTTGCTACCCCAAGGCGATGTATCTAAGAAGGAGACAATTTCCCGGGCTCCCGTATTCATAAATTGCATCTATGTCATATGCATTTCTTCATGCATTCATCCATTCCACCCATGATAGATGTCGGAGTTTTGATTCGCACTAGATTTTGTTTCACTTTAGTAAAACATGGGATCAAGTCAAACGCCTTCTCTTAAAAAGAGGTTCTATCAAGTCAAGGTCAAGAGCCTAGGAATCACCAGTTTAAAAGAGCTAGGGCAGTAGATGGGTCAGCTCCAGCGGCAAGCTTTTCGCAAAGCTTACGTTAAAATTTGGGACCTAGCCATGGTAGAAGTCTCCACAGAGGCCATTGCCTCCCTCACCCAGTATTATGATCAGCCCTTGAGGTGCTTCATCTTTGGGGACTTCCAGCTATCACCCATGGTGGAAGAATTTGAAGAGATCCTAGGATGTCCTCTAGGGGGAAGGAGACCATACCTCTTCTCAAGGTTCTATCCCTCATTAGCTAGAATTTCTAAGATAGTCCAAATCTCGGCGCAGGAATTAGACCACAGAAAGCAAGTCAAAAATGGGGTGGTTGGAATACCGAGAAAATGTTTGGAGGCAAAAGCAAGAATCTTGGCAGGTAAAGGCGAGTGGGCCCCATTCATAGATATTATCGCACTGTTGATTTTCAGAGGAGTCCTCTTTCCGAATGTGGATGGGTTGGTGGATCTGGCAGGGATCGATGCTTTTCTCGCCTATCATGACCACAAGGAAAGCCCGGTTGTCGCTATGCTAGCCGACCTATATGACACGTTCGGCCGAAGATGTGAAAAGAGCAATACAAGGACTGTTTGCTGTACTCCAGCTCTTTATGTATGGTTAGTTTCACACTTTTTTCGCCAAGAGGTGAGGCATGCTTGCCTGCTAGAAAGCCATCGTTCATGCACAGAGAAAAGAGGGGCAAATTGGGACCAACTCTTAGCAAGCAAAGAAGGAGCATTTGTCAACTGGTTCCCTCGATGGAAGGAAGGAAGAATCGGAGTTCTTATTTCATGCGGAGGATTTCCAAATGATGGGGACAAGGGGTTGCATCAGCTACAATCTCGTTCTTGCTATAAGACAACTTGGCTACCCTATGAGAGGGGCGCCACTAGAGGATGAGCTCACGCCTGTCATTTCACGAGGTTTCAATAAGACCAACATGGAGACACTTTAGAAGGTCCGCAAGGCATGGGCGATGTTGCAAAAGAAGGACAAGGAACTCAGGGGCAGTAACAATGGGCCTATCGGTGGCTACCGTAAGTGGTTAAAAGCCCACGTGCAAGGTTTGGTTTGGCTTCCAAGTTTGAGAACCGCTAAAAGAGAGGAAGTTGAGGCACTGGAGGAAGACGAAGAGGCGCAGGCCCTTAGGGCAGAACTCAAGCAAGCCCAACCAATCAAAGAAAGGTTCAAATCAGCAGCTCTTAAAATCCGAAAAGAGAATGCCGAACTGAGAGATATAAATATAGCTACCACCAAGGCCTTGGAACAAGAGACCAAAAGGGCTTGTAGGGAAGAACACGGCCAGAACAAGTTCCGAGGGGCTCTGTGGGGTAGCAACAGTGAGCTTAAGCTCCGGAGAGAGGAAAAGGACCAATCACGAGTAGACAGTTTGATCTTGAAGGATGAGTTGAAGGTTAGCCTAAGGTCCAAGAGAAGCTTGTCTCAGCGTTTATGCGAGACCGAGAGCAACATGTTAGCCATCGTCAACAAGTACCAAGAAGAATTAAATCTAACCACAGCCCACGAGCACAAAGTGGCAAACGAGTATGCCCGAGTGTACGCGAAAAAGGATGCTAGAGGAAGGGTGATCGACTCATTACATCAAGAGGCAACAATGTGGATGGACCGATTTGCTCTTACCATGAACGGGAGTCAAGAACTTCCCCAATTGCTAGCCAAGGCCAAAGCAATGGCGGACACCTACTCCGCCCCCGTGGAGATCCACGAACTTCTCAGCTATTGTCAGCATATGATAGACTTAATGGCCCATATAATTAGAAACCGCTAGGAAGTTTGTATTGTCACTCAGATCTTGACTAGTTATAACTTTCTGAATAAAATGAGTTTATCCCGCGTTTTTACTCCAAAGATTAGTATGAATCAAATCACTCCCGCATTTTATCTCTAGCATGCATTCATGCATCGCATAAGCATCTCTTCATGGCTTCATAATGAACATATCGTTCCTGCATTTGTCTGTTATCATATTCCAACATCACATTTTCCATGAGTCATTGCATCCTCATGCATATGCGTTCAACATACTTTTTGTTTTCATGTTCGCTCATGCATGATCCTTGCATTTTCCTCTGTAAAACAAAAACAAAAAAGGGGAAGCATGAAAATTCACGATGCATGCTTAGTTGCATATATTCGGTACCATGAGCCAAGCATGTTGGGATCATAAACCCGTTTCACATAAAAACAAAATGATTGAACATGGTACCAAATGCATGGTTAACTAGGAAATGATGTTTCTTCGGGCATCTCAATTTCATAATTACATTTTCCATGCACAGCTTAAAGTATGCCCGAGTCATTCATCCCTATGAAAGGTTGTTAAAATATTAGCGATCAGAATTGCCATTCCTTGGATTATAGGGTTGAACTAAGCACATGCTTTTTTCGAAAAATTTCATCAAGTCAAGTTGAAGTATGGAAGTAACCATCTTGCAAAAATTGGGGCAAAAGATTAATCGAGTTACATCACTACTGCTAAACACATTTAGGACTGTTGATGTCCTTGTTACTTCCAATTTCATCTTGACCAAGATGTCATGAACCATGTTGAAAAATCTAAATTGATTCAACCCCATGTCCTGCGTAAAAATTCGCAATACTTCAACTGTGTATCATTCACATACATCCATGCTTTTCATTGGTTGCATTGCTTATTGCATTCTTTCCTTGAAAAAAATAAAATAAAATAAAATAAAATAAAAACGAACTTAATCATTGTTATCAAAAAGAAAAGAACACACTTTACGGCGCCCTTGCCGAACTCGTGCTAGAGCTAGAGTAATGAGTGAAGTAGAGGAGGTGCAAGAGTAGAGGAAGGCCAACATGGAGGCCATGAAAGAGCAAATGGCCACAATGATGGAGGCCATGAAGAGCATGAAGAAGATAATGGAAGCCAATGCGGTTACAGTTGCCGCTACTAGCGCTATTGCTAAGGTGAACCCGATGCCCTATCTGGCCTTAACCAAACGAATCATCCAACCTTAGACATGGTAGGAAAAGATTTGGGAAGTACGGGCGGCCCCCCATTATGCGCAAATTCAAAACAAGCATGCCTTCCCACCATATGGCTTGCCTCCCAACTATACACCTCCCAATATGGCATACATTCCCAATGAAAATGTCAATAACTCCACTCTGATACTCATTGAGAGCTAATAACCTCAATTTGATCAGGCACATGTCTCTCAAACCATGGGGAGACACATGAAATTCCCCACCACAATCTAGCTGACTTCGAGCCTTGCCTCGGATATGCCACTAAAGGGCAAGCAGTTGGTGGTATACCCATGCCAAACACTTTGAAGGGCCCTCAGTTTCGCCCACAACCAAAACCCTTGCATTTTGCGGTGGGAAGAGCCCCATGCTATGGCAGAAATGGGAAAGTTGGATCATCTAGAGGAAAGGCTCAAGGACATTGAAGGAGGTGAAGATTGTGCCTTTGCTAACCTAGAAGAGTTGTTCCTAGTACCCGAACATGGTCATTCCCAAGTTCAAGGTGTCGGACTTTGACAAGTACAAGGGGACTACTTGCTCCAAGAACCATCTAAAGATGTATTGTCGAAAGATGGGGGCTTACGCAAAAGATGAGAAACTGCTGATACATTTCTCCCAAGAAAGTCTTACTAGGGTAGCTGTTACCTAAAAAGTACACTAACTTGGAACCTTCTTGAGTCCATTCTTGGAAGGACCTAATGATTGCCTTCGTTAGGCAGTATCAGTACAATTCTGATATAACTCCGGATAGGATGCAACTATAGAACATGTGCAAAAAAGGAGCATGAATCTTTCAAAGAATACGCCTAAAGATAGAGAGACTTGGCAACTCAAGTAGCGCCCCAATAACAGAGAAAGAGATTATTACAATGATAGTAGACCCGTTACCGGTGTTCTACTATGAAAAATGGTGGGTTACACACCTTCAAGTTTTACAGATTTGGTCTTTGCCAGTGAAAAGATCGAAGTGGGTCTGAAAAGAGGCAAATTTAATCATCCTGCTTTGATGAATGAAAAAACTGGGGTAAATTAAGAGGGTGAGAATGAGGGAGAAACCCATGCTGTGACTGCCATTCCTATACAGCCAAGTTTCCCACCAACCCAACAATGTCATTACTCAGCCAATAACAAACCTTCTCCTTACCTACCACCCAGTTATCCACAAAGGCCATCCCTAAATCAACCACAAAACCCACCTTCCACACAACCAATGCTAAACACCACCTTTAGCACAAACCAAAACACCAACCAAGGAAGGAATTTTGCAGCAAAAAGCCTGTAGAATTCACCCCAATTCTGGTGTCCTATGCTAACTTGCTCCATTATCTACTTGATACTGCAATGGTAGCCATAACCCCTCTAGGTTTCCTCAACCTCCATTTTTCCGAGGATACAACTCGAACGCAATGTGTACTTATCATGCAAGAATTCTGGGACATTCCATTGAGCATTGTATGACCCTGAACCGTAAGGTGCAAAGTCTAATTGATGCGGGCTGGTTGAAATTTGAGGAGAATCGCGTATGAGTCCTGACATTGACAAACGACACCACACATGGGGCAATTTTGAAAGCCATTGTTAGATGTCTCTAATGACTCATTAGGATTTCCGAGTTTATGCCATTATTGTAAACCACAGTTACAATGCCGAAATGGATGAATTTGACATCCTTGTCTCTCTCATCCTTTCACAAACACATCTTTGCTTATTCAACTTCCACCGGAATGTGAATGTAAGCCATTGGTTTGTTTGCTCAAAGTGACATGCGCTCCTGAGTGTTGACTTCCAAGACCGTTCAACAAAAAATTACTCGTGCTACACATTTGGTGGGGGTGCCATAAAACAATGGGTAAAGTTCAAAACAAATAAGTTTCAAAAAAAAAGAAAAAAAAAAGCGTTTGTTTGAATGTGTTTTCAAGACGTTCATGTGACCTCATTTTATCATTTCGGAAAGTTTGTCTTTTTAGAGAGAAGTGAGTTATCAAGAATAGGATGTGGTACAAATGGCCTCAGTTATCTTAAGAAGGGGGGGGGGGGGGGGTTGAATTAAGATACAAAGACTATTCCCCAATTAAACTTGCACTCTCTCTTTTTGGATTAACAATGCACCCTTAACATGAATTACTCAAAAGACAATTCAAAATAAACTTCTTTAAAGCAAAAGATAAATAGCAATAAATAAAAGAAGTTTAAGGGAAGAGAGGAATGCAAACTTGATTTATACTGGTTCGGCCACTTCCCGTGCCTACGTCCAGTCCTCAAGCAACCCACTTGAGATTTTCCACTCTCTTTGTAAAACTCCTTTTACAAAGTCTGAGCCACACAGGGACAATCCTTCCCTTGTGTTCAGGAATCCTCTATAACAAGAGACCCACGGTCTCTTAATCCCTTTTCATAAATAAGAAGAAGAGAAGAAGAAATCTCTCTTAAAAGAGATAGATTGTACAATGAAGATCAATCAAAATTTCTTATTGAATATGCAAGTGGTTGACCAAGGAATCTTTTTGAGAAGATAAGACATTTCAGTTCAGAAAAAGTCGTAATCTTTTGAGAGGATAAAACTTTTTGGGCAATGAAAACTCTCTTTAAATCAGTGTTTCCAAGTCACCTTTGATGGCCATTCATAAACCATTGGAATAGATGTGACTCTTGAAAATTATTTTCTGAAAATCCCCTCTGGTAATCGATTACAAGACTTGTGTAATCAATTACAGGTTTTAAAATTTGAATTAAAACGTTCAATAAACTGCTGGTAATCAATTACACATTATACATTTTGAATTCAAATTTTTAGTGACTGTTATAAACATTTTCAGCTGCTGGAAATCGATTACCAGAGAGTAAATCTCAATTTGAAATGATTTAGATAAAATTCTTTGGCCAAACCTTTTGCTTTCTCAATTTGGAAACTTCTTCCTAAGATTCTAGAGATCGACTTGATCATATATCTTGATTTTCTTGGATTCTTGGATTCTTGTCTTAGAAGCACTTGATCCTTTGGCATCATCAAAACATCAAAATATCTTGCTTCTACATAGGAGTCATTTGACTTAATCCATCAACTGAAAAATCCATCAACTATTTCTCGTCCTTGGAAAATTCTTTTTGCAAGAATCAACTGCTTCTTTCATTCTTCCTCACTACGAGGTTGTGAAATCAAGACAACGATTGGTACCTCAAAGCCTTACACTGGGGCAATGAGGGGCACCGTGCATGAACCTCAGAAGAACTTAGGGGCAGATTAGAAGTTCTCACCCAATAGGTTCCCTACTACAAGGTCATGACGAAAGACCATGATTGGTACCTTAATGCCTTACACTGGGGCAATGAGGAGCACCGTGCATGAGCCTCAAGTGAACATAGGGGCCGATAAAAAATTCTCACCCATCGATGTTTTTAAACAAAAAAAAAGGACAAACCCTAGGATTTCAATGGATTGATTAAACATCAAAATGACTCCATTGCCGTCACTCCAAAATGGTCAAGTGACTAAATCAAATAGAACACACACTCTGAGGGAGTTCCCGGAGAGATTTGCAAAAGGATAGGATAAGGTTGCATGAATTATGCCCTCTTTCAAAAGGACACACAATCTGTGTTTTCCAAATTTTTTTTTCACAAAATAGGGAAAGAATGTCATGAACATGGTACAACTTTCCATTGCATTGCATTGTTTCATATGAAGTCCGCATTTACCAAATCGTATGACAAAGGTTGCATGCATCTCATCCCTAAAAATCATGTTAACTGCATAGATTTCCTACATCTAATGTCCAATCTTTTGAATTTGGGATGACCGGTCCTCTCCATGAGTCGATCTTTTGCTTTCTCATAAGGGTGGACCCTTGGGTACTAGTACCTATCACCTTCAGAGGACTACACGTCCTCGCCATCAGAGGGTTGCACACCCTCGCCTTCAGAGGGCTGCATGTCCTCGCCTTCAGAGGGCTACAAGCCCTCGCCTTTAGAGGGCTGCACGCCCTCGCCTTCAGAGGACTAGACATCCTCGCCTTCAGAGGCATGCACGCCCTCACCTTCAAAGGGCGACACGTCCTCAACTTCAGAGTGCTGCATGCCCTCGCCTTTAGAGGGCTACGCGTCGTCGCTTTCAGAGGGCTCCACATCTGCACCTTAAGAGAATTTAAGGTCCTCTGCCCTTAAATGCTTAACCGAGACTTGCACTCCCGGTTAAGGGGCCAGTATTTTCCTTTCACCAGTGCCTGGGCCACCCCCTGATCCTGGAGGAGCGCCAACTATGCAAGTACAACCAGAGGAGGAGGCTATCATGCAGCTACTATGCATACCGTGGCAAGATTTCACCCATGCCGCTGCAAAGAGACGAGTGCGGATCATGCGCATCAACATGACCACTATTACACAGATATGGATGGCGTTTCTACTTAGCAACATTCTGCCCAGCGACCGCAGTGCCGATCTCCCCCTACGGAAGTATTAGTTGGTCTGTGCCGTCCTGACATAGGTAAGTATGCATTTGGTTCAAATAATTTCTGATGTCATCTATTATTTGCAGGGGTCGCGCCCATAAGACACCCAGTGGACCCGAAGAAGTCCAGCAGGGCCCTGGGGTTTCCAGCTTGGGTTACGGGCCTCTGTCAGTCCTATAGGGTGTCCGTCCCCCCCAGCAAGGTCATACCATCGTGACATATGTAAGTATGCACTTCTCTCAACTGATTTCTTATACCATCCACTATTTGCATCGGTCGTGCCCACAAGACACCTAGTGGACCCGGAGAAGTCCAACAAGGTCTTGGGGTTTCTAGCTCTGATTACGGGCCTTTGTCAGTTCTACGAAGTGCCCGTCGCCCCCAACAAGGTCATTAGGCCCCCATTAACCGAGCTTTCATCAAGAAGTACTGCGCCCTCAGGCAGGTGCAGGGCGAGACACCACATCAGCCTGGGGATGGCTGATAGCGGGCAACAGGCACACCGCCACCACCTCTAGAGTTCACCTCAGGTCATCCACAAAAAGGTTAGACCGTTGCCTACGACACATGGCCGACCAATAGGCGACCAAATCCAAAGCCAAAGGTAAGCAAAGTACTAGGTCCGTGGCCGACAAGTCATTAGGTGTCCAGCTCAAGACGTTAAAGAAGCGATACTAGGAGGCAACCTAGTAACTTTTAAATTTCTGCTTGTTATTTGATCACCTTTTGTTTCGCAAGTCATAGCAGGACACACCTAGTTGCTCATGATCCTAGGAATTTAAATAAAACAAGCGCAAGCAAGGAAGGTAGTCATACCTCACAAAATATATGTATGTGTGTTTAGGTAGCAAGATACCTTTGATATGCATGTATGTAGCAAAAAGATATCTCACAAAATATATATATGTATGTTTAGGTAGCAAGATACCTTGGATATGCATGTATATAGCAAAAATATCTCACAAAACATATATATGTATGTTTAGGTAGCAAGATACCTTGGACACGCATGTATATAGCAAAATACCTCACAAAAATATACATATGTTTAGGTAGCAAAATACCTCATGGAAAAAGAAAAAAAAAAGAAAGAAGAGAGAGGAAATGAACAAATGATAAATAACTTAAAAAAGAAAAAAAGAGGAAAAGGAAAAGAGAGCAAGTAAGGAAAGAAAAAGAAAGGAAGGAAAAAAAGAAAATAATAAGAATAAAGAGTTGTCTAGCTAAAAAACAACATGCTCGTGAAGAGAGATAATTTCCAACTTTTATTTGAAGGAAAAAATTCGCTGATCATAGCTAGTTTTTGAAAAAAATGTGTGTACACATTTGAAGGGTGGATGTTGTGAAAGTTTTTCCGGACACCTAAAATAGACTCGGATGAATGCACAAATTGATAAGAGAACATATTTTGGAAATACGGGGTTGACTAAAATAGAGAAAATGAATTATGAGCCCTAGCATCACACGACCAAAAGTTTTTCGACACTTGAGTGTCCGCATAGGTGCATGCATGACTAGTTTTGCATACAATTTCCAAATCATCATTGTTGCATTTGTGTCATAGAAATGATGTGGGACATCCCCTTTTATCCTTGAACCGAACCAAACCTTGACATATATCATGTCCAGGCGTGCTGCAAGCCTTGAGCCAAAATCCCAATTTACCATAAACCTTGCCTTTAGAAGAAATCAAAAAAGAAAGGAACTTCCCAATCAAAAGAGTGGAAGAAAACAAAAAGAGAAAATTTCCAATCGAAGAGTGGGAGAAAGCAAAAAAAGGAAAGAAAATTCCCGATCAAAATCGGAAGAAAATAGAAGAAATATACAGAAAGGTCTTTGGACCAGACAATATCTGAATAATACATAATTGTCACCAAGAAAACATGAAAAGAAAGGAAACCACGACCTAAAATGGTCCTCTCCCTTTGATTACCAACCAAAATCTTGTGCATCGGTGACTTGTTCGCCTCGCGCTAAACAAAAACAGAAAAGAAAAAGGCCAAAAACACTCAAAGCCAAATTTCCCACCAAGAAAAACCCCATTCCCAAGAAAAAGTCCTACTGATCCATGATCACGCAAGTAATCTTTGATTTGATAGGAAATGATTTGCAAAATCAAGTCATGACATACATATGGTTCGAAATTAGAATGAAACACTTACATGTGTGAGATTGATACACTTTGAGTGATTTTCTTCTATTTTTGTTGAACCCAGTGTTTCCTCTAAATGGTCATTTAGAAATGAAATGCTAACATCCAAAATCTCATTTGTGGTTATGAGAAGATTTCATCAGCATACTCCCCTTCCCCGGTAGACACATTGTTTTTCATCCAAAAAGCATATGTTGCTCTGATTAGTTGGAAGTTTTTCTCTCTTTACTAAAGCATGTTCGCATTTTAGTGAAGAAAACACCGAGACTATTTTTAGTCTCACAAGTTGTCCAGAACTATGTAGGTTTGAGTTCCTCATTGAGGATACGTAGGAGCAAGAGCCTCACTTTTGTCGGCCGCCCCCACAATTTCTGTCATACTGACACTGGAGTCACGTGACATGCGGAGATACCCGAGTGGTTATCTGTTTAAACTTTCTTTTGCTATCTCTAAGACTCGAAGCATGATAGCAGCAGAGACTAGCATCGTCTTCTGCACCTTTTTTCAATCGCGGCCACAAGCCCGTTGACACGCGAAGATTTATGTCATCTTCCGCGCAGACAATTTCTGTCATACTGACACTGGAGTCACGTGACATGCGGAGATACCCGAGTGGTTATCTATTTAAACTTTCTTTTGCTATCTCTAAGACTCAAAGCATGATAGCACGCGGAGACTAACGTCGTCTTCTGCACCCTTTGTCAATCGCAGCCAACAAGTTCATTGACACGCGAAGATTTACGTCATTTTCCGCGCAGACAATTTCTGTCATACTGACACTGGAGTCACGTGACATGCGGAGATACCCGAGTGGTTATCCATTTAAAACTTTCCTTTGCTATCTATAAGACTCAAAGCATGATAGCACGTTGGGTGGTAAACGCGCAGAGACAGATTCTGCGCCCTTTATCATTCAGGAACAACAAGTTGGGTGGTAAACGCGCATAGACGAATTATGCGCCCTTTATCATTCAAGAACAACAAGTTGGGTGGTAAACGCGCATAGACGAATTTTGTGCCCTTTATCATTCTGGAACGACAAGCTGAGTGGGTAAACACGCAGAGACAGATTCTGCGCCCTTTATCATTCAGGAACAACAAGCTGAGTGGGTAAACGCGCAGAGATAGATTTTGCACCCTTTATCATTCAGGAACAACAAGCTGAGTGGGTAAATGCGCAGAGACAGATTCTACGCCCTTTATCATTTAGGAACAACAAGTTGGGTGGTAAACGCGCAGAGACAGATTCTGCACCCTTTATCATTCAGGAACAACAAGCTGAGTGGGTAAATGCGCAGAGATAGATTTTGCGCCCTTTATCATTCAGGAACAACAAGCTGAGTGGGTAAAAGCGTAGAGACAGATTCTGTGCTCTTTATCATTCAGGAACAACAAGCTGAGTGGGTAAACGCGCAGAGACAGATTATGTGCCCTTTATCATTCACGAGCAGCGAGGCGGGTGATAAACGCGCCGAGACAAATTCTACGCCCTTTGCCATTCAGATTTCGCAAGTTGGGTGATAAACGCGCAGAGACAAATTCTGCACCGTTTGCCATTCAGATTTCGCAAGTTGGGTGATAAACGCGCAGAGACAAATTCGGCACCCTTTGTCATTCAAAAACAGTAAGTCGAGAGGTGGGCGAAGACAAATTATTGTCATTCCGCGCAGCTTTTTGCCGTCCATAGGCGATCGTGTCCGGTGGCACGCAAAGACAAATTATGGTCATTCTGTATCTCGCTGCCCAGGCTCGATTTTTTCCAACAAAACGCAGAGACAAATTATGGTCATTCTGTGTCTTGTATCAACCGAGAGGAACAAATTCGACAGTATCAGGATGATGTGTCGGTACTGATCATTTTCAAATTTTTGCAGATTCCGCTGGCAGGGAGGTTCACTGGCCGAATGGTGTTTCGCTCAAACGAAATTAGTGTCTTATCATTACTTCCCTTTTATCTCCAATAAAAGACAAGTAAATAGGGGCAACTGTCATACCCTAATTTCGTCCTGGGACCATCCGTTGTTGGGATGCGACCCTCATTTGACCACTTCGAGGTACTTGGCACCCATCGTTAGGCAATTCATGAAGTTCTGTGACATGCCGGAAGTCAAGAGAAGGCATTGTAGCACAATCCGTGAAGTTCCGTGACATGCCGGAAATTAAAAGGAAGTGTTAGTGCGCAATCCGTAAAGTTCCATAACGTTTCTGAAGGCAAAAAAGGGATGATTGCATAATCTGTAAGGTTTCATAACATTATGGAAACAAAACAAGCATCGTTATGAAATTTTACGAATTTCGTAACGTTACGGAAAAAGAATCACCAAAAAGAGCAAGGGGGTGTATTTAGTAAAAATGGGGGTTCAAATAGCAACCAGGACCACTTGGGCCTTCCAGAATATTCCTCTAGAAGGCGGTTGCTTCTGGAGGAAGCAACCTAGCTCGCCTGGGCGAGCTGAGCTTGCCTGGGCGAGCTGGGTGGCAAGCTTCTCCCCTATTTTCCTATAAATAGGGGGAGAAGTGAAGGGAAAAATTGTTCAGCCATCCTGGTAATTCGAGATCACTTGAAATTAGTGAAAAAAATCTTTTGCGTGAAGAAAATTCAAGCCGAGGCGCTTCCGTAACATTTCCGTGGGTGATTTCGCAAAGATTTTCAACCGTTCTTTGACGTTCTTCGTTCGTTCTTCATGGTTCTTCGATCTTCAACTGGTAAGTTCCCGAAATCGAACTTTTCAATTCATTCTATGTACCCTTAGTGGTCCTCATTTGTTTCGCGTACTTTTATTTTCATTTCATTTACTTTCCATACCCCATTTTGACGTGCTTTAGTCATTTACTTAAGTCATTTTCTCGCCCAATCAAAAATAAAATAAATTTCCACCGATCGTTTGAATTGTAACATCCGTTAATTTCTGTTAAAATGAAATCCGACCGTTCGGTCATGTCGTAACCACGTTGGAAATCAAAAAGAGGTAAAATAATAATATAATAATCTAAAATATCTTTTAGTAAAATAAATATAAAAAAAAATCAATCGGACATTTTTCTTTCGGATTTCTTTTTCTTAATCAAATCGACTAATAACCAAAGTGAAACTAAGGCTAAAATCAATTCATAAACCAAACTTTTGTCATCGCCTAAAAAAGCCATTTTCAAAGGTCCAACGCCTTGAAATGGTCTTTTCCGCTTTTATTGGTTAAGTGTAGATTTCTAAAAAACCTAAAATCAATATGTAACTTTGTTACCTCTTTCAAAAATAAAGAAATCATTAATGGTCCAATGCCTTAATGTTTTCTCACTTTTCAAAAGAATCGAAAGATTGTCTAATTGTCCAACGCCTTAAATGACCTTTCATTCAATAAAAACATATCTTGCAAAAAAGGATAAAAAATAATAACTTAACCAAAACGCTTTGTTCACAAAAGAACTACGTAGGTCTGATTTTCTCATCACAATTGAGGAATACGTAGGAGCAAAGGGAAACTCCCTTGTCGACCACAAAAAGATAAAAATATAAAAAGGCATAAAAAAGACATAAGAACGTATAAAGGGAAGATAACATAAATTGAAGTCATATTTGCACATTTGATTAAAGGCTGTCGTCTCTTGTGACGGATGTGTGTGGTGCTAATACCTTCCCCATACATAAATACAACTCCCGAACCTTTCACTTAAAGTTCGTAGATCACGTCTTCTCCGATTTTTCCGACGTTTTCCTCAAATAAACGTTGGTGGCAACTCCGCGTGTATTCCTTTCTTGGAACACGCACCCGTGAGCCCCGCGTCGCCCTCCCGTCGAAGGGTAGGTTGCGACAGTCCTCTATCTTTATGTTTCCATAGGACTCAAAGTCCTTTGTCTTTATCTTTCATAGGACTCAACATCCTCGCCTTTATGCTTCCATAGGATTCAATGTCCTTGCCTTTATCTTTCATAGGACTCCACATCCTCGCCTTTATGTTTCCATAGGACTCAACGTCCTCGCCTTTATTTTTCATAGGACTCAACGTCCTATGTCTTTATGTTTCCATGGGACTCAATATCCTCTTTCTTTATATTTTCAACGACTTTAATGTCTTTTGTCTTTTACACTTTCAAAGACTTCAATGTCTTCTATTTTTTACGCCTTCAAAGACTTCAATGTCTTCTATCTTTTACGCTTTCAAAGACTTCAATGTCTTCTATTTTATGATTTTCAAAGACTTCAACGTCTTCTACTTTATACTTTAATAGGACTCAATGTCCTCTGTCTTTATCTTTCATAGGAATCAATGTCCTCATCTATATTTTTCATAGGACTCAAATGTCCTTGTCTTTGTGTTTAGGACTCAACGTCCTCTTTTTTTATGCTTTCAAAAACTTCAAGTGTCTTATGCTCTTATGCTATCGGACTCCAATGTCCTCCCTTTTATGTTTTGTAGGACTTCAAGGTCCTCTATTTGGTGTTACATGATTTTAATGTCCTTTTTCTTTCTTCGGTTCTCACTTCTTTTGTTTTCTCTAGCATCCAGTTTTGAATAGCCAGATCGCTCGAATGAAATTAGTGTCATTATCTTTACTTATATTTTATTTTCAATAAAAGATAAGTAAAATAGGGCAACTGCCAGACCCTAATTTCATCCGGGTATAATACTTTTATCATTGCTAATCGAATTGTGGTGTTTGACACCGGTTGCAACGCAAGGCCGAGGGGTCGCACAAGGTTGATGTTTGATTGTCAGACCTGGAAACAAAAGTCACAAGGAAAGGGGCAAAATGGTCATTTTCTAGACCCTAGCTCGCCCAGGCTAGCATTTGGCTTGCCTGGGCCATGAAATGCCTTCATCCTTAAGCATCCAGCTCGCCTGGGCGAGCTTCCCCTACACCAAATGGCTTTTTCTATAAATAACCATGCATAGGGAAGGGTTTAAGGGCTGGCAATTGAAGGAATAGAAGGAAAAACGCAGGGAGAAAGAGAAGAAGAAAATTGCAAAGTCGAGGCGCCGCCAAATCGAACCGTGGATTGTTTCCTACATCCTTTATCTTGCTAGCCTTGTACCCTATGCAACAGTCAGTTAGTTTTTCTTAAGATTTTGATGAAATCTATGTACCCTTATAGGTCCTCTGTGATATTATGTGTGCATTTATCTTCTCCGCTTATCGTTGGTAATTTCATTTTATTCGTAAGGCTTAATTCTAGTCGATATGTCATGAAAATTGGCTTTTTTAGTGAGACTAGAAGGTAATAAACACAACAAAAATGAAAAAAAAATTCAATTCACAACCCAACTTCTTTTCATCAAATATCACGTAAGATCATTTCAAGGTCCAACACCTTAACAATTCTCTCCGCTTTTCATAATTTAAAACTTCGTTTCAAGGTCCAACGCCTTAACGACTCTTTGTTTGCAATTAAAATAAATCTTTCAAAAACATAAAATCAATTTAGCACACAAACATTCAGACTTAAAGTGTGAATGTATGTATACATGATTTTGATGATGCCAAAGAAGAATCAAACAAGGCTGCTTCAAATGATAAGCATTTGCTTCAAGAATAATTCAAGATTGCTTCAACAAACAAAGCCTTGTTTCAAGATTCACAAAAGACCAAGCCTTGCCTTAAAACAAAGTGCTTTAAAGACATGCAAGGCTCTGGTAATCAATTACCAGGAAGTGTAATCGATTACCAGAAGACAGGGTTGAGAAATAGCTGTTGAAAAAGGTATTGAATTTGAATTTTCAACATGTAATCGATTACCATATGTCTGTAATCGATTACCAGCAACGAAACTTTGGAAATTCAAATTCAAAAGTCATAACCCTTCAAATTATAACTATGTAATCGATTACACAAACATTGTAATTGATTACCAATGGAAAGTTTTCAGAAAATCTGCCAACAGTCACATCTTTTCATTAGATTTGTGAATGGCCATCAAAGGCCTATAAATAGGTGACTTGGGCACGAATTTTAGAGAGAGAGTTTTTTTGGTCCAAAATGTCTTATCCTCTAAAAAAACAATGAGATAGATTCCAAAAGAACTTCATTGTCAAATGCTCTCTCAAAAGAAATCCTTGGCCAAACACTTGCAAAATCTATAAGGATTCTTACATGATCTTCATTGTAATATTCTTCTCTTGAAGAGAGAATTCTTCTTCCATTCTTCTTATTCAATGAGATTGGTTAAGAGATTATAAGTCTCTTGTTGTAAAGCATCTGAACACAAGGGATGGGTTGTCCCTGTGTGGTTCAGACTTTGTAAAGGAATTTACAAAGATAGTGGAAATCTCAAGTGGGTTGCTTGAGTATTGGACGTAGGCACAGGAAGTGGCCGAACCAGTATAAAATTGTGTTTGCATTCTCTCTTCCCTTATCTTATTTATTTTGTTGCAATCAATTGTGTCTTGCATGTTTAAAGAACATTGTTAAATTGATTGTTGTTGCTTCTTCTGCATTCTAAGCCTATCGCTCTTAAGATTATTGAGGCCACAAGGTTCAACAAGTGGTATCAGAGCGGGATTCATGTATAAAGTTTAAAAACTTCAAGAATAGATATGGCCTCATCCAAATTTCCATTTTCTAAGGAAAATTCTATCAATAGGCTCTTATGTTCAATGGTGACGGTTATCATTATTGGAAAACCCGAATACAAATCTTTATAGAAGCCATAGATCTAAAGATATGGGAAGCCATTGAATTTGATTCATTTATTCTTGCAATGGTAGAGAGAAATGCAACTACATAAAAAAAACTAGAGAAGAAAGAAGATGATATGAAAGAAGAAAGAAGAAGGTTCCTCTTTAGCCCCAAAATGCTGAGTGCGATCAACTTGGGCACATGAGATTCAATTGTCCTGTGTTTAAAAGAAGAATGGAAAAATCCGACAAGATGAATTTCAAAGAGAAGAAAGAAAAGAAAGAATATATCACTTGGGAAGATAATGTCATAAATTATTCAAGTGATTCAGAGAAGAAAATCATAAGTTTGGGTATCATGATGAAAGACTATGAAAATGGAGAAGAGCAAAGTCGATACATTGATAGCAATTTCTCCAAACACATGGCATGCATCAAAGTTTATTCATATTTCTCCCCAAGATAAATGAATATGTGATTTATGGAGACAACAAATGAAGGCCACATTTCTCCCCAAGAAAAGTGAATATGCGATTTATGGAGACAACAAACAAAGGCCACTTGATCAACAACCCCAACAAGTAATATCAAATGATACCAACAGGTTACTTGTCTTTGATTGATTACTTTTGATGCTTGTTTTCTACTTGAGTTTAGACTGCTCTTGATGATTGTGATTGAATTTGTGTTTGATGATTGATTGATTGTATTTTTTATTGTGTGTTTGATTGTATTTGATGTTTGTTCCTGATTGAGTTTTTGATTGTTTTTAAAGAATCTATTAAACTTTTCAAATTAGTTTCATATTTTAAGAAAACTATTTCAAATTTAGAAAAGGAAATTTTGAAATTAAAATTTGAAATTTGAATTTGAAAATTGAAATTTAAAAAGTTAAATTTGAAAATTGAAAATTAAAATTTGAAATTTGAAATTTGAAATTAAAATTTGGATGTTGGAAGTTGGAAGTGGAAGTTACTGGAAGTTGGAAGTTGGAAATGAAAGTTATTGGAAGTTGAAAGTTGAAAATGGAGGTTGGAAGTTGGAAGTTGGAAGGGGGAAGTTACTAAAGGTTGAAGTTGGAAGTTGGAATTTGAAATTTAAAATTTAAAATTTAAAATTTAAAAATTGAAAATTGAAAATTGAATATTTGAATATTTTTTTTTAATAGAAATTATTGTGCATAGTTAGTTGATTGTTAATTTAATTAATTTGATTTGAAATGTTTGATGATTGAATTTGATTGTGATTGTGTTTGATTGATTGTGTTTTTGTGAGTGCAAAATAGTTTGTTTTAATGCCTTTTGGTATCACTTGATTTTTATACATTGCAACAAGTGGTAACATTTTTTCTCCTCTCTATTCATGATTTGTTTTTGATGTTGACAAAGGGGGAGAGAAAGATAAAAGATAAAATAGTAAGAAAAATTATCTATTTTTTATGAGACAACTTTTTATATATGAAAAATATGAAATCTTCAATTGTCTCATATAAGCAAATATTGAAAAACCAAGGGGGAGTAAACTATATGCAAATAGATATTTTTTCTTTGTTGTTGCTCCTAACCTACAGGTGGTTGTCATCATCAAAAAGGGGGAGAATGTAAATCATGCAGGTTTTGATGATATCAAAAAGAATTTTCTTGACAAAGGGGGAGAATGTGAATCATGCAAGCTTTGATGATGTCGAAAAGAAATCACATGTTTGTCATCATCAAAAAGGGGGAGAATGTGAATGTATGTATACATGATTTTGATGATGCCAAAGAAGAATCAAACAAGGCTGCTTCAAATGATAAGCATTTGCTTCAAGAATAATTCAAGATTGCTTCAAAAAACAAAGCCTTGTTTCAAGATTCACTAAAGACCAAGCCTTGCCTTAAAACAAAGTGCTTTCATGACATGCAAGGATCTGGTAATCGATTACCAGAAGACAGGGTTGAGAAATAACTGTTGAAAAACCTTTTGAATTTGAATTTTCAACATGTAATCAATTACCATATGTCTGTATTCGATTACGAGCAACGAAACTTTGGAAATTCAAATTCAAAAGTCATAACTCTTCAAATTATAACTGTGTAATCGATTACACAAACATTGTAATCGATTACCAGTGGAAAGTTTTCAGAAAATCTGCCAACAGTAACATCTTTTCATTAGATTTGTGAATGGTCATCAAAGGCCTATAAATAGGTGACTTGGGCACGAATTTTAGAGAGAGATTTTTTTTGGTCCAAAATGTCTTATCCTCTAAAAAAAATGAGAGAGATTCCAAAAGAACTTCATTGTCAAATGCTCTCTCAAAAGAAATCCTTGGCCAAACACTTGCAAAATCTATAAGGATTCTTACATGATCTTCATTGTAATATTCTTCTCTTGAAGAGAGAATTCTTCTTCCATTCTTCTTATTCAATGAGATTGGTTAAGAGATTGTAAGTCTCTTGTTGTAAAGCATCTGAACACAAGGGATGGGTTGTCCCTGTGTGGTTCAGACTTTGTAAAGGAATTTACAAAGATAGTGGAAATCTCAAGTGGGTTGCTTGAGTACTGGACGTAGGCACGGGAAGTGGCCGAACCAGTATAAAATTGTGTTTGCATTCTCTCTTCCCTTATCTTATTTATTTTGTTGCAATCAATTGTGTCTTGCATGTTTAAAGAACATTGTTAAATTGATTGTTGTTGCTTCTTCTGCATTCTAAGCCTATCGCTCTTAAGATTATTGAGGCCACAAGGTCCAACATAAAGAACTACATAGGTTTGATTTCCTCATTGCACCTGGGGATACATAGGAGCAAGGGCAACACCCTTGTCGATTTGCAAAAAAATAAAAATAATGTAATAAAAGAAAAGCAATTCACCGCTCTTGGGAATATAAATAATTTTAAAGTCACGTTTTGCACTCTCAATTAAAGGTTGTCATCCCTTGTGACGGGCGCGTGAAATGCTAATACCTTCCCTATGCGTAAACAACTCCTGAACTCTTCTTTTCAAAATTCACAGACCTCTTTTTGGTTTTTCTAACATTTGTTGGACAAATGTCCTCAATAACTTAAGATGGGGGGTGAATTAAGTTTCAAAATTTTCCCACTAACAAACTTTAACCCCCTTTTAAATGATAGGCTTAGAATGCAGAAGAAGAAGCAATCAATTTAACAATGTTCTTTTAAACATGCAAGACAAAACTGATTGCAATAATATAAATGAGATAAGGGAAGAAAGAAATGCAAACTCAATTTATACTGGTTCGGCAACTTCCCGTGCCTACGTTCAGTCCTCAAGCAACCCACTTGAGATTTTCACTAACTTTGTAAAAATCCTTTTTACAACTTCTGAACACCCAAGGAATCTTTTTCCCTTGTGTTTAAGAAACTCACAATTCAAGAGACAACCAGTCTCTTGATTACAACTTACTTTCTGAGATGAACATAAAGATTTCTCTCCTTTAGAGTGGACAATACAATTTGATGTTCCTGGATGAACTCTCAATAGATTTGCAAGTGTTTGCCCCAAGAGTTGTTGAGAGAGCATTTGACAATGAAGTTCTCTTAGAATATCTCTCTTGCTTTTCGAAGTCAGACACACATATATATAGGCCCTTCGTGCCTTTTCAAAATGATTTGAAGAGATGTGTCTTTTCAAAAAGCTTTTTCTAAAATTCTTCACTGATAATCGATTACAGGTTTCTAGTAGTCGATTACACAATTATATTTTGAAGGGTCATGTCTTTTCAAATTGAATTTCAAGAGTTCCATTATTGGTAATCGATTATGTTGGATCAAGTGGCCTCAGAATAACTAAGAATGGGGGATGAATTAATTATTCCTAAACCTTTACTAATTAAAAATTTACTCTTCTAAGGCTTTTACTATGTTGTTAAGTGAATAAAGAGTAGAAGATAAACTTAACCAAAAGTAAAAGCGGAAATTAAAATGCACAGCGGAAATTAAAAGAGTAGGGAAGAAGGAGACAAACACACACGAGTTTTTATACTAGTTCAGCAACAACCCATGCCTACATCCAGTCCCCAAGCGACCTGCGGTCCTTGAGATTTCTTTTCTAACCTTGTAAAAATCCTTTTAAAAGCAAAGATCCACAAGGGATGTACCCTCCCTTGTTCTCTTTGAACAACCTAGTGGATGTACCCTCCACTAGAACTGATCCACAAGAGATGTACCCTCTCTTGTTCTCAGTCAAACCCAAGTAAATGTACCTTCTACTTGTGTCACAAAGGATGTACCCTCCAATGTGTTAAGACAAAGTTCTCAGGCGGTTAAACCTTTGAATCTTTGTGAATGGGGATACAAAAGAATTCTCAGTCGGTTAGTCCTTTGAAATCTTTTGTATATGGGAAAGGGAAGAATCAAAAGAATTCTCAGACTATGTCGTTTTGAATTCTTTGACAAGAGAGAAGGGAGACACAAAAGAATTCAGGCGGTTAGTCCTTTGTTCTTTTGGAAAAGGGAGAAAAGAGACACAAAAAGAATTCAGGCGGTTAATCCTTGGCGAATTCTTTTTGGCAAAGGGAGAAGAGAATGAAAAGAATGAATAGCACAAGTTTTCAAGGTTTAGAAAAACCAGAAAACTTTGGAAAGATTTTGGCAAAAGGAAGAAGAAGAAGTTCAATGAGATTCAAAGATTGTAAAGGATTGTATTGTAAAGGTTGTTCAAGATGATGAAATGCAAATCAAAGTCTTGCTTTTATAGACTCTTCATGTCTGGTCAAGAGAACCATTAGAAGAGTTATGACTTTTAGAAAAACCTAAAACCAATTTGAAAAAGTAAAAAAATCTATTTGAAGAGTTACATCTTTTGATTTGTTCAAAAACTTTCACTAGTAATCGATTACCAAATTAGTGTAATCGATTACACAAAGCTTTTTTGTGAAAGAGTGTGACTCTTCCCATTTGAATTTGAATTTCAACGTTCAAGCACACTAGTAATCGATTACCAAAACATTGTAATCGATTACAACATTTTGAAATCAATTGGAACGTTGTAAATTCATTTGAAAGCTTTTTGAAAACCATTTTGCTACTGGTAATCGATTACAATAATCTGGTAATCGATAACCAGAGAGTAAAAACTCTTTGGTAAAAGGTTTTGAGAAAAAATCATGTGCTACTCAGTTTTTGAAAAAACTTTTTCATACTTATCTTGATTGAGTCTCCTCTTGATTCTTGAATCTTGATCTTGATTCTTGGAACTTGAATCTTGAAACTTGATTCTTGATTCTTGAAATCGAATTCTCTTGAACCTTGAAATGTTCTTGATTCAATCTTGAACATCTTGAACTCATTCTTTGATTCTTGAGATCATCATCTTTGTTATCATGAAGTGTTCTTGACCTTTGAGCTTTTTGTCATCACCTTTGTTATCATCAAAAATTCTTTGAATTAATCTTGATTCATCATGAAGCTTGCTTCTACAGATTACACATCAATGGTAATTGATTACACATTCAAAATTCAAATTTCAAACCCTTTTAAGAAGCTGATTTGCAAATTTGTCTTCTAGTAATCGATTACCAAAGCCTTGATCATGTAGCTCCATATGGAGCTTATAGGCCTTGGATCTTCTTCATCAATGGAGTTCTTTTGCTTCTTGAAGATGAATGGCAGTGGAATAGAGAAGGAGAAAGATGAATGGAGACGCCACTCCATGTAGAAGATGAGTCTAGAAGATTCTCACCACCATAGGAAGCCATGGATAAGAGCTTGAAGGTAGAAGAAGATGAATGAAGGGAGAGAAAGAGAAGAGCACAAAATTTAGTTCCTCTAAAGAAGTCTTAACTTTGAATTTTAATTCTCAAAATGATCAAGGTTGAAAAAATGCACACACATGGCCTCTATTTATAGCCTAAGTGTCACACAAAATTGGAGGGAAATTTGAATTTCTATTCAAATTTCACTTGAATTTGTGGAGCCAAATTTAGGAGCCAAAATTTCACTAATTATGATTAGTGAATTTCAGTTATGGTTCAGCCCACTAATCCAAGATCAAGTCCAAGATTCTCCACTAAGTGTGCTTAGGTGTCATGAGGCATGTAAAGCATGAAGGACATGCACAAAGTGTCACTAATCCAATTAAATTTATTTCCCAACACACACATAAAATATTCACTTAATGCATGTGAAATTACAAAACTATCCCTAATACAAAAACTAGTCTAGGTGTCCTAAAATACAAGGGCTGAAAAATCCTACATTTCTAGGGTACCCTACCTACATTATGGAGCCCTAAATACAAGTACAAAAAATAATGAAATCCTAATCTAATATGTACAAAGATAAATGGGCTCATACTTAGCCCATGGGCCCAAAATCTACCCTAAGGCTCATGAGAACCCTAGGGCCTTGTCTTGCATCTCTAGCCCAATCTACTTGGAGTCTTCTATCCAATGCCCTTGCGGGGTAGGATTGCATCACTTGATATGTTGCAAACCATGTGTTTTGAGGCAAAAGTTGATCTTGAATGAATCTTGAAGCAATGTTTGTTTGTTGAAGCAACCTTGTCTTAATCTTGAAAGCAACCTTGTTTGATTATTCTTTAACATCATCAAAATCATGTATTCATACATTCACAACGTTTTCCTCGAATAAACGTTGGTGGCGACTCCACTCGTTTTCTCCTTGAGAGATGAATGTGCTTGGTCTTTATTTTCTTTCGCCGTCCCATCGTGAGGTAGGTTGCAACAGATACACTACATCATATGGGTAAGAGGCTCCTGCTAGGCAGAGGAGGAAGAAGACGGGCCGATCGTAGAAGGTGCGGCTGGAGGTGAGACAACTGGTGACGGTGGTGGTGGTGGTGCATCCTGAGTGGTGTGGGCCCGGACTCGCCTCAGACTTGGAAAGGTGATAGAAGAATCTGCTGGATTCCAGTAGCTCTTCTTAATGTACACCAAGTTGATTACTGGGCTGAGGGACTCGTATGCCAGTGTTTCTGAGTCAACTCCCTGATGGTCACAAAGGGCGATAATCAGAGCTGGGAAGGCAAGTCAGGACATACTAGATTGGGTTATCTGAGTAATCTGCTGTGAAATCATGTTACCCACATTCATCTCTATCTTCATCATGAGCCCATAGATCAGGCGAGCCCGATCAAGATTAATGTCTGACGTATAAGAGGTCAGAGCAATGTTGAAGTAGGAAAGCACACTCCAAGTCTAGGCTAGGGTGGTGAGGTCCTTCCCAGAATCTTCCACGGGGCTTCCTCAATATTAAGTTGGAATCGCCCTCCAGGGGTGCATAGCTTGGCCGCGATGGCCTTATAATTCGGGTGAGAGTGGAGGTAATGGGCATACGTGGTCAGTTGCTCCCCCTCAACAATGGTGATTGGTGTCCCTAGGAATTCTTTCAACGTCTCCGTGTCGAATTGAATTATCCTTCCACGTACAATGCATGTCGTCGAAGACCTATCCTTTGGATCATAGACGTTGGAGTAGAATTCCTTCACCAAGGCTACATCAATTTGCTTGTTTGGAAGCATGGTGAGTCATCTATGCCAGTAGCGCCTATGGAGCTCGCCATAAAACTCGTCGAACTTCCCGGGCGCAAGCTCCACGTTCCTTTCTGAAAGGATGTTCCAAAGATGAACATTTTCTTGGTACTTATGCCATGCCATTTCTAAGATGAACCGAGAGGAATCCCAGGAGGAATCCTTTCCATATGTCTGGCTAGGTTCGGTCTAGCGTCTCCTAGAAGCCATCTGCAAAAACCACGAAAAGAAAGAAGAGGAAATTTGTTAGTACTTAGTAATGAAGGGGGTGCAAAAAGGAAAATTAGTCACTTGACTGGGCGCTAAGCCGCCAATGGGTGCTTAGAGCCAATGCGCTACTAGGGCTTAGCGCGAGGATGTGCGCTAAGCCTATGCATGAATACAAAATGACTTAGTGGGGCTTAGCACAGGACTGTAGGCAGAGCCCATGCATGAACATTCATAAATAAACCTAGAAATGTATGTGAAGCATGAACGCGCTTAGCATAGCAGGGGCGCTTACCGCGCTCATCCAAAAAATTTCCAAAAATTGAAGCACACGCTAAGCCACCAGTGGGTGCTTAGCAAGTTCATCCAAGTGAGCCCAGAACTCGAGCTCGCACTTAGCAAATCAGGGGCGCTTAGTGCGTTCATCAAAAACCCAGAAACCTGTGTGTGCCCAGAATGTACAAACTCACTAAGCCATAGATGTGGGCTTAGCGAGTGTACTTTGCACACAATTTCTTGTTGGCTCTTATGTATGTTGGAGGATTAACGCATGAATGTACCCATTATGACCTAGACTCAACACATTGAAACAACCCCCAAATGCAAATACGAAACCATGAACACAATTTATGCATACCTAGTATGATCAGTAAGCAAAAATAATGCACGCACTATAACCACTATGGGAAATATGGGCAGGCAAGATGATTTTTCTAAGATGCAAGTAGAGGCAGAAAGGTGTGTAAGTAAAGAAGAAGAAGAAGAAGAAGATGTTATATGGTGGTTTTTTCAATCTTCAGTTAGGAATCTCGCGCTTGGCACACACGTCCCGCTTGGCACACAACCTGACATTACAGTTGCATTAATGGTGTTGGCACTTAGTGCAAGGAACACACTTAGCACCTGATGGGCGTGAGTCCTTTGATCTTCTCTTCAGTCATTGGTCTTGGCGCTTAGCCTGATGCCTTGGCTTAGCACGAGGACACTTTGTGCGTGCTAAGCGTGAGCTGGCGCGCTTAGCGCCTAAAGCTTCTACTTAAATGTGTCCCAATCTTCCCCCTGTAACTTGCATCACCACTAAACTTAATTAGTATCCTTCCTTTCTCTGAATTCAAGTTTTTTTTTCACTACTTGGACTATGGCAAGCTCCTAAAGATTGAAAAAAAACAATTATGCATCAGAGGAAAGGAAATAAAATAATTAAAAAAAAGAAAAGGTAAGAAATGTTGGGTTTCCTCCCAGTAAACGCTTCTTTAACGTCACTAGCTTGACGCTGGATCCTTTTTAAAGGTCTTGGAGGCGGATGATGGTGGTTAGCCGCTCTATATCACTACCATTGTAGATCTTTAAGCATTGTCCATTCATGATCCAGCTCCTCTCTGGTTCATTTGAAGTTGGATCCATATTTCCACTGCTCCATGTAGCTTGATGTCTTTTATGATAAAGGGTCCTGACCATTTTGACTTGAGCTTTTGTGGAAAGAGCCTGAGTCTTGAATTGAAAAGTAGCACCTGCTAGCCAGGCTGGAAATTCATCTTTTGTATCTTCCTATCATGGTACCCCTTCATATTCTGCTTGTAGATCCTAGCTGATTAATAGGCATTCAGTCTCATCTCTTTTAGCTCCAGTAGTTGAAGTCTTTGCTTCTCTCCAGACAAGGATTCATCAAAGTTTAATAATCTGAGGGCCTAGTAAGCCCTATGCTCTAATTTCACTGGCAAATGACAAGCCTTCCCATAGACCATCTGAAAGGGAGAGAGGCCTATAGAAGTCTTGTATGTAGTCCTGTAAGCCCACAAGGCATCATCCAGCTTCATTGCCCAATCTTTCCATAAGGAAGCAACGGTCTTCTCCAGGATTCTCTTCAACTCCCTGTTTGATACTTCTGCTTGACCATTGGTCTGAGGATGATAAGGTGAAGCCACTTTATGTCTGACATTATAATGCCCCAAAACCTTCTACAGTTGTACATTGCAGAAGTGCGTATCTCCATCACTAATTAGCACTCTGGGAACTCCAAAACGGGAAAATATATTCTTCTTCAGAAATTTGATCATGGTCCTGGCATCATTCTTTGGAGTGGCTATGGCTTCCACTATTTAGGCACATAATCAACAGCTACCAAAATGTAGACATTCCCATATGAGGATGGTAGAGGCCCTATAAAATCAATTCCCCAATAGTCGTAGACCTCTAACTCGATGATGTTTTGTAACGGCATTTCGTTCCTCCTTGAAATTCCCTCTGTTCTCTAGCATTGTTTGTAGTGAAGTACATAGTCATGAGCATCTCTGAATATGGATGGCCAAAAAAATCCAACCTGAAGTACTCTAGCTGCAGTCTTATCTCCACTATAATGGCCTCCATACGGTAAGCTGTGACAATGCCAAAGTATGCTTTGGGCTTCCTCCCTAGTTACACACCTCTGCAACAAGTTATTTGCTCCAATTTTGAATAGATATGGGTCATCCTAGACATAGAAATGGATATCATGCAGGAACTTCTTCCGCTGGTGCCAATTGAGATCTTGTGGAATGACCCTCATAGCCTTGTAATTGGCAATGTCTGCGAACCAAGGCCTTCCAACTACAGCTAAGAGACATTCATTTGGAAATTGATCCCTTACTTCTCTCTCTTTCTTTGTCACTTCTTCATTTACTAACTGGGAAAGATGGTCAGCTATTACATTCTCGGATCCCTTATTGTTCCTAATGATGATATCAAACTCTTGGAGCAACATGACCCATCTTAGCAGCCTTGGCTTTGAATATGCCTTGGTGAGAAGATGTATGATGGTTGCATGATCTGTGAAGATAACAACCTTGGACCCCACCAGATAGGACCAAAACTTTTCTAAAGGATAGATGATGGCTAGCATTTCCTTCTCAGTAGTCGCATAATTCAACTATGCATCATTCAGGACTTTGTCGGTATAGTATATGGCATAGAATACCTTGTCTCGCCGCTGTCCTAGAACTACACCCACAACATAGTCACTAGCATCACACATCATCTAGAACTCCTTACTCCAGTTGGGTGCAACCATTATCAGGGCAGATACAAGCTTTTCCTTCAAGGTTTGAAAAGCATCAAGGCATTCCTCATCAAATTTGAAGACGACATCCTTGTTGAGCAAGTTGCTCAATGGTCTGGCTATCTTGGAGAAGACCTTGATGAATCTTCTATAGAAACCTGCATGTCCAAGAAAACTTCTGATACCCTTGGCATTTACTGGTGGTGGTAACTTCTTAATAACATCAATTTTTGCTTTATCCATCTTGATGCCTTGAGCTATAATTTTGAGGCCCAAAACTATCGCTTCTCGAACCATGAAGTGACACTTCTCCCAATTCAGCATCAGATTGGTCTTAACATATCTCTATAGTACCAGCTCTAGATTCGTCAAGCAGTAATCAAAGGAAGGCCCAAAAACTGAGAAGTCATCCATGAAGACTTCTATGCATTTCTCTACCATGTCAGCAAAGATGGCTAGCATGCACCTCTGGAAAGTGGCAGGTGTGTTACATAACCTAAATGACATCCTTCTGAAGGAAAAGACACCAAAAGGGCATGTAAATCCGTCTTCTCCTGGCCCTTGGGATCCATTGCAATCTGGTTATATCCTGAGTACCCGTCCATTGTCATGCTAACCGCTCCAACATCTGATCCATGAAAGGCAAAGGAAAATGGTCTTTCCTTGTGGCGTCATTGAACTTTCGGTAGTCGATGCTCATCCTCCATCCCATGACAGTCTAAGTGGGAATCTAATCATTCTTTTCATTGTGGATGATTGTCATACCTCTTTTCTTTGGCACCACCTACACTGGACTCACCCAACAACTGAAATCCTAGGGTTTATCACTCCCCCTTTTTTTGTTTAAAAACAACGATGAGTGAGAACTTTTGACTTGCCCCTAGGTTCGCCTGAGGCTCATGCATGGTGCCCCATATTGCCTCAGTGTAGGGCTTTGAGGTATCAATCGTTGTCTTCTCGATGAGTCAATCTATATTTTTACTTGAAAACACAGTCAATCAAATGCTTTTTTTCTTTTTCTTTTTGAACTTTTATGCTTTACTCGTTGTTTACGGCATCCTCACCAAATGTGTAGCATGAGTAATTTCTGATTAAACGGTCTCGGAAGTTCAAACTCAGGAGTGCAGGTCGCTTAAGCAAACAAACCAATGGCTTGCACCCACATTCCAGTGGAAGCAAAGATGTAATTATGAGATGATGAAGGACAAAGATGTCAAATTTATCCATTTTATTTAGCATTGTATCTGTGGTTTACAATAATGGAATAAACTTGAGAGTCCTGATGAGTCATTATAGACATCTAACAACAGCTTTCAAAATTGCCCCATGTGTGGTGTCACTTGTCAATGTTAGGATTCACAAGCAATTCTCCTCAAATTTCAGCCAACCCGCATCAATTAGACTTTGCACCTTACACTTCAAGGTCATACAATGCTCAATGGAATTTCCCGGAACTCCTTCATGATATGCACATGTTGCATTTGAGTCATATCTGTTAGTCAGTGAAAACAACTAACTTTTGTGTATAAAACTTGTATAAATTGTATCAAACTCTCCCAATTTATGGTTATTTTGTAATGTTATAAGTATTTTCTGTTAAGTATAGGTAACAAATACTTAGTATTTTCATTTTGTGTGTTTAATAATCATTTTCTCTCAATATCAAGTTAATTAGGCAAGCTGTGGAAAAGGCTGTTTTCACCTTTGCACTAAGCCAATCTGCTGGCTTAGCGGTCATCCGCTAAGCGCAACACTCCTGGGCTAAGCGCGAGGAAGAATCCAGAAGAAGATGAGCTGTACAGGTTCGCTAAGTGCACCGCTTCATCTCTCTAAGTGCACTGCTTCAGTTCATCCGCTAAGCGAGAAAGGCGCGCTAAGCCAATGCCATACCCTAATTTCATCCGGGGACCATTGTTTGATAGCCTGCAACCTTTGCTTGACCGCTTCGAGGTACTTAACACCCATTGTTAGGTAATCTGTGAAGTTTCGCGACATGCCGGAAGTCGAAAGGGAGCATTGTCGCGCAATCTGTAAAGTTCTGCAACATTCCAGAGGTCAAAAAAGGGGATTATTGCGTAATCCGTAAGGTTTCGCGACATTACGGAAAGAAAATAAGTGTCGTTATGTAATCCATAAAGTTCCATAACGTTACGAAAAAAGAATCAGCAAAAAAAGCAAAAGGGGGTGTATTTAGTAAAAAAGGGATGTGCAAATAGCAACCAGGACCACCTGGGCAAGCTAAGCTCGCCTGGACGAGCTGGGTGGCAACCACCTCCCTCTTTTCCCCTATAAATAGGGGAAAAAGGGCAGAGTAATTTCGTTCAGCCCTTTTGGAATTTAGGATTCTCTTGAAATTAGTGAGAAAAATTGTTTCCGTGAAGAAAATCCAAGCCGAGGCGCTTCCATAACGCTTCCGAGACGTTTCCGTGAGCGATTTCGTGAAGATTCTTCACCGTTCTTTGGTCTTCAACCGGTAAGTTCCCAAAATCAAACCTTTCAATTCATTCTATGTGCCCTTAGTGGTCCCCACTTGTTTCGCGTGCTTTTATTTTTATTTCGTTTGCTTTTCGTACCCCCTTTTGGCATGCTTTAACCATTTGTTAAAGCCGTTTTTCTCTCCTAATCAATAATAAAATGAATTTCCACTGATCATTTGAGTTGTAATATCGTTTAATCTCTGTTAGAATAAAATCCAACCGATCTTTCACGCTGTAACCACGTTTAAAACCAAAAGAGGCAAAATAATAATATAATAATAAAAAATATCTTTGAATAAAATAATCCAAAAAAAATCAATCGGACGCTTTTATTTGGGATTTTTTTTCTTAATTGAATTGACTAATAACCAAAGTGAAACTAAGGCTAAAATCAACTCATAAATCAAGCTTTGTCCATAAAAATCACCTAAAAACCATTTTAAGGTCCAACGCCTTAAATGGTCCTCTTTGCTTTTATTGATTAAACGTGGACTTTCGAAAGCCTAAAGTCAACACATAACTTTGTCACTACTTTCAAAAAAACCAAGAGATCATTAATGGTCCAATGCCTTAATGTTTTCTCTCCTTTCAAAAGAATCAAAAGATCATTTAAATGGTCGAACGCCTTAAACGACTTTTTCTTTGGTCACAATATATCTTGCAAAAAAAGATAAAAACAACTTAACCAACGTTTAGTTCTCAAAGAACTACGTAGGTCTGATTTTCTTATCACAATTTGTTGGATCAAGTGGCCTCAGAATAATTAAGAAGGGGGGTTGAATTAATTATTCCTAAACCTTTACTAATTAAAAATTGACCCTTCTAAGGCTTTTACTTATGTCGTTAAGAGAATAAGGAGTAGAAGAGAAACTTAATCAAAAGTAAAAGCGGAAATTAAAATGCACAGCGGAAAGTAAAAGAGTAGGGAAGAAGGAGACAAACACACAAGAGTTTTTATACTGGTTCGGCAACAACCCGTGCCTACATCCAATCCCCAAGCGACCTGCGGTCCTTGAGATTTCTTTCAACCTTGTAAAAATCCTTTTACAAGCAAACATCCACAAGGGATGTACCCTCCCTTGTTCTCTTTGAACCTAGTGGATGTACCCTCCACTAGAACTGATCCATAAGAGATGTACCCTCTCTTGTTCTCAGTCAAACCCAAGTAGATGTACCCTCTACTTGTACCACAAAGGATGTACCCTCCAATTTGTAAAGACAAAGATCTCAGGCGGTTAAACCTTTCATACTTTGTGAATGGGGATACAAAAGAATTCTCAGGCAGTTTGTCCTTTGAACACTTTTGTATAAGGGAATGGGAAGAATCAAAAGAATTCTCAGACTGTGTCGTTTTTAATTCTTTGACAAGGGAGAAGGGAGACACAAAAGAATTCAGGCGATTAGTCCTTCGTTCTTTTGGAAAAGGGAGAAGAGAGACACAAAAAGAATTCAGGCGGTTAGTCCTTGGCGAATTCTTTTTGGCAAAGGGAGAAGAGAATGAAAAGAATGAATAGCACAAGTTTTCAAGGTTTAGAAAACCAGAAAACTTTGGAAAGCTTTTGGCACAAAAAAGAAGAAGAAGTTCAAAGATATTCAAGGCTTGTAAAAGATTGATTGAATAAGTGTCTTGAAAAGCAAATCATAGTTTTGCTTTTATAGACTCTTCATGTCTGGGCAAGAGGACCATTTAGAAGAGTTATAACTTTTAGAAAAACTTAAAACCAATTTGAAAAAGTCAAAAATCATTTGAAGAGTTACATCTTTTGATTTATTCTGAAACAATCACTGGTAATCGATTACCAAATCAGTGTAATCGATTACACAAGGCTTTTATGTGAAAGGATGTGACTCTTCACATTTGAATTTGAATTTCAATGTTCATAGGCACTAGTAATCGATTACCAAAACATTGTAATCGATTACAGCTTTTTGAAATTAATTGGAACGTTGTAAATTCAATTTGAAAACTTTTTCAAAAACATTTTGCTACTGGTAATCGATTACAACAATCTGGAAATCAATTACCAGAGAGTAAAAACTCTTTGGTAAACATGTTTTGTGAAAAACCATGTGCTACTCAATTTTTGAGAAAACCTTTTCATACTTATCTTGATTAAGCCTTTTCTTGATTCTTGAATCTTGAGACTTGAATCTTGATCTCTTGATTCTTGATTCTTGAAATCTTAATCTCTTGAATCTTGATTCTTGAAATCAACTTTCCTGTTGAATCTTGAAGTGTTCTTGATTCTATCTTGAATATCTTGAACTCATTCTTTGATTGACCTTTGAGCTTTTTGTCATTACCTTTGTCATCATCTTTTGTTATTGTCATACCCTAATTTCGTCCGGGGACTATTGCTTGATGTCATGCAACCTTTGATTGACCGCTTCGAAGTACTTAGCACCCTTTGTTGCACAAAATGTGAAGTCTCGAGACGCGCCGGAAATCAAAAGAAAGCATGGTTACGCGATCCGTGAAATTCCGTAATGTGGCGGAAACCAAAAGGAAGTATTGTTACGCAATCCGTGAGTTTCCGTAACTTCTTCAAAAGCTAAAAAAGGAGTAAATATATGATCCATAAGGTTTTGTAGCCTTACAGAAAGAAAATAAGTATCGTTACGAAATTCGTAAAGTTTCGTAACGTTACGGAAAAAGAATCACAAAAAAACAAAGGGGGTGCATTTAGTAAAAAAGGGGGTGTAAATATCAATTAGGCCCACATAGGCCTTCCAGATTCTTCCTCCAGAAGGCGGTTGCTTCTGGAGGAAGCAACCTGGCTCGCCTGGGTGAGCTGGGTGGCAAGCTCCTCCCCTATTTTGCTATAAATAGGGGAAGGAATGAAGAAGGAAAAGGTTCAGCCTTCTTGGCACTTCGTATTCTCTTAAATTTGCTGAGAAAAATTTTTTCCGTGAAGAAAATCCAAGCCGAGGCGCTTCCGTAACGTTTCCGTGGGTAATTACGCGAAGATTTTCAACCGTTCTTCGACATTCATCGTTCGTTCTTCGTTTTCTTCGGTCTTCAACTGGTAAGTACCCCAAACCGAGCTTTTTAATTCATTCTATGTACCCGTGATGGTCCCCATTTGTTTCATGAATTTTTATTCTCGTTTTCATTTACTTTCTGTACCCCCTTTTGACGCGCTTCAGTCATTTATTTAAGTCATTTCTTGCCTAATCAAACAATAAAATAAATTTCCACCGATCATTTGATTTGTAATATCCGTTAATTTTTGTTAAAATGAATTCCGACCATTCGGTCGAACCGTAACCACGTTGGAAATAAAAAAAGAGGTAAAATAATAATATAATAATCAAAAAATACCTTTTTAGTAAAATGAAGCGAAAAAATCAATCGGACGTTTTCTCTTTGGGATTTCTCATTCTTAATTGAATTGACTAATAACTAAAGTGAAACCAAGGCTAAAATCAATCTGCCAAGACAAGCTGGTCCACAAAAAAAATCACTAAAAAAGGATTTGAAAGTTTATTATCTCAGTTTTCCTTACCAAGTAAATGGATCATTTTTAAGGTCCAACGCCTTAAAATAATCACCTTTCAAGTAAAAAGAATCGCTTGATTCACTCTTAAAGAAAGAACTATGTAGGTCTGATTTCCTCTTCGATGGAGGGTACGTAGGAGCAAAGGCCCCGCTTTTGTCGACCTCAAAAAATAAAAAGAAATAAAAGTTAAGGTAACACAATTTCGACAATTCTAAAAATAGGTTCTTGTCCTTTGAGACAAACGTGAGAGGTGCTAATACCTTCCTCAAACGCAAATACAACTCCCGAACTTAGAATTTTCATTTTGACCGGTTTCCTTCGGTTTTTCCGACGTTTTCCACAAATAAACGTTGGTGGCGACTCCGCGCATCTTTCCTCCTTTGGAAAGCGCACCCGTGAGCCTCGCCTCGCACGCCCGCAAAAGGGCATGTTGCGACAGTTGGCGACTCCACTGGGGATCTTTTTGTGAGTTATGCCTATTTTAAGGAATTGTGGAATTGTGAAACTTTGTGTGTGCACTTGTTGAACTGTGTAAAATGTAAATAACTGTTGTCTATTTCACATTCTTTACACTGCATTCTAAGCACCCACGGGTTTGAGTAAAAAAAGGGGCCCTATACCCGGGTTCATGGGAATCTAAGGAGTGAAGGTGAATCTATCATCATGCTAGGTCTCCGACTTGCTTGATAATAGTGAAACCTCGTCTAGAGCTTTCTCTCTTTATAATATGTTGTCGCTGGTATTCCATACCACCACAATATTATTATTTTGAGTGATGATACCTCTAGAAAACAGCCATGTGAGTTATGAGTTGTTGGGAGTAGTGATTAGAGGCCCCTAGGTATTGTCCTATAGGTTCCCAAATAGGGGCAAAGAGAAAACACGCTCCGTGCCATTTGTTCTCATGCATTTTTTTGCAAATAGCACTAAATTATAGTTTTGCTAGCGATATTTTGTTTCTCTAGTGTAATACGTAACTTTTTAATACTTATGTTGAGGCACCATGATGCCTAAAATGTAGCATTCAAAAGATGGATCTTTGCGGTCTCGTATATGTAAATTACCCCTTTGTTTTGTTTTCTTTCTGTTTCATGAATACGAGGAAGTTCTTTTCTTAATGGAAGGAAGGAAAGGAGGAAGTTCTTTTCTCATGTGGGGAATACCCTAACGTTCCGTTGATAGGGACGAGGGGTTGTATTAACTATAATCCCGCACTTTCCATAAGACAGTTAGGGTACCCCATGAGGGGAGCACCAACGGAAGAGAGCCTCTCGCCTTTCCTTGTAAGAGATTTCGGCGTACAAAGTCTCAAGGTTATACAAAGAGTCCACAAAGGGTGGAGAAGTCCGTTGAGGAAAGACAAAGAGCTTAGGGGCATCCGTAAAGGCGTCATCGGTGGTTATCATGGATGGCTAAGAGTTCATACGCGAGGGTTAGATTGGCTCTCCAAGTTGAAAGTTATCAATGAGGAGAACTTCGAAGCTCCAGAGGAAGATGAAGAAGTCCAAGCTCTAAAATTGGAGCTAGGGAAAGCAAGACTCGCCAAAGAAAAGTTCAAGTCAACCGCTACAAACATCCGGAAAGAGTGCACCGAGTTACGAGAGGAAAACGCGGCCACTGCAAGAGCCCTTCAACAAGAAACCAAAAGGGCCCACAAGGAGGAACATGGCCGAGATAAATTCCGAGGAGCTTTGTGGGGTAACAACAATGAGCTCAAGCTCCGGAGAGAGGAAATAGACCAGTCACGGGTGCATGGCATGATCTTAAAGGAAGAGTTAGCTGCTTGCGCAAGATCCAAGAGGAGTTTGGCTCAACACTTGGAAGCCACAGAGCAAAGCATGCTAGCTATCATAGGGAAGTACAAGGAAGAGTTAAACCAGTCTGTGACCCATGAACAAAAGCTAGTAAAGGATTTTGCACAAGTGTACGCCGAAAAGGAAGCAAGAGGGAGGGTGATTGATGCATTGCATCAAGAAGCGACTATGTGGATAGATAGGTTCGCCTTGACCTTGAATGGAAGTCAAGACCTCCCGCGACTACTAGCGAAAGCAAAAGCCATCGCCGAAGTGTGTACAGCCCCCGATGAAATTCATGGGCTAATCAATTACTGTCAACACATGATAGATTTGATGGCCCATATAATTAGAAACCATTAGGTTCTGTTGTAACACTTTTGTATAATCTTGGCTAGATGAAAGCTTTGTTCTTTTTGTAAAACGAGAAATTCTGAACTCATCACGTTATCTAAAAAACCTTGAGGTGGATCCAAGTGCTCCGATCATTCATTTTCATATTCATGTTTTGGTGGCATACTCACCGTTGTTTGTTTCTTTAGGGAATTCACCATAACTAAGAAAGCGCAAAGGCACCCCTATAACACTCGATCCAGAAAAATGGATAATGAAGAGGGCGTGCAAGAACAGATGAAGGCTGACCTATCGGCCTTAAAAGATCAAATGGCTTCTATCACGGAGGCCATGCTAAAACTCCAGAAAACTATAGAGGATAATGCCACGGCGACCGCCTCCAATGCAGTTAGGGAAGCGGAACCGGTGCTACAACCCGCAATAAACTTGGGCCGAGATAGAAACACAATGGTGTTCGGTCGGAGGTATAGTCCGCAAGCTTACCCTTGTGGCTTGCCTCCGGACTTCACACCTCGTGCCGCTCCGGAAGATTTGAGCCAAGCCCCTACCTTCGAGGGGCAACTCCCTCCTTATACCGACTATCCCCTGCAAGAAGATGATGAAGGAGATGCCCATCTAGGCCCTCTACTTCCCCTCAAAGATTTGGCCCCCCATGAATTACCCCAACCAAATATAGTCTGCCATGTCCCGTCTTCACCCCCACCCGTAAAAGAATCTGTTCCCTTCGCAGAAGATAAGGGAAAGATTGATTCACTTGAAGAGAGGCTAAGAGCGGTAGAGGGCCTCGGCAATTACCCGTTCTCGGATTTAGCGGACCTATGTCTGGTACCTGACATCGTCATCCCTCCCAAGTTCAAAGTACTAGATTTTGATAAGTATAAAGGGACGACATGTCCAAAAGGGCATCTTCGGATGTATTGCCCAAAGATGGGGGAGTATTCTGCGGACGAAAAGCTGTTGGTACATTTCTTTCAAGACAGCTTGGCTGGAGCAGCAGTGGCATGGTATACCAATCTGGAAGCGTCTCGGATCCGGTCATGGAAGGACTTGGCAACTGCCTTCATTAGGCAGTACCAATACAATACGGATATGGCTCCCGATTGGAACTAGCTTCAGAGTATGACCAAGTGAGAACATGAGTCCGTTAAAGAATATGCCCAAAGGTGGAGAGATCTCGCAGCCCAAGTCGTCCGGCCCATGACGGAGAGGGAGATGATCACAATTATGGTAGATACGTTGCCTATGTTCTACTATGAAAAGCTGATAGGATACATGCCAGCTAACTCTGTGGATCTCGTCTTTGCCGGAGAAAGAATTGAATCCGGACTAAGAAAAGGCAAGTTCGAATATGCCTCCAACGTGGCCCTCAATAACAACAGAAGAGCCCCAGTGGTGGGCGTGAGGAAAAAGGAAGGAGATACCCATGCGGTCACTACCGCCCCACCGTGGATGAAAGCACCCCAAAATATCCAAAGTCCATACCAGCCCAACCCCCCGAATTTTTCAATCCGAGCCGGGAGTTCCCTCCCAACTCAAGTGAAAGGACCACCCGCAGCAGAAAGAACGCCGGCCCAACACACAACTCCAGCCACTCCCCAGCCAGTGAATAATACAGCTCCTGGCACGAGCTATAATAATGCACGGCGCCCACCCCCGAAAGATGATTTCTCTCCTATTCCCATGTCGTACTCCGAGTTGTGGCCTTCATTATTGGAGAATCATTTGGTGGTGGCCATACCCGGGAAGGTCTTCCAGCCACCATACCCCAAGTGGTACAACCCGGATGCCAAGTGCACATACCATAGTGGAGCTCTCGGACACAACATTGACTCCTGCATCCCGTTTAAGTATAAGGTGCAACACCTAATTAATGTCGACTGACTATCATTCCAAGAGGAGGGCCCCAATGTTAAAACCAACCCACTAGCCAGTCATGGAGGGGCTAGCGCAAACGCCATCAAAGAGGATGGGCCATCGCGGACAAAGAGGTTAGAAGAGGTGGCTACTTCTAGACGCTTCATCTACCAATCGCTGCAAGCGGCGTGCATGGTCTCCCATGGCGGAGACTAAAGGGATGAATGTTTGTTTCACCTCGGGGAGTCACACGATATGGAAACCTGTCCTGCGGTGGAAGAATTGCTTCAGCGGCTCATGGACTGGGGGTAGCTTGAAGTGTCCAAAGGAGGGAGGGAAGAACCATAGATTTGCATGCAGTCGGAAGAAAAGAAGGTTCCCCCAACCCCCGAAGCCCTAGTAATATGTTTTACTAGGAAAGGGACTGGCTCCACCCCCATATACCCCCGGACAGCGCCCAAGCCGACGCCGTTTGCATATCAAAGCAATAAGGTCGTTCCGTGGAAGTATACCCCTCCCGCATTTGGAGAAAGAGTTGCAACCGAAGTTGACTCCCTGTCAGCCAAGGTGACCATCATCACCGGCCTCAGTGGCGTAACCCGCAGTGGCCAGGTGTTCGCTCCCCCTCACTCGGCGAATTGCCCTCCAAGGGGAAAGCGCCCATGGTCCATGAGCCCACAGACGTAGCCACCCCCTCAAAAGAAGTGGATCCTCCGGTGGTAAAGGGGGCTGAAAAGAAAGAAGGAAAAATGGTGACTTTGGAAGAGGCTCATGAGTTCCTTCGCCTCATCCAACAAAGCGAGTTTAAGGTAGTTGAGCAACTGAATAAAACTCCAGCAAGGATCTCTTTGCTTGAACTGCTCATAAACTTTGAGCCTCATCGTGCGCTGTTGATAAAGGTCCTCAACGATGCCCATGTAGCACACGATATCTCAGTGGAGGGTTTTGAAGGCATCGTTAATCATATAACCACCAATAATTATATCGCGTTTGCGGAAGAAGAGATTCCCGTTGAGGGGAGAGGACACAACAAGGCTCTACATGTGTCGGTGAGATGTATGGACCATGTCGTCGCAAAGGTACTTATAGACAATGGATCGAGTTTAAATGTGATGCCGAAGACCACCTTGGAAAAGCTTCCTTTTAGTGCGTCACATTTAAAACCAAGGGCCTATCGAAGGTCGACATGTTATGGTTAGGAAAAATAAATCATTCGTAGAGAGAAAACGTATCTTTTGGAAACAAGGGACTGACGCTAAGAGTTTATTTTCCTGAATAACCGAGATAAGAATGGATGAATTCGTTGAACTGATGAAAGAACATAATTGGGAAACATTGGGTTTGTTTGTGTAAATTCCCAACCGTAGTATCACAATGCCATGAACGGGATGCTTGAGTGCCCACCTGGTTGTAGCCATGACTAATTTTGCACGTTGTTTCCAAATCATCATTGTTGCACGTGCCTTGTGGAATAATATGGAAGTTCGGCCCGAGACCGACACCTTGACACACGAATTCGTTTTGCCCCAGATATCAAGATCAGGCTCCCACGATAAAAGACCCCATTGAGACACAACCTTAGACTTTTTTGAACCTTGGCCTATAAAAAAGAATCCTCATCCTTTATCCCGAAGCAAAGGACAGCGGAATCTCCTCAAGGGAGAGCGAATAGAATGCTAAAACCCGATTTCCCAAAGAAAGAAATGGAAAAGGAAAAAATGAAAAGGAAGAAAAGAAAAATAATAAAAAGAAAGGAAAAGAAGGATTCCCGATCAAAGATCGGAAGAAAGTAAAAAGGAAAAAGATCAGAGGAAAACAGAGTAATTCCCGATCAATGAAAGAAAGAGAACAGAAATTCTTTAAACCAGATAAATTTTCGGCAAGGTAAGTGACTGCCAGTAAAGGAAAACCCATTTTTTTGGTGGTTCTTCCTTTTGGATTGCCACTCAAAGTCATTCTCGACTGGCGATATCCCGCCCCACATAAACAAAGAGGAAAGGACCGAAACACCCAGCTTCCTCTCCAAAAAACACTACCCTCGAGAAAATCCTATTGATCCGTAATCGTACGTGTTGATCTTTGATTCGATAGGAAGTCGTGTGCAAAATAAAGTCATGGTGCAGTTATGGTTTGGGATTAGGGTAAAACACTTGCCTGTGTGAGTTTTTTATACACTATGAGTGATTTATTCCCAGTTTCAGCTTAACCCCATGTTTCCCCTGAATGTTCATTTAAAAGCTAAATGTTGACATCCTGCCCTTCAATTTTGGTTACAAGGAAGATTACCCTTGGCATGAGTATATTGTTTCTCTAAGATATGGTGCTCTCGCGAATGATTTATTTTTCTTTCCAGAAAGCATGTTTGCCTTCTTAGGTGGAAAAAACCCGGTGGACCATTCGGTCCTGCCAACAACTTTTATTCGGAGCCCCATGAATTGATTGTCGTTCATGCATCCTCCACCAATGAGTCTGGAGCCACGCGTAGTGATTGCCTAGTGCAATTCTTCATTCTCCATTTTTATTCGAAGCCCCATGAATTGATTGTCGTTCATGCATCATCCACCAATGAGTCTGGAGCCACGCGTAGTGATTGCCTAGTGCAATTCTCCATTCTCCCCTTTTGTTCTGAGACCCATGAGTTGATTGCCTAGCGCTATTCATGTGTCCTCCACCGTCAAGTGCGGAGCTTCCGGTGACTGGGAAATGTGGTTTTTGTTATTTTCCCGATTGGTTCCTTCGCCAAACATGTGTGTATACGTATATTATGTTATTGTTGTTTGTATTTTGTTTTGTGTTTTGCAGAAAATAGAAGAAGTAGAGACAATAGTCGCGAAGACTAATCACGGAAAGGGTAAAGACAGACGAAATCATTGTTTTTATCTTTACTTTCCTCTTATCTCCGAAAAAAGGTAAGTAAAGAGAGGCAACTGTCATACCCTAATTTCGTCCGGGGACTATTGCTTGATGGCATGCAACCTTTGATTGACCACTTTGAAGTACTTAGCACCCTTTGTTGCACAATATGTGAAGTCCCGAGACGCGCCGGAAATCAAAAGAAAGCATGGTTACGCGATCCGTGAAATTTCGTAATGTGGCGGAAACCAAAAGGAAGTATTGTTACGCAATCTGTGAGTTTCCGTAACTTCTTCGAAAGCTAAAAAAGGAGTAAATATATGATCCATAAGGTTTTGTAGCCTTACGGAAAGAAAATAAGTATCGTTACGAAATTCGTAAAGTTTCGTAACGTTACGGAAAAAGAATCACAAAAAAAAACAAAAGGGGGGTGCATTTAGTAAAAAAGGGTGTAAATAGCAATTAGGCCCACATGGGCCTTCCAGATTCTTCCTCCAGAAGGCGGTTGCTTCTGGAGGAAGCAACCTAGCTCGCCTGGGCGAGCTGAGCTCGCCTAGGTGAGCTGGGTGGCAAGCTCTTCCCCTATTTTGCTATAAATAGGGGAAGGAATGAAGAAGGAAGGGGTTCAGCCTTCTTGGCACTTCGTATTCTCTTAAATTTGCTGAGGAAAATTGTTTCCGTGAAGAAAATTCAAGCCGAGACGCTTCCGTAACGTTTCTGTGGGTAATTACGCGAAGATTTTCAACCGTTCTTCGACATTCATCGTTCGTTCTTCGTTTTCTTCGGTCCTCAACTGGTAAGTACCCCAAACCGAGCTTTTCAATTCATTCTATGTACCCGTGGTGGTCCCCATTTGTTTCATGAATTTTTATTCTCATTTTCATTTACTTTCTGTACCCCCTTTTGACGCGCTTCAGTCATTTATTTAAGTCATTTCTCGCCTAATCAAAAAATAAAATAAATTTCCACCGATCATTTGATTTGTAATATCCGTTAATTTCCGTTAAAATGAATTCCGACCGTTTGGTCGTGCCGTAACCACGTTGGAAATCAAAAAAGAGGTAAAATAATAATATAATAATCAAAAAATACCTTTTTAGTAAAATGAAGCGAAAAAATCAATCGGACGTTTTCTCTTTGGGATTTCTCATTCTTAATTGAATTGACTAATAACTAAAGTGAAACTAAGGCTAAAATCAATCTGCCAAGACAAGATCGTCCACAAAAGGGCATGTTGTGACAGTTATCATCAAAACATCTTTGAATCATTCATGATTCACCATGAAGCTTTGCTTCTACACAATTGAGGAATACGTAGGAGCAAGGGAAACACCATTATCGACCACAAAAAGAAATAAAACAAATTGAATTCATATTTGCACACTCGATTAAAGGTTGTCGTCCCTTGTGACGGACGCGTGGAGTGCTAATACCTTCCCCGTGCATAAATGCAACTCTCGAACCTTTCACACTTAAAGTTCGTAGACCACACCTTTTCCGGTTTTTTCGATGTTTTCCTCGAATAAACGTTGGTGGCGACTCCGCGCATTTTCCTTTCTTGGAAGATGCAGCCACAAGCGCCGCGTCACCCTCCCGTCGAAGGGTAGGTTGCGATAGTTGGTGACTCCACTGGGGACTGTTTTTAGAGAGTTAGGCCAATCAATCAGTGTGCATTCCTTACCATGACTTCTCCTTTGTTCCTTTTTCTTTATTTCTTTCCTTATGTTCTTGTATATATAAACTCTTTGTTGCCCTTAGTATGTTTTTGAAAGGTATGCATGAGATAGATATTTATTCATTTGATGCACACAAACACTAAACACTATTTGCACACACGGTGAGTTGAAAAGGGGGCCCTATACCCGGGTCCATGGGAACATAAGGCGTGGAGGTGAATCTGTGGTCATGCCAGGTCTTCGACTTGCTTGATAATAGTGAACCCTTGATGTGCCATTATTTTCTCCTATTTCTTAACCCTTTTTGCACCATTTTAAATACTGATTAGTCTTAATTGTCAAATTTATTAGGCAGTTTTATTATTTGGGCCATTCAGCTAATTTGATGTTTTTAATCTAATTTCAGGAATTAATGAAGCATTGAGCTTGAATCTAGAATTGGGCTTGGGCTTGAATCCAGCATTGGGCTTGGACTTGAAGAGGGCAGACTTATTTATTTTACAAAATTAGATCTTATCTTATCTAGATATTATTTAGATCTGATCTCATCTAGATATTATTTCATCTAGATCTTATCTTATCTTATCTTATCAAGATTTGATTTTACTTATGTGCTTGGATTTTAAACAGATTTGTAAGCTTTGGGGCTGAAAAAACTATATAACAGCACCAAGGTTCTAGTTTAGCTCCTCTCTCTCTCTCCTCTCTCTCTTCTATTTTTCGTTTTTAGTCTCTCTTCTCTTTCTCTTTTATTTTCGTTTTTTACAATTCCAGTTCAGACTTTTAGTTTTATCAATAAAATTTCATTCTCTATTTGATTAATGGAAGGCTAAGTCTACAGCGTTGTTTTCTCTTGAGGATCAAGCACAGTTCTCTTTAAGGTTCTATTATTACTATTAAATTCTATTCAGTTTTTCCTCTTCACTAATTACTCTGAATTTGTTGCTATTAATTCATGCATGCTTAGTGCTTGATTAATTGTTTTTGCGCTTAATTTATGTTCATGCTTAATGATCATTTATGAGTAATTGTGTGTGTGATGCTTAATCACATAATGAATGTTTTATGTTAAATTTCGCTTAGTAGTTTAATTTAGGGTTGGATTAAGTGGTTGAACTGATAAAGGATAAATTCTCTCAACCTAGGATAAGAGACTTGCTTGTGAATCAAGGGGAAGCAACGTATTTTAATTCTGATAATTTCTAATTCAATTTTACTCGTTGTTTAATATACAAAAGCAAACAACCCCCCCCCCCCCCCAATTTGTTACTATTTCCTATTATCTGTTATGAACATTTGGTGTATCATTGCTTGTTGGGAAACGACCTAGGATCACTTCCTAGTTACTACATTTTAATATTTATTTGATTCGGGTACGGCCTCGATCAAATTTGGCGTCGTTGCCAAGGAGCAGTGTCCAAAGGTTCATAATAGCTAGTGTCGTGTTAGTGTTTCATTCTTTCGTGTTTTATGTTTAATTGTTAGTGTTGTGTTAGTGTGTGTGTTAGTGTTGTTTAGTGTCTTGGTATTTTGTTTAGTGTGTGTTCTGTTTTAGTTTTTCTATTAAGCGCTTCCCCTATTTCAGTTTTGGGTGTGTTGCTGTGAATAGTGTTTTGCGACGGATTTAGCGACCACTATTGCTTGCAGCAAAACAGAGTAGTAGTGGAAATCATGTAGCGACAGATTTTAGCGACCACCCTTGCTAAATTATTTGGGATTTTTTGTTTTAGTAGCTAGAGTTGTTATTTTTGGCTGAATTTTTTTGTGGTAACTTCTTTTAATCTATATTTTGTGGGAAAAATAGCAAGAGCCTTTAGTTTGGTCAGATTTGAAAGTTCTAAAAAAGTAGCAAATTTGATTTTTGTCAAAACTTCAAACAGCCATAACTTTTGCTCCGGTTATCAGAATCGCAATTATTATATATGTATTTGGGGTAGAAAAAAATTTCCTACGCCATTTTAAGTTGGCCATAGGCCGGCTGAGGTCTCCATCATCCAAAAAAAGTGATTCTGTCAAAAGTTTTTTATTTTTCAAGTATTATTCTCTTATTTTTCTTAACTTATCATTTTTAGCTTTTATAGTTAGACTTCGAATTGCCATTTGAAATTTTTTGTGCTATCTTCTCATCATTTTATAAGGTTGCTCACAAAATTTCAAGTCATTTGGACATCATTTGATGGTAGCTGTAGTGCAAACCTACATTGTTACTTGCATAAGAAGGCAACTAATTGTGCATGTTGAATTTAGTGTATGACTAGAGGAAATCCATCTGACTTACAACCCTTTGATCCTGAGATAGATATGACATTTCATAGATTAGTTATACATCATTTAGTACCTTTTGAGCATCCTGAGCATTCTGTTATTGGTGATTTTGAGCATTATAGTTTTGAGCATTCTGATTTTGAATATTCTGAGAACATGGCACACCCTCCACCCCGTGAGAGGACTCTAAGGGAATTGGCTGCACCTGATTTCACCTACAACAGCTTGTGCATCCAATACCCTGATGAGGATGTCCCATATGCTCTTAAAACTAGACTAATCCATTTGCTTTCAAAGTTTCATGGCCTTGCAGGTGAAGACCCACACAAGCATCTGAAAGAATTCCATATTGCCTGCTCCACCATGAAACCACCAGATGTCCAGGAGGATCACATATTTTTTAAGCCCTTTCCTCATTCTTTAGAGGGAGTGTCAAAGGACTGGCTATATTACCTTGCTCCAAGGTCCATCACGAGCTGGGATGACCTCAAGAGAGTATTCTTAGAAAAAATTTTCCCTGCTTCCAGGACCACGACCATCAGAAAAGATATTTCAGGCATTAGAAAACTCAGTGGAGAGAGCCTATATGAATACTGGGAGAGATTTAAAAAATTATGTGCTAGTTGCCCTCACCACCAGATTTCAGAGCAGCTTTTCCTCCAATATTTTTATGAAGGACTCAGCAACATGGAGAGAAGTATGATAGATGCTGCCAGTGGTGGAGCCCTTGGAGACATGACCCCTGCTGAAGCCAGAAATTTAATTGAGAAGATGGATTCCAAGTCCCTGCAATTTAGTGCCAGAAATGATGCTATTGTCATTAGAGGAGTGCATGAAGTAGCCACAAATTCATCTTCATCGGGTGAGACTAAGAAGCTTGAAGGTAAACTAGATGCCTTGGTTAACTTGGTTACCCAACTGGCCATGAATAAAAAATCTACACCTGTCGCCAGACTCTGTGGTTTATGCTCCTCTGCCGACCCCACACAAACTTTTGCCCTTCTGTGCAACAACCTGAAGTTTATGCTGCAAACATCTACAACAGACCTCCTCAACCTCAGCAGCAAAATCAGCCACAACAGAACAATTATGACCTCTCCAACAACAGGTACAATCCCGGGTGGAGGAATCATCCCAACCTTAGATGGTCGAATCCTTCACAACAGCAGCAATAGCAACAACAACCTTATTTTCAAAATGCTACTGGCCCAAGCAGACCATATGTTCCTCCACCAATCCAGCAGCAACAACAGCAACAGCCCAATAAACAACAAACAGTTGATGATGCAATCCTCCCTAGGAAATGATCAGTTACCAGAGCCATGAGCAAGAGGCTCCAAGAGCATTGGGCTAGAGCTGATAAAGAAGGCCTTAGGGTTCTAATGAACCTTAGGGTAGATTTTTGAGCCCATGGGTCAAGGTTGGGTCCACTCTTCTTTGTAAATATTAGAATAGGTTTTTTCTTCTTCTTTTGGGCCTTGTATTTTGGCCATTCTAGCAGTATAGGGTTTTAGCCTTGTATTTCAGGGCATTTTGAGTAGTCTTTGTAGTATACTTTTTTTTGTATTTTCATGTATTTTGTCATGGGGGTGAGCTTAGCTATTATAGGGGTGTGTAGCTAAGCTCTAGCTTCTCTTCTTAAAGAGGTGAGCTTAGTTTTTAGATTGGTGTATGTAGCTAAGCTCTAGCTTCTCAAGGAAGTTTTCTCAAAGAAGCTTCTCAAGGAAGTTTTCTTAAGAAAGCTTCTCAAGGAAGCTACCTAGTCTATAAATAGAACCATGTGTAACACTTGTTGTAACTTTGATGAATGAAAGTCTTATGAGATACACTTCAAAGTTCCACTTCTCTCCCTCTTTTATTCCTTCAATTTCGTGCTCCCCCCTTCTCTCTTTCTTTTCCTCCATTAAAGCATCCTCTTCAAGCTTCTTATCCAAGGCAATTCTTGGTGGTGAAGCTCCTTCTTCCTTGGCTTATTCCCTAGTAGATGGTGCCTCCCCTCTCCTCTTCTCCTTTGCCTTCCGCCGCATCTCCATGGTGTAAAATCACCATTGAAGGACCTCATTGAAGCTCAAAGATCCAGCCTCCATAGAAGCCCTACAAGCAAGCTTCCATCAAGTGGTAATCAGAGCACAAGAGCTTCAAGTAGGTGCTCCTTAAACCTCCATTAATTTTTTTGCTTTACCTTCTCTTCCATTGTTGTTTCTTCATTTTTTTTCTCCATGTATTTCCTCACATGTCTTGTGCTAAATGTTTTTAACATGATTCGTTAGAGTTTCCACCGATTAAACTTGCTATAGAAGCTAGATTTGATTTCCTATGGTTCAAATTTCTTGTTCGTGTTCTTGAACCATGAATTGTGTTGAGTTTAGGTTCCTTTGAGATTTGTCTTGTTATTTTTTGTGGCTGAAACCTAAACCATAAAATTCTTACAAAAATATTAAAGTAGAAGAAAACCTCAAAAATCTAGAGTGACTTGTTCAACTATTGTAGTTTTGTCATAGAAGTCATGTCTAGTCATGAAACTTGTCACATAAGATTTCTTATGTTGTGCTGAATTTTATTTTCTTGTTTCTTTGTCTAACTCATTTGTTCATGAGTGTATGAAAGTCTTTTGGCCTATTATTTGATTTGAGTCAAATCTTTCATGTTAATTAGTCCTTAACATGTTCATGCAAAATTCTTAGAGTCTTTGATTGTGAACCTTTTCTTGAACTTTTAGGTTTCCTTATGATTGTGTCTATTGTGAATTTGAGTTTAGGTGATTGAATTGCTGGCTGAAATGTTGATCCTAAGTGAATATTGAACTCCTAAAACTGTGGTAAACAATACTAGTGAGTTCAACATGCATAGGAAGGTTGAAAGTAAGCCCAAGGCAATCAATATACCATGCTTAAAATAAAAAAATCGCTGGTGCAGGCAATTTGGACATACAAACTTGTAAAAATTACTGAGAATTGGTTACTTCTAATTTTGAGCTGAAACTTTTATTCAAGTTTCTAGACATCTGGAAAAAAGTTATAAAAAAAGAACCAAGTGATTTGGGTAAAATGAAAAAATACGAAAAATCACACAAGTTGGCAGGAAAATCAGTATCTAGAAAAAAAAAAAAGTTGAAAGGAAGTGTGATTTTTGTTTTGGCTCAAAATTTATTCTATAATTGGTGCCTATGTTATACCAATCTTAGTTCCAAAATTTCAATTGAAAATTACTATGAAAACAAGTGCCAAAGCCAGAGGTTTGTTGAGTCTTTTTTTATAGTTTTTTTACTCTACTCAAAAGTCATTCTATGTTTCTCTTTGAGTCCTAGCTTGCTTCTATGTCCTTTTCATTGCTTTAATTGTTGAGTAATCCTTGAAAAATTGTCTTGTTAAAACTCCATTTGTTTAGCTTTCATTTCATTTTTTTTTTGGTCTTTGGTTATTGCTTGTCTCTTTGTTTCCTTGTTTGTGGGTTGCCATATAGGGAATTAGAAGGAGGATTGGTGCCATCCCTTGAACAATTTGAGTCAAGAAGAAAGGAGCCAACCACCTTAAGAGCTATTGGACTAAGAAGCACTCCAAATTGAGTGAATCACCAATGAGAGAACAACCACTAAAATTGAGGACCGTTTTGTAATTTTGTAATTTGCAATTTACTTACCTTCATTGCTTTCAAGATATGTAACAAAAAGGCCTTTCATTGGAAGTGTGTTGGGAGCCTCCAATAGGTTACCAAACTTCCATTTGTGTGTAATAATTTTAGGCAATTTTTGCTTAGGATAGTGAGTGTTTTGTTGGAAACCTTGAATGTGGTCATCCAAACACTCTTAGGATTCACCTAGTTTACATTTCTTGCTTACTTTCATAGCTTATTTCTTTTACCTTCCATTGTCAAACCGCCTAGATAGCTTGCATTTTACCAATTAGTTTTTTTTTACCTTATCTTTCACACCTCTTTTAGTGTTTATTTTGGCTAGTTTCAACCATAGTTTCTTTTACCTTTTGTTTTCAAACCTCCAACAAGAAAGAACCACAACTTAGAAACCAACATGAGTCATCATTCAACTAGTGTTAATGATGAGGGTACTAGTCATAAGGACCCTCTATCTAGAATCTTAGATGAGTTGAGTTCTCTCAAGTTATGGAAAGAAAAACAAGAGAGAAAAGAAAAAGGGAAAAAAGAGTGGAAGAAATAAGTCAAGATGAAAGAGAGAAAATAAGAGAGGAAGAAAGAAGAAAAATAATAAAAGAAATGAAAAAAAAGAAAAACATGCCTCCTATAGTAGTCATGACTCTTGCAAGAGTTTAAGTGAAGAACTTAGCGACTATTATAGAGGACGCCATAGTTCACATACTAAACATCACTCCCGAAGAAGGGAAAGGGATAGAAGGCCTCAAGAGGTTAACATTAGTCTTCCATATTTCCATGGAAAAGATAATGTTGAGGCCTACTTAGATTGGGAAATGAAGGTTGAACAACTCTTTGCTTGCCATCATATTAGCGAAGAGAGAAAAGTTCCATTGGCTACCCTTAGCTTTCAAGGGTATGCCCTCTGTCGCAACCTACCCTTCGGCGGGAGGGCGACGCGTGACTCACGGGATGCGTGTTCCACGAAAGGAATATGCGCGGAGTCGCCACCAACGTTTATTTGAGGAAAACGTCGGAAAAACCGGAAAAGACGCGATCTACGAACTTTTAAGTGAAAGGTTCGGGAGTTGTATTTACGCACGGGGAAGGTATTAGCACCCCACACGTCCGCCCCAAGGGACGGCAGCCTTTAATCGAATGTGCAAACATGACTTTGATTTTTTATGTTCCCTTTTTATGTCTCTATATCCTTTATACCCTTTTTATATTTTCTCTTTTTGTGGTCGACAAGGGTGTTTCCCTTTGCTCCTACGTATTTCTCAATTTGGGATGAGAAAATCAGACCTACGTAGTTCTTTTTTTATCAAGTGATTCTTTTTTACTTTAAGAGGTGATCATTTTAAGGCGTTGGACCTTAAAAATGATCCATTTTACTTAGTGAGAAAATGAAATGACAAACTTCAAAAGCCTATTTTTATGGACGAGCTTGACTAGGCGAATTGATTTTAGCCTTTAGTTTCACTTTAGTTATTAATCAATTCGATTAAGAATGAGAAATCCCAAAGAGAAAACGTCCGATTGATTTTCCGCTTTATTTTACTAAAAGATGTCTTTTTGATTATTATATTATTTTTTACCTCTTTTTGATTTCCGACGTGGTTACGGCACGACCGAACGGTCGGAATTTATTTTAACCGAAGTTAATGGATAATACAATTCAAACGTTCGGTGGAAATTTATTTTATTTTTAATTTAAGCGAGAAATGACTTAAGTAAAATGGCTTAAGCACGTCAACAGGGGGTATAAAAAGTAAACAAAACGAGAATAAAAATGCACGAAACACAATGTGGACCACTACGGGTACATAGAATGAATCGAAAAGCTTGGTTCGAGGTACTTACCCGTTGAAGATCGAAGAACGATGAAGAACGAATGAAGAACGTCGAAGAACGGTTGAAACCTTTGCGAAATTCTTCACGGAAAACGTTACGGAAACGTTTTGGAAGCGCCTCGGCTTAGATTTTCTTCACGGAAACGATTTTTCCAAGCAAATTCGAAAGAGAGAGAAGTGCCAAAGGGGCTGAACCCTTTTCTTCTTCACTTCCTCCCCTATTTATAGCAAAATAGGGGAGGTGGTTGCCGCCCAGCTCGCCCAGGCGAGCCAGGTTGCTTCCTCCAGAAGCAACAGCCTTCTGGAGGAATATTCTGGAGGGCCCAAGTGGGCCTGGGTGCTATTTGCACCCCCATTTTTACTAAGTACATCCCCCTCTGCTGTTTTTTGGTGATTCTTTTTTCGTAAAGTTACGGAAACTTACGAATTTCGTAACAATACTTGTTTTCTTCCCGTAACGTTACGGAACCTTGCGGATTACATAATCATCCCCCTTTTGACTTACGGAATGTTACGGAACCTCACTTAATTATGCAACGATGCTTCCATTTGATTTCCGGTGTGTCACGGAAACTTACGGATTGTGCATCCATATTTTTTTGGTTTTTCGGCATGTCCTGGAATTTCACAAATTGCCTAATGATGGATGCCAAGCACCTCACAAGGACCAAAGAAAGGTCGCATGTCATCAAGCAAAGGTCCCCGGACGAAATTAGGGTATGACAGTTGCCCCTCTTTACTTGTCTTTTATTGGAGATAAAAGGAAAGTAAAGATAAGACACTAATTTCGTTCCTCTCGATTCGACGAGAGTCGCGGGTGACCATAAAATCTCCACATGCAAATGACTTGTTGCTCCCGGATTTTCACAAATTGCCTAACGATGGGTGCCAAGCACCTCACAAGGACCAAAGAAAGGTCGCATGTCATCAAGCAAAGGTACCCGGACGAAAATTAGTGTATGACACTAATTTCGCTCCTCTCGGTTGACGAGAGTCGCGGGTGACCATGAAATTTCCGCATGTAAATGACTTGTTGTTCCCGGAGGAACAAAAGGTGCAGAAGACTATGTCAGCCTCTGCATGCTATCAAGCGTTCTGTCTTACAGATAGAAAAAGAATGTTTATACGGATAACCACTTGGGTATTTCCGCGTATCATCGGGCCCGCCGCCTCTGGATGATACAGGGGTGCAGAATGACCAAATTTGGTCTCTGCTTGTCATCGGGCCCGCCGCCTCTGGATGACAAAAGGGTGCGGATAACCGTAAGGTATCTCCGCGTATCATCGGGCCCGCCGCCTCTGGATGATACAAGGGTGCAGAATGACCAAACTTGGTCTCTGCTTGTCATCGGGCTCGCCGCCTCTGGATGACAAAAGGGTGCGGATAACCGTAAGGTATCTCCGCGTATCATCGGGCCCGCCGCCTCTGGATGATACAAGGGTGCAGAATGACCAAACTTGGTCTCTGTATCTCCGCGTATCATCGGGCCCGCCGCCTCTGGATGATACAAGGGTGCAGAATGACCAAACTTGGTCTCTGCTTGTCATCGGGCCTGCCGCCTCTGGATGACAAAAGGGTGCGGATAACTGTAAGGTATCTCCGCGTATCATCGGGCCCGCCGCCTCTGGATGACAAAAGGGTGCGGATAACCGTATGGTATCTCCGCGTATCATCGGGCCCGCCGCCTCTGGATGATACAAGGGTGCAGAATGACCAAACTTGGTCTCTGCTTGTCATCGGGCCCGCCGCCTCTGGATGACAAAAGGGTGCGGATAACCGTAAGGTATCTCCACGTATCATCGGGCCCGCCGCCTCTGGATGATACAAGGGTGCAGAATGACCAAACTTGGTCTCTGCTTGTCATCGGGCCTGCCGCCTCTGGATGACAAAAGGGTGCGGATAACCGTAAGGTATCTCCGCATATCATCGGGCCCGCCGCCTCTGGATGATACAAGGGTGCAGAATGACCAAATTTGGTCTCTGCTTGTCATCGGGCCCGCCGCCTCTGGATGACAAAAGGGTGCAGATAACCGTAAGGTATCTCCGCGTATCATCGGGCCCGCCGCCTCTGGATGATACAAGGGTGCAGAATGACCAAACTTGGTCTCTGCTTGTCATCGGGCTCGCCGCCTCTGGATGACAAAAGGGTGCGGATAACCGTAAGGTATCTCCGCGTATCATCGGGCCCGCCGCCTCTGGATGATACAAGGGTGCAGAATGACCAAACTTGGTCTCTGTATCTCCGCGTATCATCGGGCCCGCCGCCTCTGGATGATACAAGGGTGCAGAATGACCAAACTTGGTCTCTGCTTGTCATCGGGCCCGCCGCCTCTGGATGACAAAAGGGTGCGGATAACTGTAAGGTATCTCCGCGTATCATCGGGCCCGCCGCCTCTGGATGACAAAAGGGTGCGGATAACCGTATGGTATCTCCGCGTATCATCGGGCCCGCCGCCTCTGGATGATACAAGGGTGCAGAATGACCAAACTTGGTCTCTGCTTGTCATCGGGCCCGCCGCCTCTGGATGACAAAAGGGTGCGGATAACCGTAAGGTATCTCCGCGTATCATCGGGCCCGCCACCTCTGGATGATACAAGGGTGCAAAATGACCAAACTTGGTCTCTGCTTGTCATCGGGCCCACCGCCTCTGGATGACAAAAGGGTGCGGATAACCGTAAGGTATCTCCGCGTATCATCGGGCCCGCCGCCTCTGGATGATACAAGGGTGCAGAATGACCAGATTTGGTCTCTGCTTGTCATCGGGCCCGCCGCCTCTGGATGACAAAAGGGTGCGGATAACCGTAAGGTATCTCCGCGTATCATCGGGCCCGCCGCCTCTGGATGATACAAGGGTGCAGAATGACCAAATTTGGTCTCTGCTTGTCATCGGGCCCGCCGCCTCTGGATGACAAAAGGGTGCGGATAACCGTAAGGTATCTCCGCGTATCATCGGGCCCGCCGCCTCTGGATGATACAAGGGTGCATGTCACATGACCTCAGGGTCAGTATGACAAAGATTATGGGGCGCCCGACAAAAGCAAGGCTCTTGCTCCTACGTATCCTCCAATGAGGAATTCAGACCTACATAGTTCTTGATAACTTGTGAGACTTGAAAAGTCTCCATCGGAAAATGCTGACATCTCCGGAAGGGCGCAGATGACCATATTGGTCTCTGCTCGTGAATCACACTTGGGGTCACTGAATGACGAGGTGCGGATAACCGTAAGGTGTCTCCGCGGGCTACCAGCTCTTGAGTCATGGCAACAAAAGGCGGTGTGGTCGACAAAAGCGAGGCTCTTGCTCCTACGTATCCTCCAATGAGGAACTCAGACCTACGTAGTTCTGGATAACTTGTGAGATTTGAAAAAGTCTCGGTGTTTTCTCCACTAAAATGCAAACATGCTTTAGCAAGGAGACAAATATTCCAACTGATTTAGAGCAACATATGCTTTTTTGAGTGAAAAACAATGCGTCTACCGGGGAAGGAGAGTCTGCTGATGAAATCTCCCATAACCATAAATGAGATTTTGGATGTTAGCATTTCGTTTCTAAATGATCATTTAGAGGAAACACTGGGTTCGACAAAAATAGAAGAAATCCACTCAAAGTGTATCAATCTCGCACAGGTAAGTGTTTCATCCTAATTCCGAACCATAGATATGTCATGACTTGACTTTGCAAATTATTTCCTATCAAATCAAAAATTACACGCGTGATCATGGATCAATAGGGCTTCCCTTGGGAATGGGTTCTTTTGGTGGTTTCTTCTTTCGGCTTTTGTGTGTTTTTGGCTTTTGATTTTTTGTTGGCTTTTCCTTTTCTGTTTTTGTTTAGTGTGGGGCGAAAAAGTCGCTAGCGCACTGATTTTGGTTGGCAATTAAAGGGAGAAGACCATTTTAGGTCACGGTTTCCTTTCCTTCTTTTTGTTCATTTGGTGACAATTCTGTATTGTTCAGATATTGTCCGGTCTAAAGACCTCTCTGCACATTTCTTCTGGTTTCTTTGACCAGGAGCTTTCTTCTCTTCCTTTTTTACTTTCTCCCATTCTTTGGTTGGGAATTTTCTTTCTTTTCTTTTTGCTTTCTCCCACTCTTTGATTGGGAATTTCCTTTCTTTTCTTTTTGCTTTCTCCCACTTTTTGATTGGGAATTTTCCTTCTTTCCTTTTTTGCTTCCGAGGGTAAGGATTATAGTGAGTCATGATTTTGGATCAAGGTTTGTAGAATGGCTAGACATGATACATGTCGGGGTTTGGTTTGGCTCAAGGATAAAAGGGGTGCCCCACATTATTTCCATGACACAAATGCAAAAATGATGATTTGGAAATTTTATGAAAAACTGGTTATGCATGCACCTATGCGGACACTCAAGTGTCAAATTTTTATGGTCATGTGATGCTAGGGCTCAGGATTCATTTCCTCTATTTTTAGTCAACCCAATGTTTCCAAAATATGTTCTTTTATCAATTTGTGCATTCATCCGAGTCCATTTTGGGTGTCCGGAAAAATTTTCACAGCATTCACCCTTCAGGTGTATACACATTTTTTCCAAAAACTAGCTATGATCAGCGAATTTTTCCAAAGAAAAGTTGGAAGTCATCTCTTTTCAAAAGCATGTTGGTTTTTCAGCTTGACAACTTATTTTTTCTTTTTTTTTTTTATCATTATCATTTGTTTATTTCTTTTTCTTGTTTGTTTTTTTTTTTTCTTCTTTTTTTTTTCATGAGGTATTTTGCTACCTAAACATGTGCATATTTTTGTGAGGTATTTTTGCTATATACATGCATATCCAAGGTATCTTGCCACCTAAACATACATATATATGTTTTGTGAGGTATTTTTTTGCTACATACACGCACATCTAAGGTATCTCTCTACCTAAACATACAAATATATATTTTGTGAAGTATTTTTTTGTTTACATACACGCACATCTAAGCTATCTCTCTACCTAAACATACATATATATATTTTGTGAAGTATTTTTTTTACATACATGCATATCTAAGGTATTTTCACTACCTAAACATACATATATATATTTTGTGAGGTATGACTACCTTCCGAGCTTGCGCTTGTTTTATTTAAATCCCCAGGATCATGAGCAACTAGGTGCATCCTACTATAAAAAGTGATCAAATAACAAGCATAGATTCAAAAGGTACTAGGTTGCCTCCTAGTAGCGCTTCTTTAACGTCTTTAGCTGGACGCCTTATGACTTGTCAGTCACTGACCTAGTACTTTGCTTACCTTTGGCTTTGGACTTGGTAGCCTGCTGGTCGGCCATGTGTCGTAGGCAACGCCCTAACCTTTTTGCGGATGAGCTGAGGTGAACTCTAGAGGTGGTGGCGGTGTGTCTATTGCCCGCTACCGGCCATCCCAATGCTGCTGTGGTGTTTCGCCCTGCGCCTGCCTAGGGACGCAGTACTTCTTGATGAAAGCTCGATCAGTAGGGGGCCTGATGCCCTTGCTGGAGGTTACAGGTACTCTGTAGAACTGACAGAGACCCGTAATTAGAGCTTGACAACTCCAAGACCCTGTTGGACTTCTTCGGGTCCACTGGGTGTCTTGCAGGTGCGATCCCTGCAAACAATTGATGAAATCAGAAATCAGTTGAGCGATGTGCATACTTACCTATGATGACATAACCTTGCCGGGGGGGTACGGGCACCCTGTAGGACTGATAAAGGCCCGTAACCAGAGCTGGAAACCCCAGGGCCCTGTTGGACTTTTCCGGGTCCACTGGGTGTCTTGCGGGTGCGATCCCTGTAAATAGTAGATGGCATTAGAAATTAGTTGGAAATAATGCATACCTACCCATGTCGGGACGACACAGACCAACTGATACTTTTGCAGGGGGAGATTGGCATTGCGGTCGCTGGGCAGAATATTGCTAACTAGCAATGTCATCTATATCTGTGTAAGAGTGGCCATGTTGGTGCGCATGATCCGCACTCGTCTCTTTGCAGCGGCGCGGGTGAAATCTTGCCCCGGTATGCACAGTAGCTGTGTGATAGCCTCCCTCTCTGGTTGTGCTCGCACAGTTGGCCCTCCTCCAATATCAGGGGGTGGCCCAGGAACCGTTAAAAGGAAACTACTGGTCCCTTAACCGGGAGTGCAAGTCTCGGTTAAGCATTTAAGGACAGAGGACCTTAAATTATCTTAAGGTGTGGATATGGAGCCCACTGAAAGTGAGGACACGTAGTCCTCTAAAGGCGAGGGCGTGTAGCCCTCTGAAGTTCAGGACGTGTCGCCTTTCGAAGGCGAGGGAGTGTAGTCCTATGATGGCAAGGACGTGCAATCCTCTAAAGGTGAGGGCATGCCCCCCTTTGAAAATGGGGAACATGTAGTCCTCTGATGGCGAGGACGTATAGTCCTCTAAAGGTGAGGATGTGTAGTCCTCTGAAGGTGAGGGCGTGTAGCCCTACAAAGGTGAAGGCACATGACCCTTTGACGGTGAGGACGTGTAGTCCTCTGAAGTTGAAGGTACATGACCCTTTGAAGGCGAGGACGTGTAGTCCTCTGAAGGTGAAGGTAACTAGTACCCAAGGTGAGGGCGTGTAGCCCTCTCAAGGCGAGGACTTATAGTCCTCTGGAGGTGAGGGCGTGCAGCCCTCTGGTGGTAAGGACGTGTAGTCCTCTCAAGGCGAGAACGTGTAGTCCTCTGACGGTGAGGGTAACTAGTACCCAAGGTGAGGGCGTGTAGCCCTTTCAAGGCGAGGACATGTAGTCCTCTGGAGGTAAGGGCGTGCAGCCCTCTGATGGTGAGAACGTGTAGTCCTCTCAAGGCGAGGACGTGTAGTCCTCTGACGGTGAGGGTAACTAGTACCCAAGGTGAGGGCGTGTAGCCCTCTCAAGGCGAGGACATGTAGTCCTCTGAAGGTGAGGGCATGCAGCCCTCTGTTGGCGAGGACGTGTAGTCCTCTAAAAGCGAGGACGTGTAGTCCTCTCAATGGTGAGGGTAACTAGTACCCAAGGTGAGGGCGTGTAGCCCTCTCAAGGCGAGGACATGTAGTCCTCTGGAGGTGAGGGCGTGCAGCCCTCTGATGGTGAGGATGTGTAGTCCTCTAAAAGCGAGGACGTGTAGTCCTCTCAACGGTGAGGGTAACTAGTACCCAAGGTGAGGGCGTGTAGCCCTCTCAAGGCGAGGACATGTAGTCCTCTGGAGGTGAGGGCGTGCAGCCCTCTGATGGTGAGGATGTGTAGTCCTCTAAACGGTGAGGGTAACTAGTACCCAAGGTGAGGGCGTGTAGCCCTCTCAAGGCGAGGACATGTAGTCCTCTGGAGGTGAGGGCGTGCAGCCCTCTGATGGTGAGGATGTGTAGTCCTCTAAAAGCGAGGACGTGTAGTCCTCTCAACGGTGAGGGTAACTAGTACCCAAGGTGAGGGCGTGTAGCCCTCTCAAGGCGAGGACATGTAGTCCTCTGGAGGTGAGGGCGTGCAGCCCTCTGATGGTGAGGATGTGTAGTCCTCTAAACGGTGAGGGTAACTAGTACCCAAGGTGAGGGCGTGTAGCCCTCTCAAGGCGAGGACATGTAGTCCTCTGGAGGTGAGGGCGTGCAGCCCTCTGATGGTGAGGACGTGTAGTCCTCTCAAGGCGAGGACGTGAAGTCCTCTCAACGGTTAGGGTAACTAGTACCCAAGGTGAGGGCGTGTAGCCCTCTCAAGGCGAGGACATGTAGTCCTCTGGAGGTGAGGGCGTGCAGCCCTCTGATGGTGAGGACGTGTAGTCCTCTCAAGGCGAGGACGTGTAGTCCTCTCAACGGTGAGGGTAACTAGTACCCAAGGTGAGGGCGTGTAGCCCTCTCAAGGCGAGGACATGTAGTCCTCTGAAGGTGACGGCGTGCAGCCCTCTGTTGGCAAGGACGTGTAGTCCTCTAAAAGTGATAGGTACAAGTACCCAAGGGTCCACCCTTATGAGAAAGCAAGAGATCGACTCATCGAGAGGGCCGGTCATCCCAAATCCACAAGATTTGGACATTAGATGTAGGAAATCTATCCAGTTAACATGATTTTTAGGGATGCAGATGCATGCAACCTTTGTCGTGAAATTTGGTAAATGCGGACTTCATATGAAACAATGCAATGTAATGGAAAGTTGTACAATGTTCATGACATTCTTTCCCTATTTTGTGATTTTGATTTTGATTTGATTTTTTTTTGGAAAACATAGATTGACTGTCCTTTTGAAAGAGGTGATAATTCATGCGACCTTATCCTATCTTTTTGCAAATCTCTCTGGGAACTCCCTCAGAGTGTATGTTCTGTTTGATTTAGTCACTTGACCGTTTTGGAGTGACGGGAATGGAGTCGTTCGATAATTAATCAATCTATTGAAATTCCAGGGCTTGTCTCCTTTTTTTTCTTGTTTAAAAACATCGACGGGTGTGAACTTTTGATCGGCCCCTATGTTCACTTGAGGCTCATGCACAGTGCCCCTCATTGCCCCAGTGTAAGGCTTTGAGGTACCAATCATTGCCTTTCGTCATGACCTTGTAGGAGGGAACCTATTGGGTGAGAACTTCTAATCTGCCCCTAGGTTCGCTTGAGGTTTTTGCATGGTGCCTTTCGTTGCCCCAGTGTAGGGCTTAGAGGTACCAAGTGTTGTCTTGTTTTCACGACCTCGTAGTGAGGAAGAATGAAAGAAGCAGTTGATTCTTGCAAAAAGAATTTTCCAAGGACGAGAAATAGTTGAAGGATCTTTCAGTTGATGGATTAAGTCAATTGACTCCTATGTAGAAGCAAGATGTTTTGATGTCTTGATGATGCTAAAGGATCAAATGCTTCTAAGTTTTATTCAAGACAAGAATCCAAGAAAGTCAAGATATATTATCAAGTTTGATCTCTTAGAATCTTTAGGAAGAAGTTTCCAAATTGAAACAAACAAAAGGTTTGACCAAAGAATTCTATCATTTCAAATTGAGATTTGCTCTCTGGTAATCGATTACCATTAGTTGAAAATGTTTTAATTCAAATTTTTAAAACCTGTAATCGATTACATAAGTCTTGTAATTGATTACCAGAGGGGATTTTCAGAAAATAATTTCCAAGAGACATATCTATTCAAATGTTTTATGAACGGCCATTCAAAATGTTTTAAAGAGAGTTTTTATTGCCCAAACAGTTTTATCCTCTCGAAAGATCAAGAGTATTTCTGAACTGAAATGTCTTATCCTCTCAAAAAGATTCCTTGGTCAACCACTTGCTTATTCAATAAGGAATTTTGATTGGTCTTCATTGTACAATCTATCCCTTTTAAGAGAGATTTCTTCTTCTTATTTCTGAAAAAGGGATTAAGAGACCGTGGGTCTCTTGTAGTAGAGGATTCTTGAACACAAGGGAAGGGTTGTCCCTATGTGCATTGTTAATCCGAAAAGAGAGAGTGAAAGTTTAATTGGGGAATAATATTCGTATCTTAATTCAATCCCCTCTTCTTCTCAAGGTAACTGAGGCCATTTGTCCAACATCCTTTTCTTGATAACTCACTTCTCTCTAAAAAGACAAAATGAGGTCACATGAACGTCTATATTTTTACTTGAAAACACAGTCAATCAAATGCCTTTTTATTTTTTATTTTGAAACTTATTTTTTATTTTGAAACTTATTTGTTTTGAACTTTGCTCGTTGTTTTACTGCACCCCCACCAACGTGCAAGATGAGTAATCTCTGATTGAACGGTCTTGGAAGTCAACACTCAGGAGCGCAGGTTGCTTGAGCAAACGGACCAATGGCTTACACCCACATTCCGGTGAAAGTTGAATAAGCAAACATGCGTTTGTGAGAGGATGAGGGACAAAGATATCAACTTTATCCATTTCATTTAACATTGTAGCTGTGGTTTACAATAATGGCATAAACTTGGAAACCCTGATGAGTCATTAGGGACACCTAACAACAGCTTTCAAAATTGCCCCATGTGTGGCATCTCTTGTCAATGTCAGGATTTACACGCAATTCTCCTCAAATTTCAGCCAGCCCGCATCAATTAGACCTTGCACCTTACGCTTCAGAGCCCTACAATGCTCAATGGAACGCCCCGAGGCTTCTCCGTGACAAGCACACATTGCGTTCGAGTCGTATTCTCGGAGAAATGGAGGTTGATGAACCTTGGCTAGGGTTATGGCCACCACTGAATTATCAAGTAGATACGGGATCAAGTTTAGCATATGACAACGGAATTTGGGGTGAACCCTACAGGCTTTTTGCTGCAAAATTCCTTTTTGTTGGTGTTTTTTTTTTTTTTGTTTGTGCTAAAGGTGGTCTTCGTCATTGGAAGTGCGGTAGACAGACTTTGTGGTTGATTTAGGGATGGCCTTTGTGGATAACTGGGTGGTGGGGTAAGGAGGAGGTTTGTTATTGGCCGAGTAATGACATTGTTGGGTTGGTGGGAAACTTGGCCGTATAGGAATGGCAGTCACAGCATGGGTTTCTCCCTTTTTCTCACCCTCTTCATTTGCCCCAGTTTTCTCAGTCGTCCTAGTAGGATGATCAAATTTGCCTCTTTTCGGATCCACTTCGATCTTTTTGCTGGCGAAGACCAAATCTGTAAAACTTGAAGGTGTGTAACCCACCATTTTTTTCATAGTAGAACACCGGTCACGTGTCTACTATCCTTGTGATAATCTCTTTCTCTGTTTTTGGGGGTGCTACTTGAGTTGCCAAGTCTCTCCATCTTTGGGCGTATTCTTTGAAAGATTCGTGCCCCCTTTTTGCACACTTTTTGTAGTTGCATCCTGTCCGGAGCCATATCAGAATTGTACTGACACTGCTTAATGAAGGCAACCATTAGGTCCTTCCAAGAATGGACTCAAGAAGGTTCCTAAGTTAGTATACCAGGCGACAGTTGTCCTAGTAAGACTTTCTCAGGAAAAATGTATCAGTAGTTTCTCATCTTTTGCGTATGCCCCCATCTTCCGACAGTACATCTTTAGATGGTTCTTGGAGCGAGTAGTCCCCTTGTACTTGCCAAAGTCCGGCACCTTGAACTTGGGAATGACCATGTTTGGGTATTAGGAACAACTCTTCTAGGTTAGCAAAGGCATAATCTTCACCTCCTTCAATGGCCCTGAGCCTTTCCTCTAGATGATCCAACTTTCCCATTCCTGCCATAGTCATGAGGGTTTTTAACCGCTGTGGAATGCAAGAGGTGCAGTTGTGGGTGATACTGAGGGCCCTCCAAAGGGTTTTGTAGGGGTATACCACCAACTGCTTGCCCTTCAGTGGTATATCCGAGCCAAGGCTCGAAGTCGACTAGATTGTGATGGGGAATTTCATGGGTCTCTTCCACGGTTTAAGAGACATGTGCATGATCAGTTTGGGGTTGCTGGCTTTCAATGGGTATAGGAGTGGAGTTATTGACATTCTTATTGGGAGTGTACGCCACATTGGGTGGCGTATAGTTGAGAGGCAAGCCATATGACGGGAAGGCGTGCTCGTTTTGAATTTGCACATCATGGGGGCCGCCCGTACTTCCTAAATCTTTGCCTACCATATTTGAGGTTGGATGATTCATTTGCTTGAGGCCGGATGGGGACGTCGGGTTCAGCTTAGCAACAACGCTGGTAGCGGCAATGGCAACCGCATTGGCTTCCATTATCTTCTTCACGCTCATCATGGCCTCCATCATTGTGGCCATTTTCTCTCTAATGGCCTCCATGTCGGCCTTCATCTTCTCTTGTATCTCCTCTACTTCACCCATTACTCTAGCTCTAGCACGAGTTCGGTAAGGGCGTCGTAAAGCGTGTCCCTTTCTTTTTTATAACAATGATTAAGTTCATTTTATTTTATTTTTCAAGGAAAGAATGCAACAAGCAATGCAACCAATGAAAAGCATGGATGCATGCGAATGATGTACAATTGAAGTATTGCGAATTTTTACGCAAGATATGGGGTTGAATCAATTTAGATTTTCAACATGGTCCATGACATCTTTGTCAAGGTGAAACTGGAAGTAACAAGGACATCAATAATCCTAAATATGTTTGGCAGTAGATGAAGCAGTGATGTGACTCGATTCATCTTTTGCCCCAATTTTGCAAGATGGTTACTTCCATATTTCAACTTGACTTGATGAACCTTTTTGTAAAAGCATGAGCTTGGTTCAACCCTATAATCCAAGGAATGGCAATTCTGATCGCCAATACTTCAACAACATCTCATAGGGATGAATGACTCGGGCATACTTTAAGCTTATGCACGGAAAATGTAATTATGAAATTGAGATGCCCGAAGAAACACCATTTCCTAGTTAACCATGCATTAGGTACCATGTTCAATTATTTTGTTTTTAAGTGAAACGGGTTTATGATCCCAACATGGTTGGCTCGTGGTGCCTAACACATGAAACTAAGAATGTAGTATGAAGTTTCACGCTTCCCCCTTTTTTGTTTTTGTTTTGTAGAGGAAAACGCAAGGATGAGCAAACATGAAAACAAATGGTATGCAATTTTGCAGATCAAAAAGTTTGTTGAACGCATATGCATGATGATGCCATGACTCATGCAAAATGTGAGGCTGGAATATGATAACGGACAAATGCAGGATATGTCCATTATGATGTTATGAAGAGATGCTTATGCGATGCATGATATGAATGCATTTTACGGACACGAGAGCCCGGAAAATTATCTCTTCTTACTTGTGCATTTGGGGGTGCAGTGCCCCATGTGTACAATTAAGAAGGTGATATGGACCTTCCGGCTTCGCGTGACAAAGGACGAGACCAACATACAATGCATGCTAGAGATAAAATGCGGGAGTGACTTGATTCGCACTGATTTTTGGAGTAAAAACGTGGGATAAACTCATTTTATTCAAAAAGTTATAACTAGTCAAGATCTGAGCGACAATACAAACTTCCTAGTGGTTTCTAATCATATGGTCCATTAAGTCTATCATATGTTGACAATAGCTGAGAAGTCCGTGGATCTTCTTGGGGGCGGAGTAGGTGTCCGCCATTGCTTTGGCCTTGGCTAGCAATCGGGGAAGTTCTTGACTCCTGTTCAAAGTAAGAGCAAATCAGTCCGTCCACATTGTTGCCTCTTGGTGCCATGAATCAATTACCCTCTCCCTTGCTTCGCTTTCTGCTGATATCTTGGCGTACTCATCCTCTAGCCTTTGCTCGTGAGTCGCCGCTAGATTTAGCTTCTCTTTGCACTCATCGATGACGGCCCACATATTCCCTTCAGTCTCGCTTAACTGTTGGGACAAACTTCTTTTCGACCTAAGGTAAGCCTTTAGCTCGTCCTTCAAGATCATGCCTTTGACCCGTGATGATTCCTTTCACCTCTTCGGAGCTTGAGCTTACTATTGCTGCCCTATAAAGCCCCTCAAAACTTTGCTGGCACGTGTTCTTCCTTTTGGGCCTTCTTGGTTTCTCGTTCCAAGGCATCAGCGGTGGCCATATTGACGTCCCTTAGTTCATCATACTCTTTTCAGACTTTGATGGCTATGGACTTGAACTTCTCTTCGACTACTCGGGCTCTTTCAAGCTCTGCCTTTAGGGCTTGTACCTCATCACTTTCTTCCGAAGCTTTAACCTCATCGTCCCTCATAGTCTTTAGATTTGGGAGCCAATCCAATCCTTGTGTTCGGACTCTCAGCCACTTATGATAGCCGCCGATGATCCCATTACTGCTTCCCCTAAGCTCTCTGTCCTTTCTTCACGCCGCATCCCATGCCTTGCGAACTCCTTGGAGTACCCTCGCGTTGTGGTCACTGAAACCCCGTGCGATGAAAGGCGTGATGCTTTCGTCTAATGGCACTCCTCTCATGGGGTAGCCAAGCTGTCTTATGGTGAGAACGGGATTATAATTAATACAACCCCTTGTTCCCATCAAGGGAACATTTGGACATCCTTCGCATGAAGATAGAATCTTGATTCTTCCTTCCTTCTAGCGAGGGAACCAATTAACAGACGCCCCCCCATGCTAGCCAAGAGTTGGTCCCAATTCGCCTATCCTTTTTCGACGCACGAGCGGTAACCTTGTAGCGGATAGACGAGCCTACCTTCTTGGAGAAAAAGGTGTGAAACCAGCCCCACATAGAGAGCTGGAGTACAGCAAACAATCCTTGCATTGCTTTCTTCACATCTTCGGTCGAAGGTGTCATATAGGTCGGCTAGCATAGCGACAACCGGACTTTCCTTGTGGTTATGATAGGCGAGAAAAACGTCGATCGCTGCCAGGTCCACCAACCCATCCACATTTGGAAAGAGGACTCCCTCGAAAATCAACAGTGTGAGAATATCTATGAATGGGGTCCACTCGCCTTTATCTGCCAAGATTCTTGCTTTTACCTCCAAATATTTTCTCGGTATTCCGACCACCCCATTTTCGACTTGCCTTTGGCGGTCTAATTCCTGCGCCGAGATTTGGACTTTTTTAGAAATTCTGGCCAATGAGGGGTAGAACCCTGAGAAGAGGTATGGTTTCCTTCCCCTTAGAGGACATCCTAGGATCTCTTCAAATTCTTTCACCATTGGTGATAGCTGGAAGTCCCCAAAGATGAAGCACCTCAACGGCTGATCATAATACTGGGCGAGGAAGGCAATTGGTTCCATGGAGACTTCTACCCTAGCTAGGTCCCAAATGCTTACCATAGGCTTTGCGGAAGGCTTGCCGTTGAAGTTGACCCATTAATTGCCCCAACTTTCGTAAACTGGTGACCTCTAAGCTCTTGATTTTGACTTGATAAAACCTCTTTTTAAGCGAAGGCTTTTGACTTGATCCCATGTTTTACTAAAGTGAAATAAAATCTAGTGCGAATCAAAACTCCGACATCTATCATGGGTGGAATGGATGAATGCATGAAGGAATGCATATGACACGGATGCAATTTATGAATACGGGAGCTCGGGAAATTGTCTCCTTCTTAGATACAACGTCTTGGGGTAGCAAAGTGCCCAACGTATGTATTTAAGAAGGTGACACGGACCCTCCGTTGGTTTGCCCAAGAGAGGGGATTAAGACGGAACCCACACATGATGCACATGCGAAAGGTACAATACGGGGATGTACATAGTATGATAATATTCACTGAACATAAGCAAACGGGTATATGATACTTATGCATGGCAGTGTGAAAAATGGCACGCAGCGTGTTTGCTCCGTGCCCCTATTTAAGGGACCTATAAGGGAGAGAACTAACTAGGCTTTTAGCAATAATCCCCAAGGTAGTCATATCTCTCTTGATGGTTTCTAGAGGTATCATCCCCTTCGAAGAACATATTGCAGCAGTAGGGACTACTAGCAACAATAAGTTTTCAAAGAGAAAAGCTCTAGATGAGGGTTCACTGTAATCAAGCAAGTCGGAGACCTAGCATGATCACAGATTCACCTCCACTCCTTATGTTCCCATGAACCCGGGTATAGGGCCCTTTTTCACTCACAGTGTGTGCAAATAGTGTTAGTGTTTGTGTGCATCAAATGAATAAATATTTACCTCATGCATACATTCTAAAACACACTAAAAGCAACAAATAGTTTATATACACAAGAACATAAAACAAATAAAGGGAAACCAACAAAGGAGAAAGTCATGATAAAACATTGCACAAGATTAAATGGCCTAACTCTCTAAAAAACAGTCCCCAGTGGAGTCGCCAACTGTCGCAACCTACCCTTCGGCGGGAGGGCGACGCGTGACTCGCGGGATGCTTGTTCCACGAAAGGAATACGCGCGGAGTCGCCACCAACGTTTATTTGAGGAAAACGTCGGAAAAACCGGAAAAGACGCGATCTACGAACTTTTAAGTGAAAGGTTCGGGAGTTGTATTTACGCACGGGGAAGGTATTAGCACCCCACACGTCCGCCCCAAGGGACGGCAGCCTTTAATCGAATGTGCAAACATGACTTTGATTTTTTATGTTCCCTTTTTATGTCTCTATATCCTTTATACCCTTTTTATATTTTCTCTTTTTGTGGTCGACAAGGGTGTTTCCCTTTGCTCCTACGTATTTCTCAATTTGGGATGAGAAAATCAGACCTACGTAGTTCTTTTTTTATCAAGTGATTCTTTTTTACTTTAAGAGGTGATCATTTTAAGGCGTTGGACCTTAAAAATGATCCATTTTACTTAGTGAGAAAATGAAATGACAAACTTCAAAAGCCTATTTTTATGGACGAGCTTGACTAGGCGAATTGATTTTAGCCTTTAGTTTCACTTTAGTTATTAATCAATTCGATTAAGAATGAGAAATCCCAAAGAGAAAACGTCCGATTGATTTTCCGCTTTATTTTACTAAAAGATGTCTTTTTGATTATTATATTATTTTTTACCTCTTTTTGATTTCCGACGTGGTTACGGCACGACCGAACGGTCGGAATTTATTTTAACCGAAGTTAATGGATAATACAATTCAAACGTTCGGTGGAAATTTATTTTATTTTTAAGTTAAGCGAGAAATGACTTAAGTAAAATGGCTTAAGCACGTCAACAGGGGGTATAAAAAGTAAACAAAACGAGAATAAAAATGCACGAAACACAATGTGGACCACTACGGGTACATAGAATGAATCGAAAAGCTTGGTTCGAGGTACTTACCCGTTGAAGATCGAAGAACGATGAAGAACGAATGAAGAACGTCGAAGAACGGTTGAAACCTTTGCGAAATTCTTCACGGAAAACGTTACGGAAACGTTTCGGAAGCGCCTCGGCTTAGATTTTCTTCACGGAAACGATTTTTCCAAGCAAATTCGAAAGAGAGAGAAGTTCCAAAGGGGCTGAACCCTTTTCTTCTTCACTTCCTCCCCTATTTATAGCAAAATAGGGGAGGTGGTTGCCGCCCAGCTCGCCCAGGCGAGCCAGGTTGCTTCCTCCAGAAGCAACAGCCTTCTGGAGGAATATTCTGGAGGGCCCAAGTGGGCCTGGGTGCTATTTGCACCCCCATTTTTACTAAGTACACCCCCCTCTGCTGTTTTTTCGTGATTCTTTTTTCGTAAAGTTACGGAAACTTACGAATTTCGTAACGATACTTGTTTTCTTCCCGTAACGTTACGGAACCTTGCGGATTACATAATCATCCCCCTTTTGACTTACGGAATGTTACGGAACCTCACTTAATTATGCAACGATGCTTCCATTTGATTTCCGGTGTCACGGAAACTTACGGATTTTGCATCCATATTTTTTTGGTTTTTCGGCATGTCCTGGAATTTCACAAATTGCCTAATGATGGATGCCAAGCACCTCACAAGGACCAAAGAAAGGTCGCATGTCATCAAGCAAAGGTCCCCGGACGAAATTAGGGTATGACACCCTCTATTGGTGGACTTCCCTTGTTAGGGAACGAAGGATTCATGGGGATCCTCCTGCAGAGTATTGGAATGATCTTAAGAGTGCCCTTAGGAAGAGGCACATTCCCCCCTACTATGAAAAGGAGCTTATGGACAAGCTCCAAAGGCTTAAACAAGGAAGTATGAGTGTTGAAGAATATAGACAACAAATGGAACTACTCTTTTTAAGAGCTGGACTTAGGGAGGAGGAAAGGACAAGCATAGCGAGGTTCCTTAGTGGGCTTAATATGGAAGTAAGGGACAAGGTTGAACTCCTTCCATATAGGGACCTAGATGAACTTGTCCAACTTTGTATAAGAGTGGAACAACAACTAAAAAGAAAGTCTTCTTCAAAATGTTATGGCTTTCACTCTTATCCAAGGAAGGACCAAGCCCAAGGAATTTTGGGGGCTACACCTTCAAAACCCAAGGAAGAAAAGGGTAAGACCATAGAGAAATACACCCCTAAGACTAGTTCCCAAGAAAGGACTAGCAACATTAAATGCTTCAAATGTCTTGGGAGAGGTCACATTGCCTCTCAATGCCCCACAAAGAAAACCATGATTATGAGAGGTCAAGATATTTATAGTAGTCAAGAGGAAACTACTTCTTGCCCTTCCTCTAGTGGAAGTGAAGATGAAGTAAGGGGTGAAGAGTCTAGTGAGGAAGTCTACCCCCATGAAGAAGGTAACCTCTTAATGGTTAGAAGGCTCCTTGGAGGTCAATCTTGTGATCTATCTCAATCCCAAAGAGAGAACATATTTCATACAAGATGCAAAATTTTAGATAAAACTTGTTCTCTCATTGTGGATAGTGGATCTTGTTGCAATTGTTGTAGCACAAGATTAGTTTCCAAGTTGAACCTCACTATCATTCCCCACCCAAAACCTTATAAACTTCAATGGCTCAATGAGCAAGGGGAAATGATAGTTAACCAACAAGTGAAGGTACCTTTATGCATTGGGACATATAAGGATGAAGTTAATTGTGATATAGTTCCCATGGAGGCAGGACATATTCTTTTAGGAAGGTCGTGGCAATTTGATAGGAAGATCATTTACAATGGCCTAACTAATGAGATTACCCTCACCCATCTTGGCACTAAATTTGTGTTGCATCCTCAAACACCTTCACAGGTGGCCAGAGATCAACTAACTATGAAAGATAAGAGGGATGAGGAAGAAAAAGTAGAAAAACAAAAGAAAAAGAAGGATAGTAAGGCTTTGTCTTCAAAGGCCAAGGGGAAGGAAAAAGAGGAAAAGGATTCCTCCAAGAAGATTGTTAAGAAGGAAAATCATTTTGCAACAAAAGGTGATATTAAAAGAGCACTCCTTCTTAAACAATCTTTCTACCTTCTCCTATCAAGGGAAACATCCCTTAGCACTACCACAATTCCTACATTTGAGACCTTACCCCCAAAGGTCCAAGAACTCTTACATGAATTTGGTGATATATTTCCCAAAGAGATACCCGTTGGGCTACCTCCTTTAAGGGGAATAGAACACCAAATAGATTTAGTCCCAGGAGCAAGCCTTCCTAATAGGCCAGCCTATAGGACTAACCCTCAGAAGACTAAGGAGATAGAGTCTCAAGTTAAAGAATTGTTGGAGAAGGGCTGGGTCCAAGAGAGCCTAAGCCCATGTGTTGTGCCAGTGTTGTTGGTGCCCAAAAAGGATGGTACGTGGAGAATGTGTACAGATTGCAGGGCCATCAACAACATCACTGTAATCGATTACCAGAGGATGTAATCGATTACCCGTGGCAAAAAATGGTTTACAACAGCTACTAAATATTTGAATTCCAATTTTAGACTTGTAATCAATTACACCATATTGGTAATCAATTACCAGTAGTTAATAAATGTTTTATTTCAAATATTAAAGCCTGTAATTGATTACACAAATATTGTAATCGATTACCAGAGGAGATTTTCAGAAAATAACTTTCAAGAGTCACATCTATTCAAATGGTTTATGAATGGCCATCAAAGGTCTATTTATATGTGACTTGGAAACACGAATCAAGAGAGAGTTTTTGATTGCCCAAAAAGTTTTGTCCTCTCAAAAGATTAAGAGAGTTTTTCTAAATTGAAATGTCTTATCCTCTCAAAGATTCCTTGGTCAAACACTTGCATATTCAAATAAGGAATTGTGATTGATCTTCATTGTACAATCTGTCTCTTTCAAGAGAGATTTCTTCTTCTTTTCTTTTTACTTCTGAAAAGGGGTTAAGAGACCGAGGGTCTCTTGTTGTAAAGGATTCTTGAACACAAGGGAAGGGTTGTCCCTGTGTGATTCAGACTTTGTAAAAGGATTTTACAAAGAGAGTGGAAAATATCAAGTGGGTTGCTTAAGGACTAGACGTAGGCACAGGAAGTGACCAAACCAGTATAAATCAAGTTTGCATTTTTCTCTTCCCTTAAACTTCTTTTATTTATTGCTATTTATCTTTTGCCTTTAAAGAAGTTTATACTGAATTGCCTTTTGAGTAATTCATGTTAAGGGTGCATTGTTAATCTAAAAAGAGAGCGAAATTTTAAATTGGGGAATAGTTCTTGTTATCTTAATTCAACCCCCCCTTCTTAAGATAACTGAGGCCATTTGTCTAACAAGTGGTATCAGAGCACGATTATTGTATAAAGTTTAAAAACTTCAAGAATAGATATGGCCTCATCCAACTTTCCATTTCTTGAGGGAAATTCTATTAATAGGCCTCTTATGTTCAATGGCGAGGGTTATCACTATTGGAAAACCCGAATGCAGATCCTTATTGAAGCCATAGATTTAAATATATGGGATGCCATTGAAGTTGGTCCTTTTACTCCTACAAAGGTAGTGGGAAATGCAATTATAGAAAAACCAAGAGAAGAATGGAATGATGATGAAAGAAGAAAGGTTCAATACAATTTAAAGGCCAAAAATATAATCACTTCTGCATTAGGCATGGATGAATTTTTTAGAGTCTTAAATTGTAAAAATGCAAAAGAAATATGGGATACATTGCAAGTAACCTATGAAGGCACAACTGATGTCAAGAGATCTAGAATAAACACTCTCACACATGAATATGAACTGTTCAAAATGTTTCAATATGAGACCATAGAAGATATGCAAAAGAGATTTACTCATAGAGTTAATCATCTTGCACCATTGGGAAAAATATTTCTTAATGAAGATCTTATTAACAAAGTGTTGAGATGTTTAAGCAGGCAATGGCAACCAAAAGTAACAGCAATTGCAGAATCAAGAGATCCCACTAATATGTCTCTTGCCACTCTCTTTGGAAAACTTCAAGAACATGAAATGGAACTTATGAGACTCCATCAACATGAAGACAATGATATAAAGAGAAAAAGAATAGCATTTAGAGCCTCATCATCTTTTATTCAAGAAGAAAGTAGCAAAGAGGACTTGACTGAAACAGAAGAAGATGATGATGATTTCAAACTCTTTGTGAAAAGGTTCAATAAATTTCTGAGAAACAAAAGAAATAAAAGAAAATCAAACATCAATACAAAGAAGAAAGAAGAAGACTCCTCCTTAGCCCCATCATGCTATGAAAGTAATCAACCTTGGCACATGAGATCCGATTATCTTGTCTTTGAAAGAAGAATTGAAAAATCCGACAAGAGGAATCTCAAAGAAAAGAAAGAAAAGAAAGCATAGATCACTTGGGAAGAAAATAAAAAAAAATTCTTCAAGTGATTCAGAAAAATAAAATCATAAATCTGGGTATCATGATGAAAGACTATGAAAACGGAGAAGAGCAAAAGCGATACATTGATAACAATTTCTCCAAACACATGGCATACATCAAAGTTTATTCAACAAACAAAGGCCACTTGATCAATAAGCCCAACAAGTAATATCAAATGATACCAACAGGTCACTTGTCTTTGATTGATTACTTTGATGATCTTTGATTGATTACTTTGATGATTTTTGTTAACTTTTGAATGAGTTTTTGATGCTTGTTTACTCCTTAAATATTTGATTTTCATTAATATTTTTTTTATTTTATAGTTATGTAGAAAAACCTGAAAATTATCTTGTCATAGGAACAAAATGGGTTTTTAGAAATAAATTAGATAAACATGGCATAGTAAGAAACAAAACAGTGTTGCTTTATCCACTGCTGAAGCGGAATATATCTCTGCCGGCAGTTGTTGTGCACAGATTTTATGGATGAAGCAACAATTATCTGACTATGGTATCCTTCTTGATCGCATACCTATTAGGTGTGATAATACTAGTGCCATAAATCTATCCAAAAACCCTATACAACATTCTAGAATGAAACATAAAGAAATTAGGCACCATTTTCTAAGAGACCATGTTCTAAAGGGAGATTGTTTGCTAGAGTTTATTGATACAAAGAATCAGCTTGCTGATATCTTTACAAAACCTCTCCCAAAGGATATATTCTTTTCAATAAGAAGAGAATTAGGCCTTTTAGACCTTTGTGATTTGGATAGGTAAAGTTTGTTGATTGTCTTTGATTATGTTTTCATGATTGCTTTTGTTTGATTGTGTTTGATTGTAAGTATTTGATTATATTTGATTAGTGTGTGTTAATTGTTTGATTAATACTTGTTTGAATGAATTAAATACATATTAGTGATGATGATTGATAGTGTTAGATGTATTTAGCATAAAAATAGGTTATTTTAGAGGAACTAGTCTAGTTTATGCTCTGGTAACCGATTACCATCCAGTGTAATCGATTACACATGAACAGGCAGCCTGTAATCGATTACAACATCCTGTAATCGATTACCAGTAGGCTTATTGGTCCTGTAATCGATTACCAATCCCTGTAATCGATTACAATTCGTCCTCATCTATAAATATTCACAAAATCAGAGCTGCTGCGCAGCCACAGCCTCCTTTCACGTCTCCTCCATTCCTAAAACTTCAAATCTTTGAATCTCACTCAATTCTTCACCAAATCACGTCCCGTAAAGCCCAATCTTCCTCTTTTTCACTCCTCTTTCACTTCCACCGATTAAAATCCACAAAAACTTCATCAAATGGCAGAGCCATCGAAGAAGAGAAAGGGATCATCCTCCACCGCTGCTGTTGCTGCGCATCACCGACACGGACAATCTGAAGCATCCACAACACCTACTCATCCATCTTTATCATCTCCAAGATCATCAACATTGTTTTCTTCCGATGATCAGCGTCTACGGTACCTTTCTCAGTTTTCTTCTAGAATCATCTTAGACCCTAAGTACCTAGACGTAGAATTCTTTAATGATGAAACGTTTGATTGCTATCAAGTGTTTCAAAATTCTGGCCTTGTTGATTTCATGTCATTAAAATTTCCATATTATCCTAAACTTGTAAAGGTCTTCTATTGCAATTTAAAAATTCAGGATGGCATTATTATTTCTGAGGTGCATGGTATTCCTATGGTCATTGATCAGTCACTGTTCTTTTCTTTAACTAATTTACCCAGTCAAGGTGCACCTTTTGAGGGCACCATTGTTGATGACTGGAAGTTTGATTATTCTAGTCATGATGCTCGCCGTATGGTCTGCAATGACCAGGCTGAAATGACCGGTAGATTGTTGGCTGGGTCATTCACATTTGATAATCGCATCATGCACTATATAATTGTTAGAATTTTGCTTCCCCGCTCTTCAAATTTAGCACAAGCCTCTGAGGAGGATTTGATTCTGATGTGGGCTTTTCTCACCGGTCGTCAGATCGACTGGGCCCATTTGGTTCGGTACCGCATGCATAAGGCATTACGGGCCAATGCACCTCTACCTTATCCACAGTTGATAACTTTGTTTCTGCGTCATTTTCAAATTCCGCTTGATGATGAGCCATTTGTTCAAGTCAAGCGTTCCTTTGCAATTGGTGCTGGTGCTGTGACTTCCTTTGGTTACCGTAAGGATCGGAATGGTCAATGGCTGAAGAAAGACGCACTCCCTCCTCAAGATGAGCATACTCCTTCACCTCCTCCTCAGCATGAAGATTCAGCACTCCTGAATGAAGTCCTTACCGAATTACGAGGTCTTCGTTCTTATGTTGGTGAACGTTTCGACTCATTGGATACACGCTTTGCCGGCATGGATATTCGCCTCACACAAGTTGAAAAAGATGTCTCCTTCATCCGTACTTGCTTTGATCCACCACCACCGCCTCCATCATCCTCTTAGCTTAATTGTTATTATTATGACTAAGTCTTATTAGTAATTAAGTATTATTAGTACTTTGTTTTATCGTCGTGTATTTGGCTTTTTGTTGCTCTAGTTATCATACTCTTGCACTATTATTATATTTCTGGACTTTGCTTTGGTTGTTATGACAATGTATGGATTTATTTTGGTTTAATGTTTGGCTCTGTTTGGATTTTGATTGTGCTGTTTAGTTCTTTTTGATGTTGCCAAAGGGGGAGAGAACTTGAGAGAACTTGGGTTAGAAATCAATTAAACTCATTAAAGTTAGGCATAGGCATACATGCCAAAAGATAGGGGGAGTAAGGGCTGTGTGAACGTGCTATCATCTTGTATATGGTTTATCTTGATTTCAGGGATTGTCATCATCAAAAAGGGGGAGATTGTAGAAGATCTTTGGTGTTTTGATGATGATCAAAAAGCTTAGAAATCAAGTGATAAAAGTTATAAATCAAGTGATCATCAATTCCAAAACATAGGGGGAGTAAACTCAAATTTTATATATATACATTGTTTGCTTGAATCATGATTTCAGGACTTATATTGTCATCATCAAAAAGGGGGAGATTGTAGAAGCAAATTATTTTGATGTTTTCATGATGATCATGATGAAGAAAAGCAAATGATGCAAATGATTCAAGAATACAAGCCACAACATCAAGATGATCACTAGTATTTTAGGAAGGGAATTCCTAATTGATTTAGCAAAAGGTTAGGCCAAGTAATTTGAGTTAAAAAGTGTTTTTCAAGAGATTTACTCTCTGGTAATCGATTACCAGAGGATGTAATCGATTACCAGTGGCCAAAAATGGTTTACAACAGCTACTAAATATTTGAATTCAAATTTTAGACTGTGTAATCGATTACACCATATTGGTAATCGATTACCAGCAGTTAATAAACGTTTTAATTCAAATATTAAAGCCTGTAATTGATTACACAAATATTGTAATCGATTACCAGAGGAGATTTTCAGAAAATAACTTTCAAGAGTCACATCTATTCAAATGGTTTATGAATGGCCATCAAAGGTCTATTTATATGTGACTTGGAAACACGAATCAAGAGAGAGTTTTTGATTGCCCAAAAAGTTTTATCCTCTCAAAAGATTAAGAGAGTTTTTCTAAATTGAAATGTCTTATCCTCTCAAAGATTCCTTGATCAAACACTTGCATATTCAAATAAGGAATTATGATTGATCTTCATTGTACAATCTGTCTCTTTCAAGAGAGATTTCTTCTTCTTTTCTTTTTACTTCTAAAAGGGGTTAAGAGACCGAGGGTCTCTTGTTGTAAAGGATTCCTGAACACAAGGGAAGGGTTGTCCCTGTGTGATTCAGACTTTGTAAAAGGATTTTACAAAGAGAGTGGAAAATCTCAAGTGGGTTGCTTGAGGACTGGACGTAGGCACAGGAAGTGACCAAACCAGTATAAATCAAGTTTGCATTTCTCTCTTCCCTTAAACTTCTTTTATTTATTGCTATTTATCTATTGCCTTTAAAGAAGTTTATACTGAATTGCCTTTTGAGTAATTCATGTTAAGGGTGCATTGTTAATCTAAAAAGAGAGAGCGAAATTTTAAATTGGGGAATAGTTCTTGTTATCTTAATTCAACCCCCCCCCCCCTTCTTAAGATAACTGAGGCCATTTGTCTAACACAATATCTTTTCAAAAATTGATCTTAAAAGTGGGTATCACCAAATCAGGATGAAAAAGGGTGATGAGTGGAAAACCGTTTTCAAGACCAAGTTTGGTTTGTATGAATGGCTAGTGATGCCTTTTGGACTCACTAATGCACCAAGCACCTTTTTGAGGCTTATGCATCATGTCTTAAGGGATTTCATAGGTAGATTTGTAGTTGTTTACTTTGATGATATTTTAGTGTACAGTAGGAGCCTAGATGATCACTTAGGACATCTCAGGCAAGTTCTTTCAGTCCGTAGGAAAAACACCCTCTATGCAAATATAGAGAAGTGTACTTTTTGTGTAGATAATATAGTTTCCTTAGGGTTTGTAGTTGGTAGAAATGGGGTCCAAGTGGACCCTGAGAAAATCAAGGTCATCCAAGAATGGCCCACCCCAAAAAGTGTGGGAGATATTAGGAGCTTCCATGGGTTGGCAAGCTTCTATAGAAGGTTCGTTCCTAATTTCTCTACAATTGCATCACCTCTCAATGAGCTAGTGAGGAAGAATGTGGCATTTACCTGGGGTGAAAAACAAGAGCAAGCCTTTGCTTTGCTAAAAAAAAGGCTTACTAAGGCACCTGTTCTAGCTCTTCCTAATTTTTCTAAAACTTTTGAGCTAGAATGTGATGCCTCTGGAGTGGGAGTTGGAGTTTTTTTGTTACAAGGTTGGCACCCTATTGCTTATTTTAGTGAAAAACTTCATGGTGCCACCCTTAACTACCCTACCTATGATAAAGAGCTTTATGCCTTAATAAGAGCACTCCGAAATTGGGAACATTACCTTGTTTCCAAGGAATTTGTCATTCATAGTGATCATCAATAACTTAAGTTCATTAGAGGGAAAAGCAAGTTAAACAAAAGGCATGCAAAATGGGTAGAGTACCTAGAGAAATTCCATATGTTATCAAATACAAAAAGGGAAAAACAAATGTGGTAGTTGATGCCCTCTCTAGGAGACACACATTGTTTTGCTCCCTAGGAGCTCAAATTTTAGGATTTGATAACATTAGGGACTTGTATGCTTTAGATGAATATTTATCTCCCATTTACAAGAGTTGTGGGAAAAAAGCCCACGATGTATTCTATTTGGTTGAGGGGTATTTGTTCAAAGAGGGAAAGCTTTGCATATCCCAAGGAACCATCAGGAAATTACTTGTGAAGGAAAGCCATGAGGGTGGGCTCATGGGCCATTTTGGGATAGACAAGACCCTTGTCTTACTCAAAGAAAAGTTCTATTGGCCCCATATGAAGAAAGATGTCCATAAGCATTGCACTAGGTGTGTGGCTTGTTTACAAGCCAAGTCTAGGGTGATGCCTCATGGGCTATACACACCCTTACCCATTCCATCTACACCTTGGGTAGACATTAGTATGGACTTTGTCCTTGGGCTCCTTAGAACCCAAAGAGGTGTAGACTCTATCTTTGTGGTGGTGGATAGGTTTAGCAAGATGGCACACTTTATACCATGCCACAAGGTGGATGATGCTTCCCACATCTCAAAACTCTTTTTTAGGGAAGTTGTGAGACTCCATGGTTTGCCTAGGACCATTGTGTTAGATAGAGATGCTAAGTTCCTTAGCCACTTATGGAAAACATTATGGGCTAAGCTAAGAACAAAGCTTCTTTTCTCTACCACTTGTCATCCACAAATTGATGGGCAAATAGAGGTAGTGAATAGGTCTTTATCCACCCTTTTAAGGGCTCTTCTAAAAGGCAATCATAAGTCTTGGGATGAGTATCTTCCTCATGTAGAATTTGCCTACAATAGGGGGGTTCATAGAACCACCAAGCAATCCCCTTTTGAGGTTGTCTATGGGTTCAATCCCTTAACACCCTTAGACCTCATTCCCGTCCCACTTGACACTTCTTTTATACATAAAGAAGAGGAATCTAGGTCAGAGTTTGTAAAGAAGTTGCATGAGAGGGTTAAGACCCAAATAGAGAACCAAACAAAGGTATATTCAACTAAGGGCAATAGAGGAAGAAAGGAGCTAGTTCTTAATGAGGGGGACTGGGTTTGGCTCCATCTTAGGAAGGAAAGATTCCCTACTAAAAGGAAATCCAAGCTTAGCCCTAGAGGGGATGGACCTTTTCAGGTCTTGGAGAGGATCAATAATAATGCCTATAGGTTGGACCTTCCAAGAGAGTATGGAGTCAGCACCACTTTTAATATTTTTGATTTAATTACTTTTGCAGGTGGAGCTGATATAGAGGAGGAGGAACCAACAGATTTGAGGTCAAATCCTCTTCAAGGGGGAGGGGATGATGCAATCCTCCCTAGGAAAGGACCAGTTACCAGAGCCATAAGCAAGAGGCTCCAAGAGGATTGGGCTAGAGCTGATAAAGAAGACCTTAGGGTTCTAATGAGCCTTAGGGTAGATTTTTGAGCCCATGGGTCAAGGTTGGGTCCACTCTTCTTTGTAAATATTAGAATAGGTTTTTTTTCTTCTTTTGGGCCTTGTATTTTGGCCATTCTAGCAGTATAGGGTTTTAGCCTTGTATTTCAGGGCATTTTGAGTAGTCTTTGTAGTAAGATTTTTTTTTGTAATTTCATGTATTTTGTCATGGGGGTGAGCTTAGCTATTATAGGGGTGTGCAGCTAAGCTCTAGCTTCTCTTCTTAAGGAGGTGAGCTTAGTTATTAGAGGGGTGTGTGTAGCTGAGCTCTAGCTTCTCAAGGAAGCTTCTCAAGGAGGTGAGCTTAGTTTTTAGATGGGTGTGTGTAGCTAAGCTCTAGCTTCTCAAGGAAGTTTTCTCAAAGAAGCTTCTCAAGGAAGTTTTCTTAAGAAAGCTTCTCAAGGAAGCTACCTAGTCTATAAATAGAAGCATGTGTAACACTTGTTGTAACTTTGATGAATGAAAGTCTTATGAGATACACTTCAAAGTTCCACTTCTCTCCCTCTTTTATTCCTTCAATTTCGTACTCCCCCCTTCTCTCTTTCTTTTCCTCCATTAAAGCATCCTCCTCAAGCTTCTTATCCAAGGCAATTCTTGGTGGTAAAGCTCCTTCTTCCTTGGCTTATTCCCTAGTGGATGGTGCCTCCCCTCTCCTCTTCTCCTTTGCCTTCCGCTGCATCTCCATGGTGTAAAATCACCATTGAAGGACCTCATTGAAGCTCAAAGATCCAGCCTCCATAGAAGCGCTACAAGCAAGCTTCCATCAGTTGAGGCCCCTCCGTAACCTTCCCTTGAAGAACTTGTGAGGCAAATGACTATGCAAAACATGCAGTTTCAACAAGAGACCAGAGCCTCTATTCAGAGCTTAACTAATCAAATGGGACAATTGGCTACACAGTTAAATCAACAACAGTCCCAAAATTCTGACATATTACCTTCTCAATCTGTCCAGAATCCTAAAAATGTGAGTGCCATTACATTGAGGTCAGGAAAGCAGTGTCAAGGACCTCAACCAGTAGCATCTTCCTCATCCGCCAATGAACCTGCCCAACCTCACTCAACTCCAGAAAAAGATGATGACAAAAATTTAAAGAGTAAGTTACCTAACAATTTCTATGCAGGTGAATCTAAAGAGAAGCAGCATATCCCTCTTCCATTCCCTCCAAGAGCAATTTCCAACAAAAAAATGGAAGAGGCAGAGAAGGAGATCTTGGAAACATTTAGGAAAGTAGAGGTAAACATACCTCTGCTGGATGCAATAAAGCAAATTCCAAGATATGGTAAATTCTTGAAGGAGTTGTGCACTAATAAGCGGAAGCTTAAAGGAAGTGAAAGAATTAGTATGGGCAGAAATGTCTCCGCATTGATTGGTAAATCTGTTCCCCAAATCCCTGAAAAATGTAATGATCCAGGTACATTCAGCATACCTTGTATTATAGGGAACAATAAGTTTGACAATGCCATGCTAGATTTAGGAGCTTCTGTTAGTGTTATGCCTCTGTCTATTTTTAATTCTCTATCTCTAGGTCCTTTGCAGTCAACTGATGTGGTAATCCATTTAGCTAATAGAAGTGTTGCCTATCCTGCAAGTTTCATAGAGGATGTCTTAGTTAGAGTTGGTGAGCTGATTTTCCCTGTTGATTTTTATATTTTAAATATGGAGGAGGGATTTTCTAAGGATCAGCTCCCATCATTCTAGGCAAACCTTTTATGAAAACTGCTAGAACTTAGATAGATGTATATGCAGGCACACTATCTATGGAGTTTGGTGATGTAACTGTTCATTTTAATATTCTTGATGCTATGAAACACCCATCTGAAGATCTTTCAGTATTTCGTGTTGAAATAATTGACCATATAGTTGATGAATACATGACTGATCATCATTCTAATCTGCATGCCTGTCACTCTTCATGCATTGAATCTGAATTTGTACTTGATCATATGTCTGAATTTGATGCTGAGAGTGAATCTGAATTTGATATTGATTACATGTCAGCTGATGTTTTACCTCTTGAGATTGATTTTATAGAGTCAGATAGAACTAACCATGTTTCAGGAAGTACACATACCTCTGACTTTCTTAATGAGGTATAGGCTGAGAAACCATCTCTTTCTACCACTATCCAGTCATCCACACCAGAATTGAAGCCTCTGCCATCAAATTTAAAATATGCTTACTTGGATGATAGCAAAAGTTTTCTAGTAATTATATCTGCCTCCCTTATTGATGAGCAAGAGGAGAAGTTGTTATCAGTTCTCAAGAAGCATAAGAAGGCTATAGGCTAGACCCTGGCGGACATTCCTGGTATTAGCCCATCCACATGTATGCATCGAATAAATTTAGAAGATGGGGCTAAACCAGTAAGATAGCCACAGAGAAGACTCAACCCGGTGATTCTTAATGTACTGAAGAAGGAGGTAACCAAGCTTTTGCAAGCTAGAATCATTTATCCTATCTTCGACAGCCAATGGGTGAGTCTCGTCCAGGTAGTTCCAAAGAAAACCGGCCTCACCGTGATAAAAAATGAGAAGGAGGAGATGATTCCTACTCGGGTGCAGAACAATTGGAGAGTATGCATCGACTATAGGAGGTTGAACTAGGTTACCAAAAAGGACCATTTTCCACTGCCATTCATTGACCAGATGCTTGAAGGCCTAGCAGGTAAATCTCACTACTGTTTCCTTGATGATTTTTCTAGTTATATGCAAATCACTATTGCTCCTGAGGATCAGGAACAGACCACATTCACCTGCCCCTTCGGCACTTTTGCCTATAGGAGGATGCCTTTCGGCCTGTGCAATGCCCCTGGTACCTTCCAGCGGTGCATGATTAGTATTTTTAGTGATTTTTTAGAAAATTGCATAGAGGTGTTTATGGATGATTTCACTGTATATGGATCTTCTTTTGATGTTTGTTTGGATAGTCTAGAAAAGGTTTTGAATAGATGCATTGAAACTAACCTTGTTCTAAATTTTGAAAAATGTCATTTTATGGTTGAGCAAGGTATAGTTTTAGGCCACATTATTTCCAATAAGGGCATTGAAGTAGATCCTGCAAAAAATTTTGTTATTTCACAATTGCCTTACCCCTCTTGCGTGCGAGAGGTGCGATCTTTTCTTGGTCATGCAGGATTCTACAGGCGCTTTATAAGAGATTTTAGCAAGGAAGCCCTTCCACTATCCAACTTGTTGCAAAAGGAGGTGGAGTTTGACTTTAATGATAAATGCAAAGAGGCCTTTCATTGCCTCAAAAGGGCACTGACTACCACCCCTATCATTCAGGCACCTGATTGGACAGCCCTATTTGAGCTAATGTGCGATGCATCCAATTACACATTGGGGGTTGTCCTTGCTCAAAAGATCTCCTTAATTCAGCTTACTTCTTTTCCACCATGACTTAGGGAGTTTTTCTTTTCCTAACTCCTCCTTTACTTTTATTACATTTGTCCGATTCGATTTGATGGTTTAATTGATTTTAATCTTTTAATTGTGCCACATTGAGGATAATGTGTTGTTTAAGTATGGGGGGAATGTATTCTTTGGTTTTGGTTTTGTTAGTTGTGTTAAATTAGTTTAATTTTGTTAGTTTTGTCGGGTTCTAGTTTAATTTTGTTAGTTTTGTTGTGTTAAATTTGCATGTTTGTCTTTGAATTATAGGATATGTTCAAGTAATGGGTAATTATTCTAAAAATAAAAGTCTCTTGACATTTTGTGACTTGAAATCCTTGTTTTTCCTTTACATGTCATGATAGTTTTGAAAGCTCAATTTGAAAGTGATAAGTTTACCTTTGTGAGAATTTGAGCCATCCATCATCATAATCTTTTGGTGTGTTTTGCCCCATTGATTGCTTGCACAATAGCCTTGGCTTGATTCTTGTTGATGCTTCCTAATTCACATGCATATTTGGAAATGATTTAGGCAATTTCGTTCTTATAAGCTTCTAGCCAAATAGACTTACCTTGAATTAATTCCTTTGATAGCCCCTTTGAGCCTATTTTCCCCTTTCTTTGTTTTGAAGCTCATTACAAGCCTTAAGTGAAAAACCATGATATCAACTTACCCTTAAGGAATTTTGGAGCTTTGGAATTGTTTTGGGAATAAGCTGGGAATAAGTGTGGGGGGGTATGTTTCATTGGAAGATATGATTTTTGGCCATGCTTAATGTTTTATTTTCGCCATGCTTCATGTATATATATATTGCCTAGTTCTTTCTTTAATCTTCAATTTCGTACTGTTCAATAAAAAAAAATGAAAAATGAAAAAAAATAAAAAAAATAAAAAAAATTCAGTTGCTGCAAATTCTGCAATTTCGTACTCTTCAAAAAAAAAAAGAAGAAAAGAAGTGAAGTTGAATAAATAAGGTCTTGATTTGGGAGCCTTGGTTGATTTTGTTGATATTAGAGGGTTTGGGTTTACTACTTGTGCTTAATTTCCACTTATTCCCCATTGCTCCTCTATTCCTTTGGGATTAGCTACTTATTCCATATTTTTCTTCCCTACCTTGTCCTTGGCCCCATTACAACCTTTAAAGACCTTTTGATCCTCATATGCATGTGTTATCAAGTCGTTTGTCAATTTTAGAATTTTGCCAAGTCTATGTGGTGTTTGTTTTCATGGGTGCTTCGAGAGTAAACAGTAGCCTAGACACTTGAGAGATAGAGTGTATATCTTGTGAGGCTTAATCATTTTTCATTATTGAGCTGATTAACTATTTTGCCATGATTGGGTTGCTTGGATAATTTTCACGAATGTCTTGACTCTTTGGATCTCTTCATGTTAGATGTTACCCATTCCTTTCATTCCTTGATGTTCATTGAGAAATATGTAAATGTTTTTGTTTGTCTCTCTTTGATATCCTTGGATTTTGTTCTTTATTTCATTTTGCCCAGGAGTGCAAAAGGCTAAGTATGGGGGGTTTTTATGTGCCATTATTTTCTCCTATTTCTTAACCCTTTTTGCACCATTTTAAATATTGATTAGTCTTAATTGTCAAATTTATTAAGCAATTTTATTATTTGGGCCCATTAACTAATTTGATGTTTTTAATCTAATTTCAGGAATTAATGAAGCATTGGGCTTGAATCTAGAATTGGGCTTGGGCTTGGGCTTGAATCCAGCATTGGGCTTGGACTTGAAGAGGGCAGACTAATTTATTCTACAAAATTAGATCTTATCTTATCTTATCTTATCTAGATATTATTTAGATTTGATCTCATCTAGATATTATTTCATCTAGATCTTATCTTATCTTATCTAGATTTGATTTGATTTTACTTATGGGCTTGGATTTAAAACAGATTTGTAAGCTTTGAGGCTGAAAAAACTATATAACAGCACCAAGGTTCTAGTTTAGCTCATCTCTCTCTCTCCTCTCTCTCTTCTATTTTTCGTTTTTAGTCTCTCTTCTCTTTCTTTTTTATTTTCGTTTTTTACAATTCCAGTTCAGACTTTTAGTTTTATCAATAAAATTTCGTTCTCTATTTGATTAATGGAAGGCTAAGTCCGCAACATTGTTTTCTCTTGAGGATCAAGCAGAGTTCTCTTTGAGGTTCTATTATTCATGTTAAATTCTATTCAGTTTTTCCTCTTCACTAATTACTTTGAATTTTTTGCTATTAATTCGTGCATGCTTAGTGCTTGATTAATTGTCTCTGCACTTAATTTATGTTCATGCTTAATGATCGTTTATGATTAATTGGTGTGTGTGATGCTTAATCACATAATGAATGCTTTATGTTAAATTTCGCTTAGTAATTTAATTTAGGGTTGGATTAAGTGGTTAAATTGATAAAGGATAAATTCTCGCAACCTAGGATAAGAGACTTGCTTGTGAATCAAGGGGAAGCAATGTATTTTAATTCTGATAATTTCTAATTCAATTTTCCTCGCTGTTTAATTTACAAAAGCAAACACCCCCCCCCCCCAATTTGTTACTATTTCCTACTATCTGTTATGAACATTTGGTGTATCATTGCTCGCTGGGAAACAACCTTGGATCACATCCTAGTTACTATATTTTAATATTTATTTGATTCGGGTATGGCCTCGATCAACCCTCATCTAGAGTTTTCTCTTTGATAACTTATTGTTGCTGGTAGTCCCTACTGCCGCAATATGTTTTTCGAAGGGGATGATACCTCTAGAAACCATCAAGAGAGATATGACCACCTTGGGAATTATCACTAAAAGCCTTTTAGTTCCTCCCATTTAGGTCCCTAAAATAGGGGCACGAAGCAAACAGGCTGCGTGCCTTTTTCAAACACTGCCATGCATGTAGTCTAAAATGTCATGTACGCCTTTGCTGTATGATTGTTTCTGAATATTTTCATAACTATGTACATCCCCGTGTTGTGCCCTTTTTTCGCATTTGCATCATACACGGGTTGCGTTTTGATCCCCTCACTTTGTCAAACCGACGGAGGGTTCGTGTCGCCTTCTTAAATGCATATGTCGGGCGCCATGCTGCCCGAATGTTGTATCTAAGAAGGGGACAATTTCCCGGGCTCCCATATTCGTAAAATGCATCTGTGTCATATGCATTTCTTCATGCCTTCATCCATTCCACCCATGATAGATGTCGGAGTCTTGATTCGCACTGGGTTTTGTTTCACTTTAGTAAAGCATGGGATCGAGTCAGGCGCCTTCGCTTAAAAAGAGGTTTTATCAAGTCAAGGTCAAGAGCCTAGTAGTCACCAGTCTGAAAGAGTTAAGCCAGTTGATGGGTAAGCTCCAGCGACAAGCCTTTCGCAAAGCTTACGGTAAGATCTGGGACCTAGCTATGGCAGAGGTCTCCACAGAGGCCATTGCCTCCCTCGCCCAATATTATGACCAGCCGTTGAGGTGCTTCACCTTTGGGGACTTCCAGTTATCACCCACGGTGGAAAAGTTTGAAGAGATCCTGGGATGCCCTCTAGGAGGAAGGAAACCATACCTCTTCTCAGGATTCTATCCCTCTTTAGCTAGAATTTCTAAGATAGTCCAAATCTCGACGCAGGAATTAGACCACAGAAAGCAAGTCGAAAATGGGGTGGTTGGAGTACCGAGGAAATGTTTGGAAGCAAAAGCAAGAGTCTTGGCAGGTAAAGGCGAATGGGCCCCGTTCATAGACATCCTCGCACTTTCGATCTTCGGAGGGGTCCTCTTTCCAAATGAGGATGGGTTGGTGGACCAGGCAGTGATCAACACTTTTCTCGCCTTTCATGGCCGCAAGGAAAGCCCAATTGTCACTATCTTAGCCAATCTATATGACACCTTCGACCGAAGATGTGAAAAGAGCAGTACAAGGATTGTTTGTTGTACTCCGGCCGTCTACGTATGGTTGGTTTCACACCTTTTCCACCAAGAGGTGAGACATACTTGCCCGCTAGAAGGCCACCGCTCATGCACAGAGAAAAAGGAGGCAAGTTGGGACCGACTCTTAGCAAGCAAAGAAGGAGCGTCTGTCAACTGGTTCCCCCGATAGAAAGAAGGCAGAACCAGGGTTCTCATTTCGTGCGGAGGATTTCCAAATGTTCCCTTGATGAGGACAAGGGATTGCATCAATTACAATCATGTCCTCGCTGTAAGACAACTTGGCTACCCTATGAGAGGGGCACCACTAGAAGAAGACCTCACACCTATTATTGCACGAGGTTTCAATAGCACCAACACGGAGGCACTTCAGAAGGTCCGCAAGGCATGGGAGATGGTGCAAAAGAAGGACAAGGAACTCAAAGGCAGTAGCAGCGGGCCCATCGACGGCTACCATAGATGGTTGAAAGCCTACATGCAAGGTCTGGACTGGCTCCCGAATTAGAGAACCACTAAGGGGGTGGAAGTTGAAGCTCCGGAGGAGGACGAAGAGGTGCAGGCCCTCGGGACATAACTTGAGAAAGCCTAAATAGTCAAAGAAAAGTTCAAATTAGCAGCTCTTAGGATCCAAAAGGAGAACACCGAACTGAGAGACGTAAATATAGCCACCGCCAAGACCTTGGAACAAGAGATCAAAAGGGCCCGTAGGGAAGAACATGGCCGGAACAAATTCCAAGGGGCTCTGTGGGGCAGTAACAGCGAGCTTAAGCTCCAGAGAGAGGAAAGGGACCAATCACGAGTAGACAGTTTGATCTTGAAGGATGAATTGAGGATTTGCCTAAGGTCCAAGAGAAGCATGTCTCAGTAGTTATGCGAGATCGAGACCAACATGTTAGCCATCATCAGCAAGTACCAAGAAGAATTAAATCTAGCCACGGCCCACGAGCACGAAGTGGCAGACGAATATGCTTGAGTGTACGCGGAAAAGGAGGCTAGAGGAAGGGTGATTGACTCGTTACATCAAGAGGCAACGATGTGGATGGACCGATTTGCTCTTACTTTGAACAGGAGTCAAGAACTTCCCCGATTGCTGGCCAAGGCCAAAGCAATGGTGGACGCCTACTCCGCCCCCGAGGAGATCCACGGACTCCTCAGCTATTGTCAGCATATGATAGACTTAATGGCCCAAATAATTAGGAACCGCTAGGAAGTTTATATTATCACTCAGATCTTGACTAGTTATAACTTTCTGAATAAAATGAGTTTATCCCGCGTTTTTACTCCAAAATTAGTGCGAATCAAATCACTCCCACATTTTATCTCTAGCATACATTCATTTTTTTACATACTCCTCACGTTTGGTTTTTTAGGAAAAACGCCATAACTAAACACGCCCCAAGGCATCCCTATCGCACCAGATCCAAATCTAGGACGATGGGTGACCAAGAGGAAGTACAGGAACAGATGAAAGTCGACATGTTGGCTTTGAAAGAGAAAATGGCTTCCATCATGGATGCCATGCCAGGAATGAGACAACTAATGGAGAATAACGCAGCCACCGCCACCGTTGTTAGTTCGGCTGCCGAAGCAGATCCAACTCTCCTAGCTATCGCGCACCACCCTATCCCAAACGTGGTAGGACGAGAAAGAAGCGCACTGGGGTACATCAGCAACCCCCATCCGGGATACAACCGAGTGGCTTACCCCTATGGATTACCACCTAATTACACGCCACCAGTCATACGTGATGACACGGGTCATGTCCTTAACCCCATCCTTGAAGGGGAGCCTCCTCGACAGTCGGATGAGGTTCACGAGGATCGTCAAGAGCATTCCCAGGGAGACATCGAATCCTACTCCCCGTTCCCCGTCGAGGGGCCAGCACCCAACACACTACCTCAGCCCAACCTCACGGGAGAACCTTGAAACCCCCCAACATAGCCAATACTTTTGTCCGCGGGAGGGCCACCCCCGGCAGCAGAAGAAAAGAGGAAACTCGATCTCATCGAAGAAAGATTGAGGGCTGTTGAAGGCTTTGGCGACTATCTGTTTGCGGACATGACTGATCTTTGCTTAGTACTGGACGTCGTCATCCCCCCAAAATTCAAGGTACCTGATTTTGATAGGTACAAAGGGACAACTTGTCCTAAGAACCATCTCAAAATGTATTGTCGCAAGATGGGGGCGTATTCTAGGGATGAGAAGTTATTGATGCACTTCTTCCAAGATAGCTTGGCTTGGGTAGCGGTCATCTGGTACCCACCAATATGCGCAACATCACCCAAGCTTCTCAGCTCGCGTTGGGGACTCCTCTAACTCAACACCCGTACAACCTAGGGCGCCCACGCCCATCCAGAGGGAGGCCCCCCAAGCTCTGGCTCCAACCCCGACTCGCCCGGCTGGCAATGCTCACTTTGGCATCGGTTCCAACGTGATAAGGAACTTTCCCCCGAGGCCAACTTAAGAATTCACCCCGATCCCAATGACGTACGAAGACCTCTTGCCATCCCTCATCGCCAACAAGATGGCTGTGATATCTCCCGGAAGGATCCACCAACCTCCTTTCCCAAAGTGGTATAACCCTAACGCAACCTGCGCATACCATGGGAGAACCCCGAGCCACTCAATCGAACAGTGCATGGCCTTCGAACGCAAGGTCCAAAGTTTGATAGAAGCCGGATGGCTGATGTTTCAAGAGGACTGGCCCAACGTAAAGACAAACCCACTTGCCAATTATGGAGGGGGAGCGATTAATGTCGTCGAGTCGGGTAGGCCGCGCAGGTCCAAACCTTTGAAGGATGTGACGACCCCCATAAGGTTTATCTACGAGGCCCTACAAAAGGGGGCATAATTCCCCGCGGTGAGCATGAGAAAGATTCATGTTTGATGCATCCTAGCGCGTCACATAACATGGAAGCATGTTTAGCAGTAGGAGACCTATTGCAACAAATGATAGACCAAGGCCGGTTGGAAGTCGGCAATGAGGGGGGTGAAGAGCAGCACATATGCATGCAATCCGCAGATGAGGAAGGTCTTAGAAAGCCTAAACCTTTGGTGATACATTTCACCAGAGACGCAACTCCCCAAATGCCCCGATACCCCTCGGTAGTTAGACCTATTCCATTTCCATACAAAAACAGCCACGCAATTTCGTGGAGGTACGCGCCTCCAAGCGAAAAAAAGGAAGGAACCACCGACATCGGCTCGTTGTCGGCCAAAGTAACCAATACTGAGCGGCATGACCCGCAGCGGTCGCGTGTTCGCACCCCCTGACCTGCCGACACAGCTCGCAAATGCTAAAGGGAAGGCAAAGATGACGGAAGGACAAAATGTCAAAGTGATCCCCGCTCCGGACGAGGATGTTCCAATGAAAGGTCTTTCTGAGAGAAGGCATGGTTGTCACAAGAAAGAGGTATCGCTCGAGGAGGCTGGCGAAATCCTCTGCATTATTCAACAAAGCGAGTTCAAGGTCATTGAGCAACTCAACAAAACCCCATCTAGAGTCTCTCTTTTAGAACTACTCATGAGCTCTGAGCCTCATCGAGCTTTGCTAGTAAAAGTCTTGAATGAAGCTCACGTAGCCCAAGACATCTCCGTAGAAGGCTTTGGGGGACTCGTCAATAACATCATAGCCAACAACTACCTCTCGTTCGCTGAAGAGGAGATCCCTGCCGAGGGAAGAGGACATAGCAGGGCTTTGCATGTGTCAGTCAAATGCATGGACCACGTCATGGCCAAGGTACTCATCGATAACGGCTCAAGTTTGAACGTGATGCCCAAATGCATGTTGGAGAAATTGTCGTTTAACGCTTCCCATTTAAGGCCAAGTTTCATGGTGGTTCATGCCTTCAACAGCAGCCGCCGAGAGGTGAGGGGAGAGATCGACCTCCCCGTACAGATAGGGCCTCATACCTGCTAAGTTACGTTCCAAGTGATGGATATTAACCCGGCTTACAGCTGTCTTTTGGGTCACCCGTGGATCCACTCAATGGGAGTCGTTCCCTCTACAATCCACCAAAAGCTGAAGTTCGTAGTGGAGGGGCATTTGGTCATAGTATCGGATGAGGAAGACATCTTGGTAAGTTGCCCTTCCTCTATGCCATATGTGAAAGCCACGAAGGAGTCATTGGAAACGGATTTCCAATCTTTTGAGGTAGTAAGCATTTCCTCCGTAGATTCCCTCTCTGGGCAGCCTTGCCTGTCTGATACGGCAATGATGGTGGCCCGGGTGATGTTGGGGTACGGCTACGAGCCCGGAATGGGTTTGGGCAAGAACAACGGCGGCAGAACCAGCCTGGTAAGCACCAGAGGAAACCGCGGGAAGTTTGGGTTAGGCTATAAACCTACGCAAGCTGACAAAAGGAAAAGTATCTCAGAAAGGAAGAACAGAGGCCAAGGCTCGCGGTTGGGACAACAAGCCGAAGGGGCCCCACCCAGCCACATCAGTAGAAGCTTTATAAGTGCGGGTTTTTAAGACACGAAGGCCAAGTCGCCGCGATATGCGAGGATGACTCCCCGAGGAGATCGGATTTGGTACGGCCATGTCCTCCTGGTTTCTGACTAGGAAATTGACGAGTGGAGGAGCGCCCAGATGTTTACGCGACAAGCATAATGTAACCCTTTGTAGCTTTAAAACTCTATGGTTGGGCCTAGGCTTTAGAGGTTCCTTTTGTTAGGGCATTATGTCTTTTGTTCTTGAATTTATAATATAAAGATCTTTCTTCATCTGTTCATGCGCCTCTACCCTATTCTCATTCATTTGCATGTTTATTTCTTTACGCTTAAAACGCCAGATCCGATGATGAGTCCCTCGAAGGTACTAATACCCGGGACCCAGCCGTCAATTTCGAGTAAGAAGCGGGTCGGATGGAGAGTGAAGAGGACGAAGATGTGGGGCTTCCCCCAGAGTTGGAGAGGATAATCGCTCAGGAGGACCGAGAGATAAGGCCTCATCAAGAAGAGATAAAACTAGTAGACTTAGGAATCGACAGTGGGAAAAAGGAAGTAAAGATAGGCACGGGTATGACCACACCCGTCTGTGAAGAATTAATGGCCCTACTAAAAAACTACCAAGACATCTTTGCCTGGTCATACCAAGATATGCCCAGTTTGAGTTTTGACATCGTACAACACAAATTACCTCTAAATCCTGAGTGTTCCCCGGTAAAACAAAAGTTGAGGAGGATGAAACCCGAGACGTCCTTAAAAATAAAACAAGAGGTAAAGAAACAATTTGACGCTGGCTTTCTGGTTGTCGCTCGGTACCCGGAATGGGTTGCCAACATTGTACCAGTCCCTAAGAAGGATGGGAAGGTACGAATGTGTGTGAATTATCGGGACCTGAATCGAGCCAGTCCCAAAGACAATTTCCGTCTGCCGCACATCGATATCCTCGTGCATAATACAGCCAATTTCGCTCTGTTTTCCTTCATGGACAGGTTCTCCGGCTACAATCAGATAAAAATGGTGCCAGAGGATATGGAAAAGACTACCTTTGTCACCCTGTGGGGGACGTTCTGTTATAAAGTGATGTCCTTTGGACTCAAGAACGCCAGGGCAACTTATCAACGGGCTATGGTGGCTTTATTTCACGACATGATGCACCAAGAAATCGAGGTATATGTAGATGACATGATCGCCAAGTCTAAAACCGAGGAGGAACACCTTGTCAACTTGCAGAAGTTGTTCAAATGGCTTAGGAAGTATCGATTGAGGTTAAACCCCGCTAAGTGCACCTTCAGGGTCAAGTCAGGGAAATTAATGGGTTTCATCATAAGCCAGAAAGGGATAGAGGTGGACCCCGAAAAGGTGAAATTCATCCTTGAAATGCCAGAACCGCGTACTGAGAAGCAGGTCCGAGGTTTCCTGGGGCGTTTGAACTACAATGCCAGATTCATATCACAGCTCACCGCTATCTGTGAGCCGTTGTTCAAGCTCTTACGCAAGAACCAATCCATCCGCTGGAACGAGGAGTGTCAAGAGGCGTTTGGAAGGATCAAGCAGTGCCTCATGAACCCTCCCGTGCTTATGCCGCCGGTGCCCGGAAGACCTCTCATCTTGTATATGAAGATTTTGGACGAGTCAATGGGATGTATGCTGGGGCAACATGATGAGTCCGAGAAAAGAGAGTGTGTCGTCTACTACTTGAGTAAGAAGTTCACGGCCTGTGAGATGAACTACTCCCTATTGGAAAGATTGTGTTGTGCTTTAGTCTGGGCGTCCCACCATCTAAGACAATGCATGCTGAGCCATACCATCTGGCTGATATCCAAAATGGACCCGGTCAAGTACATCTTTGAGAAGCCTGCTCTGACAGGGCGGATCGCCCGGTGGCAGGTTTTGCTATCCGAGTTCGATATAGTCTATGGCACCCAAAAGGCGATAAAGGGAAGCGCCTCGGCAGATTATTTGGCTCAACAGCCTCTCAACGACTATCAACCCATGCATCCCGAGTTCCCGGATGAGGACATCATGGCCTTGTTTGAGGAAAAACTAGACGAGGACAGGGACAACTGGATCGTGTGGTTTGATGGAGTGTCAAACATTCTAGGCCATGGCGTTGGGGCAGCATTAGTCTCTTTGGACAATCAATGTATACCTTTCACAGCCAGGCTGGGGATTGACTGCACCAATAACATGGCTGAATATGAAGCATGCGCTCTGGGCATCCAGGCAGCAATTGACTTCAACGTCAAGCTACTCAAGGTGTACGGAGACTCGGCGCTGGTGATTTACCAGCTAAGAGGGGAATGGGAAACTAGAGACCACAAGCTAATACCCTACCAGGCCTATATCAAGGAATTGGCTAGTTTCTTTGATGAGATCTCCTTCCATCATGTTCCCCAAGAGGAAAATCAAATGGCGGATGCGCTTGCCACTTTAGCGTCCATGTTCCAGTTGACACTGCACGGAGACCTACCGTACACACATTGTTGTCTGGTGGAAGAAAAGCGGGACGGTAAGCCTTGGTATTTAGATATCAAGCGATATGTTGAAAGCAAAGAGTACCCACCGGAGGCTTCTGACAACGACAAGAGGATGTTGAGGAGATTGGCGGCCGTCTTCTTCATAAGCGGAAGCATACTATACAAGAGAAACCATGACATGGTTCTGCTACGCTGCGTGAACGCTAAGGAAGCTGAGAGCAAGTTGGGGGAGGTCCATAAGGGCTCTTTTGGTACGCACGCTAACGGGCACGCCATGGCTAGGAAGATCTTAAGGGCGGGTGACTATTGGCTCACCATGGAGAGTGATTGTTGTCTCCATGTGAGGAAGTGTCACAAATGCCAGACGTTTGCAGACAATGTCAATGCTTCGCCCTTGCCTCTGAATGTTTGGTCGCACCGTGGCCGTTTTCCATGTGGAGAATATATGTGATTGGGGCCATAGAGCCCAAAGCTGCAAACGGACACCATTTCATCCTAGTGGCGATCGATTACTTCACTAAGTGGGTCGAAGCCGCGTCGTACGCTAACGTCACCAGGAGTGTGGTGTTCAAGTTCATTAAGAGGGAGATTATCTACCAGTATGGTTTGCTAAGGAAGATCATCACAGACTACGGCACCAACTTGAATAACAAGATGATGGGGGAAATGTGTGAGCAATTTAAGATCCAACATCACAATTCCATACCCTATAGACCGAAGATGAACGGATAAGTGGAGGCAGCTAATAAGAATATCAAAAAGATTATCCAGAAGATGATCGTGTCCTACAAGGATTGGCACGAAATGCTCCCATTCGCGTTACATGGTTTCCGAACCTCAGTGCGCACATCAACCGGAGCAACACCGTTCTCGTTGGTATATGGAATGGAGGTTGTGCTACCATTTGAGGTGGAAGTCCCGTCATTAAGAATCCCTGACACGTTTCGATCAGCTTAATCTCATAGAAGGCAAGCATTTGGCCGCCATGAGTCACGGGCATTTATATCAGAGACGAGTGAAGAGCGCTTTTGACAAGAAGGTATGCTCGCGCAGGTTCAGCGAAGGGGACTTGGTGCTGAAGAAAGTCTCCCAAGCTCTGAAAGACAATAGAGGAAAGTGAGCCCCGAACTATGAAGGGCCTTTTGTTGTAAAAAGGGCTTTCTCCGGAGGGGCCCCGGTGCTTGCCAACATGGATGACGAGGAGCTACCCTCACCCGTGAACTCCAACGTTGTCAAGCAATACTACGCTTAAGATCTGGGGCAATTAAGGAAGTCGCTGCTTGTTTTTATTTTTGGGTGTTATTCTTGGTTTCCCCCAGGGATTACTGTCCTCTGTAAATTTCTCATCGCAATCTTTTAAAAGAACGTAGGGTTGAGGTTTTGATCCTCGCTTTGTGCTTTAAAAGATGCATAGTATTTGATGACCTGAGTATTTTCGCTCAGTCCATAAGATGCCCCGAGTGCTTAATTGAAACTGAACCCGGCAAGCTTTTGCTAAAAAATATTGCATTTGAAAATGCTCATGCATACGCATACCCATGCATATTGGTTATCTTGTGACAGGGATAAGATCATTTTTTGAGCAATAGTCAAATACCAAGCCAAATCCAAGACAGAGACGAATCGAGGTAATCGGTAACACGGCCACGATTTGTTGCGCAATGTCATTTCCTGCTTTCAGGTACTTAGGGACAGGCATGAGTGGAGGCTAGGCCCATGATCCACAGATCGCCATCCCACGTCCAGCTCCAGACAAGCGAGGAGCGCTACTGGGAGGCAGCCTAGTATCCTTTAAATTCCTACTTATTATTGTTGTTGTTTCTTTAAGGTGATGGTTGGATGCCTAATTTACCCTAGGGGCTTCAAGTAAGCGAACGCCGACCCATAGAGAGCGCGTACCTTTGTTTTTTTTTTAAAAAAAAAAAGGCAGCGTTAGCTCGCCTGGGCGAGCACCCCCTGCATGAAATGGTTAAAAAAAAGAGAGGGTGAGTGCAATTTTCACCCAAGGAACTTTTCCCCCTCACTTAAGAACGCAAGCACTCACGGGATTCTGGTTTTTGTTGACCCTTGGCCACCATTGTGTGCTTTTTTGCTTCCATTTTAGTGTCCTTGCCACCCCATACAAGTAAGTGCACTATCCTTTGGTTTCTAGTTTCCATTAATGCCTTTTTATGCTCTAAATGGTACATGATTTGACCAATTCCGTGAGACAATTTGGGGCAAATTTATGCTTTGATTCATTGGATTAGGGGGTTGTAGGGGATGGCCTTAGGCCTAGGTTGTGTTCTGAAATAATGAGGCAAGCCACATTGCTCCTATCCCCTTGTTGTTACCAAAAGTGCGCCCACCAAGTGCTCGGTGAAATGCCTCAATGGTGTTTGTGCCTAAGTTTGTGAATATTGCTTATAGATTGGGTTTGTGCATGTATGATTACCATTTTTGGATATGTGGACAGCTTGCGGAAGTTAGGATAAATGCCAAAACATGACTTAGGCCTAGGGACCCAAGCCTTTGATTTTTGAAATGCAAGAAGGCATGAAAGTGAGAGCATGTTGGTAAAGTTTCCCCTTAGGGCCAGCACTTGGTTTGGGCTGCACCATGATGATTTCTTTGTACCTAGATGGTGTGAAAATTTCGTTCACCATGTACATGTGTATGTTGAATAGGTAGCCAAATGCTTTGCAAATGTGCGTATATGCTAAAAATGGCACGAAAATGCTTCTCAAAATAGGAATATATGGCATGAAATTGCCTTTCAAAATGTGAATGAGTAGTACAAAAATTGCTTTTCCAATGAATGTGCAACATGAAATTGTTCTTCAAATGAATGTAAATATATGTGAATATATATATATAGCATGAAGTTGCCTCTCAAATGTATGAACATGTATCTGAATGAAATGTGAACATATAGCAAAAATGCCATTCAAAATGGAGTAGGTAGGTAGCAAAATGTCTTGGAAAATATGTATGGATAGTTTGACATATAGCGTAAGGAATTTCTTTGCCAAACGAAAGTAGGTGCATCTCATAGTATGTCGTTCATCGAGGGAAAGATAGGTATAAATGTATGAATATCCTAGGAGAACCCACGTGTTAACGCGTAAGCATTCCTTTCAAAATTCGTGTGGATATTCGTGTTTTGTTGGAGAAAGGGTACATTGTTTGGCTTGATCTGGCTTTTGTTTTGATTAAGTTTCTTGAACTAACTTCCCAAATTTTTTTGCAGGAAATGGCTCCAAAGAAACTCTCTACGAAGAGGTCTAGAAGAGATGCCACAGGAGAAGGATCCAGTGCTGCCCCAGAGTTTGATAGTCATCGTTTCCAGAGTGTCGAGCACCAGCAGTGCTTCGAGGCCATCAGGGGATGGTCATTACACAGGGAGAGGCGTGTCCAGCTCAGGAAGGATGAGTATACGGACTTTTAGGAGGAGATAGCTCGCAGGCGTTGGACACCGCTAGTGACTCCCATGGCCAAGTTCGACCCCGAGATAGTCCTAGAATTCTATGCTAATGCCTGGCCCACGGAGGAGGGAGTTCGGGACATGCGCTCGTGGGTGAGGGGTCAGTGGATTCCCTTTGACCCAGATGCCCTCAGCCAGTTCCTGGGCGACCCGCTAGTTTTGGAGGAAGGCCAGCAGTGTGAGTTCAGCCATAGGAGGGACATGGCCGACGATTTCGATGAGGAAACCATCGCCCAGCTGTTGTGCATACCGTGGTAGGATTTCGCTCGGACCGTTGCAGGGAGGCGGGTGCGGATCATGCGCACCAGCATGACCACTTTGACCCGGACATGGATGACGCTACTGCTCAACAATGTCTTGCCTAGCGATCACAATTCCAACCTCCCGCTACCTAAGTGCCAGTTGGTGTATGCCATCCTGACACGGGTGAGCATCCATGTGGCCCAGGTGATTGTTGATGCCATTTATTTGTTTGCAAGTATGGCGCCTACTAGGCACCCTCTGGAGCCAGATAAGTCTAACAGGGCCTTGGGGTTTTTGGTGCTGATTATGGGCCTCTGCCAGTCCTACGGAGTTCCCGTCACCTCCAGTAAGGTAATCTGATCGCCGATCACCCGAGCCTTCATCGAGAAGTACTGCACACCTAGGCAAGCGCAGGGTGATGCACATCAGGCCACAGGCGCACCGCCACCACCTTGGCAGGTTGACCCAGCTGGGCCACTGGGCGTGGAGCATTATCTACAGCATTTGGTTTGCCAGCAGGCGGCCAACCACCATGGGCAGGTGCAGATACATGAGTGTCTCTACCGGTTCTGCCTCGGTCAGTAGGGGCAGGGTTCCTCCCCTTTTGTATGCCCTACTCCGGAGCATTATGGGGCTGACGTCACATGGCCTGGAGACTGGCCCAATGCCCAGGCAGGGGAGGAGTCTGCAGGATCCCTCGGTGAGGCGGGTGAATCCCATATGGATGAAGATATGACTGACCTGCTCAATTTCTTGGGAGAGAGCGGAGCCACGTGACCAAGGTCACCGCACTTTTTGTTATTAACATTACTGCTTTCAGTTATTGTTTATGTTGTTATTAACATTACTGTTTTCAGTTATTGTTTCTGTTTCTGCTAGAATTTGGCGTTATGGCTCTCAGTTATTTCGTCACTGTTTTTATTGCAACTTACCATTGCATGTTTTTTCGTTTACCTTTTGGTTTGACGTGAGTAGGCGGTGTGCATCCTCATCCGCACGACCTTTTCAGAAAAAAAGAAATAAACAAATGATAATAACTTAAAACGAAAAAAAAAAGAGAGAAAAAGAAAAATAAGTTGTCTAGCTGAAAAGCCAACATGCTTTTGAAAAGAAATTACTTCCAGCTTTTCTTTGAAAAAATTCACTGATCATGTCCAATTTTTGAAAAAAATGTGTATACACCTAAAGGGTGAATGCTGTGAAAATTTTCCCGAACACCCGAAATGGACTCAGATGAATGCATGAATTGATAAAAGAACATGTTTTGGAAACACTGGGTTGACTTAAATAGGAAAATGAATCCTGAGCCCTAGTGTCACATGACCATAAAAACTTGATGCTGAAGTGTCCACATGGGTGCATGCATGACCAGTTTTGCATGAAATTTCCAAATCATCATTGTTGCATGTGTGTCATGGAAATAATGTGGGACATCCCCTTTATACCCGAACCACTGGTCAAACTCTGACATATATCATGTCCAGCCGTTCTACAAGCCTTGAGCCAAAATCCCAACTCACCATAAATCTTGACCCAGGGTGAGAATGCCAATCCTTGCCCTTGGAAGAAAACAAAGAAAAGAAAGTTCCCGATCAAAGCTCGGAAGAAAATAACGGAGAAAATTCCCAATCAAAGAGTGGGAGAAAGCAAAAATAAAAGAAAGAAAATTCTCGATCAAAGATCAGAAGAAAACAGAAGAAATATGCAAAAAGGTCTTTGGACCAGACAATATCTGAACAATACAAAATTGTCACCAAGTAAACAAGAAAAGAAAGGAAATCACGACCTAAAGTGGTCCTCTCCCTTTGATTGCCAACCAAAAATCCTGTGCGTCGGCGACTTGTTCGCCTCACACTAAACAAAAACAGAAAAGCAAAAAGGCCAAAAACATTCAAAGCCAAATTTCCCACCAAAAAAAACCATTCCCAAGAAGAAGTCCTATTGATCCATGATCATGCATGTAATCTTTGATTTGATAGGAAATGATTTGCAAAATCAAGCCATGACATATCTATGGTTCAGAATTAGGATGAAACACTTACCTGTGTGTGATTGATACACTTTGAGTGATTTTCTTCTATTTTTCTTGGACCCAGTGTTTCCTCTAAATGGTCGTTTAGAAACGAAATGCTAACATCCAAAATCTCATTTATGGTTATGAGAAAATTTCATCAGCATACTCTCCTTCCCCAATAGACACATTATTTTTCATCAAAAAAATCATATGTTGCTCTGATCAGTTGGAGGTTTTGTTTCTTTACAAAAGCGTGTTCGCATTTTAGTGAAAAAACACCAAGACTATTTTAGTCTCACAGTTATCAAGAACTACGTAGGTCTGAGTTCCTCATCACAACTTGAGGATACGTATGAGCAAGAGCCTCGCTTTTGTCGGCCGCCCCATACTTTCTGTCATACTGACCCTAAAGTCAGGTGATGTGCGGGGATACACAAGTAATTTCTCCGCCCAGGCAATTTCTCTCATACTGACCCTGAAGTCAGATGACATGCGGAGATACACAAGTAATTTCTCCGCACAAACACTTTTGCTATCCATCAGACTCAAAGCACGATAGCATGCAGAGACTAACGTTGTCTTTTGCACCCTTTGTCAATCGCGGCCAACGAGCCTGTTGACACGCGGAGATTTACGTCATCATCCGCGCTGTCTGTCACACTGACCCTGAAGTCAGGTGACATGCGGAGATACACAAGTAATTTCTCTGCACAAACAATATTTGTCACACTGACCCTGAAGTCAGGTGACATGCGGAGATACACAAGTAATTTCACCGCACAGTCAATTTCTGTCAATACTAACCCGTGAAGTTAGTGGACAGGCGGAAATACCAAAGTGGTTATCAGTATAAACATTCTTTCGCTATCCATCAGACCTAGAGCACGATAGCATGCAGAGACTAACGAATTCTTTTGCACCCTCTGTCAATTGCGGCCAACGAGCCCATTGGCACGTGGAGATTTGCGTCGTCTTCCGCACTTTCTGTCACACTGACCCTGAAGTCAGGTGACGTGCGGAGATACACAAGTAATTTCTCCACACAGTCAATTTTGTTAATACTAACCCGTGAAGTTAAGGGGCAGGCGGAAATACCCAAGTGGTTATCAATATAAACATTCTTTCGCTATCCATCAAACCAGAGCATGATAGCATGCAGAGACTAACGTTGTCTTCTGCACCCTATGTCAATCGCGGCCAAACGAGCCTGTTGACAAGCAGAGATTTACGTCATTGTCATACCCTAATTTCGTCCGGGGACCTTTGCTTGATGATATGCGACCTTTCTTTGGTCCTTGTGAGGTGCTTGGCACCCATCATTAGGCAATTTGTGAAATTCCGGGACATGCCGAAAAACAAAAGAAAATATTGATGCACAATCCGTAAGGTTCCGTGACACACCGGAAATCAAATGGAAGCATCGTTGCATAAATAAGTGAGGTTCCGTAACATTCCGTAAGTCAAAAAGGGGATGATTATGTAATCCACAAGGTTCCGTAACATTACGGAAAGAAAACAAGTATCGTTACGAAATTCGTAAGTTTCCGTAACTTTACGAAAAAAGAATCACCAAAAAAAAGCAGAGGGGGGTGTACTTAGTAAAAATGGGGGGTGCAAATAGCACCCAGGCCCACTTGGGCCCTCCAGAATATTCCTCCAGGAGGCTGTTGCTTCTGGAGGAAGCAACCTGGCTCGCCTGGGCGAGCTAGGCGGCAACCACCTCCCCTATTTTGCTATAAATAGGGGAGGAAGTGAAAAAGAAAAGGGTTCAGCCCCTTAGGCACTTCTCTCTCTTTCGAATTTGCTTGGAAAAATTGTTTCCGTGAAGAAAATCTAAGCCGAGGCGCTTCCGAAACGTTTCCGTAACGTTTTCCGTGAGGAATTTCGCGAAGGTTTTCGACCGTTCTTCGACGTTCTTCATTCGTTCTTCATCGTTCTTCGATCTTCAACGGGTAAGTACCTCAAACCAAGCTTTTCGATTTATTCTATGTACCCGTGGGGGTCCACATTGTGTTTCGTGTATTTTTATTCTCATTTCATTTACTTTTTATACCCCCTTTTGACGTGCTTAAGCCATTTTTACTTAAGTCATTTCTCGCTTAACTTAAAAATAAAATAAATTTCCACCGATCGTTTGAATTGTATTATCCGTTAACTTCGGTTAAAATAAATTCCGACCGTTCGGTCATGCCGTAACCACGTTGGAAATCAAAAAAGAGGTAAAATAATAATATAATAATCAAAAAACATCTTTTAGTAAAATAAAGCGGAAAATCAATCGGACGTTTTCTCTTTGGGATTTCTCATTCTTAACCGAATTGACTAATAACTAAAGTGAAACTAAGGCTAAAATCAACTCGCCTAGTCAAGCTCGTCCACAAAAATAGGTTTTGGAAGTTTGTCATTTCAATTTCTCACCAAGTAAAATGGATCATTTTCAAGGTCCAACGCCTTAAAATGATCACCTCTTAAGTAAAAAAAAGAGTCACTTGATAAGCAAGAACTACGTAGGTCTGATTTCCTCATCGCAATTGAGGATACGTAGGAGCAAAAGCCCCGCTTTTGTCGACCACCCCAAGAGATCGTTAATGGTCCAATGCCTTAACGTTTCTCTCCTTTCAAAAACAAGAGATCGTTAATGGTCCAATGCCTTAACGTTTCTCTCATTTCAAAAACAAGATATCGTTAATGGTCCAACGCCTTAACGTTTCTCTCCTTTCAAAATCAAAAGACCGTTTAATGGTCCAACACCTTAAATGACCTTTTGTTCAATAAAAACATATTTTGCAAAAAAGACAAAAACAACTTAACCAAACACTTTGTTCCGAAAGAACTACGTAGGTCTGATTTCCTCATCGCAAATTGAGGAATACGTAGGAGCAAAGGGAAGCACCCTTGTCGACCACAAAAAAGGAAAAAATATAAAAAGGGTATAAAGGATATAAAGACATAAAAAGGGAACATAAAAAATCAAAGTCATGTTTGCACATTCGATTAAAGGTTGTCGTCCCTTGGGACGAACGTGTGGGGTGCTAATACCTTCCCCGTGCGTAAATACGACTCCCGAACCTTTCACTTAAAAGTTCGTAGATCGCGTCTTTTCCGGTTTTTCCGACGTTTTCCTCAAATAAACGTTGGTGGCGACTCCGCGCGTATTCCTTTCGTGGAACACGCATCCCGCGAGTCATGCGTCACCCTCCCGCCGAAGGGTAGGTTGCGACAGTTGGCGACTCCACTGGGGACGGTTTTTAGAGAGTTAGGCCATTTAATCTTGTGCAATGTTTTACCGTGACTTACCCCTTTTGATTGGTTTCCCTTCATTATGTTCTTGTGTATATAAACTCTTTGTTGCTTTTAGTGCGTTTTAAAATGTATGCATGAAGTAAATATTTATTCATTTGATGCACACAAACACTAACACTATTTGCACACACGGTGAGTTGAAAAAGGGCCCTATACCCGGGTTCATGGGAACATAAGGAGTGGAGGTGAATCCGTGATCATGCTAGGTCTTCGACTTGCTTGATTACAGTGAACCCTCATCTAGAGCTTTTCTCTTTGAAAACTTATTGTTGCTAGTAGTCCCTACTGCTGCAATATGTTCTTCGAAGAGGATAATACCTCTAGAAACCATCAAGAGAGATATGACTACCTTAGGGGGGTTACCGCTAAATGCCTAGTTAGTTCTCTCCCTTATAGGTCCCTTAAATAGGGGCACGGAGCAAACACGCTGCGTGCCATTTTTCACACTGTCATGCATAAGTATCATATACCCTTTTGCTTATGTTCAGTGAATATTGTCATACTATGTATATTCCCGCATTGCGTCTTTTGCATACGCATCGCATATGGGTTCTGTCTTGATCCCCTCTGTAAACAAATCAATGGAAGGTCCGGGTCACCGTTTTAAATACATACGTTGGGGCACTTTGCTACCCCTAGACGTTGTGTCTAAAAAGGAGACAATGTCCCGGGCCCCCGCATTCTTAAATTACAGCTGTGTCATATGCATTCTTTCATGCATTCATCCATTCCACCCATGATAGATGTCGGAGTTTTGATTCGCACTAGATTTTATTTCACTTTAGTAAAACATGGGATCAAGTCAAAAGCCTTCACTTAAAAAGAGGTTCTATCAAGTCAAAATCAAGAGCTTAGAGGTCACTAGTTTACGAGAGTTGGGACAATTAATGGATCAACTTCAACAGCAAGCCTTCCGCAAAGCCTATGGTAAGATTTGGGACCTAGCTAGGGTAGAAGTCTCCATGGAACCGATTGCATCCCTTTCCCAGTATTATGACCAGCCCCTAAGGTGCTTCACATTCGAGGACTTCCAGCTAGTGCCGACTGTGAAAGAGTTTGAAGAAATCCTGGGATGCCCGCTGGGAGGAAGGAAGCCATATCTTTTCTCTAGGTTCTATCCTTCCACGACAAGAGTTGCCAAGGTAGTGAAAATCTCAGCACAAGAGTTGGACCGGGTAAAGCAAAACAGGAATAGGGTAGTCGGAGTACCAAGGAAGTGTTTGGAGGAAAGGGCAAAGGCCTTGGAAAATCATAGCAAATGGGCTTTCTTCTATTGACATCTTGGCGCTTTTGATCTTTGGAGTTGTCCTCTTTTCGAACGTGGATGGGTTGGTGGACCTAGCAGCGATCGACGCTTTTCTCGCCTATCATAACCACAAAGAAAGCCTGGTTGTCGCTATGCTAGCCGATCTATACGACACCTTTGACCGAAGATGTGAAAAGAACAATACAAGGATCGTTTGTTGTACTCCAGCTCTTTATGTATTGTTAGTCTCGCACCTTTTTCGCCAAGAGGTGAGGCATGCTTGCCCATTAGAAAGCCACCGTTCATGCACTGAGAAACGAAGGGTGAATTGGGATCAACTCTTAGCAAGCAAAGAAGGAGCATCTGTTAATTGGTTCCCTCGCTAGAAGGAAGGAAGAATCAGGATTCTATCTTCATGCGAAGGATGTCCAAATGTTCCCTTGATGGGAACAAGGGGTTGTATTAATTATAATCCCGTCCTCGCCATAAGACCACTTGGCTACCCCATGAGAGGAGTGCCATCAGACAAAAGCATCACACCTTTCATCACACGGGGTTTCAGTGACCACAACGCGAGGGTACTCCAAGGAGTTCGCAAGGCATGGGATGCGACGTGAAGAAAGGACAGAGAGCTTAGGGGAAGCAGTAATGGGATCATCGGCGGCTATCATAAGTGGCTGAGAGTCCGAACACAAGGATTGGATTGGCTCCCAAAATCTAAAGACTGTGAGAGACAATGAGGTTAAAGCTTCGGAAGAAAGTGATGAGGTACAAGCCCTAAAGGCAAAGCTTGAAAGAGCCCGTCCATGGCCATCAAAGTCTGAAGAGAATATGATGAACTAAGGGACGTCAATATGGCCACCGATGAAGCCTTGGAATGAGGAACCAAGAAGGCCCGAAAGGAAGAACACGACCAAAACAAGTTTTGAGGGGCTTTATAGGGCAGCAATAGTGAGCTCAAACTCCGAAGAGGTGAAAGGAATCATCACGGGTCAAAGGCATGATCTTGAAGGACGAGCTAAAGGCTTGCCTTTGGTCGAAAAGAAATTTGTCCCAACAGTTAAGCGAGACTGAAGGGAATATGTGGGCCATCATCGATAAGTGCAAAGAGAAGCTAAATCTAGCGGCGACTCACGAGCAAAGGCTAGAGGATGAGTACGCCAAGATATCAGCAGAAAGGGAAGCAAGGGAAAGGGTAATTGATTCATTGCACCAAGAGGCAACAATGTGGACGGACCGATTTGCTCTTACTTTGAACAGGAGTCAAGAACTTCCCCGATTGCTAGCCAAGGCCAAAGCAATGGCGGACACCTACTCTGCCCCCGAGGAGATCCACGGACTTCTCAGCTATTGTCAGCATATGATAGACTTAATGGACCATATGATTAGAAACCGCTAGGAAGTTCGTATTGTCACTCAGATCTTGACTAGTTATAACTTTTTGAATAAAATGAGTTTATCCCACGTTTTTACTCCAAAAATCAGTGTGAATCAAGTCACTCCCGCATTTTATCTCTAGCATGCATTGTATGTTGGTCTCGTCCTTTGTCACGGGAAGCCGGAAGGTCCATATCACCTTCTTAATTGTACACATGGGGCACTACGCCCCCAAAATGCGCAAGTAAGAAGAGATAATTTTCCGGGCTCTCGTGTCCGTAAAATGCGTTCATATCATGCATCACATAAGCATCTCTTCATAACATCATAATGAACATATCGTTCCTGCATTTGTCCGTTATCATATTCCAGCCTCACATTTTGCATGAGTCATGGCATCATCATGCATATGAGTTCAACAAACTTTTTGATCTGCAAAATTGCATACCATTTGTTTTCATGTTTGCTCATCCTTGCGTTTTCCTCTACAAAACAAAAACAAAAAAGGGGAAGCGTGAAACTTCACACTACATCCTTAGTTGCATGTCTTAGGCACCATGAGCCAACCATGTTGGGATCATAAACCCATTTCTAAAAGAAAAAAAACACACAACAACAAAACAAAATAATTGAACATGGTACCTAATGCATGGTTAACTAGGAAATGGTGTTTCTTCGGGCATCTCAATTTCATAATTACATTTTCCATGCATAGCTTAAAGTATGCCCGAGTCATTCATCCCTATGAGAGGTTGTTGAAGTATTGGCGATTAGAATTTCCATTCCTTGGATTATAGGGTTGAACCAAGCTCATGCTTTTACAAAAAGGTTCATCAAGTCAAGTTGAAATATGGAAGTAACCGTCTTGCAAAATTGGGGCAAAAGATGAATCGAGTCACATCACTGCTTCGTCTACTGCCAAACATATTTAGGATTGTTGATGTCCTTGTTACTTCCAGTTTCACCTTGACAAAGATGTTATGGACCATGTTGAAAATCTAAATTGATTCAACCCCATGTCCTGCGTAAAAATTCACAATACTTCAACTATGCATCATTCGCATACATCCATACTTTTCATTGGTTGCATTGCTCATTACATTCTTTCCTTGAAAAAAAAAAAGAGAACTTAATCATTGTTATAAAAAAGAAAAAAAACACATGCTTTGCGGTGCCCTCACCGAACTTGTGCTAGAGCTAGAGTAATGGGTGAAGTAGAGGAGATACAAGAGAAGATGAAGGCCGACATGGAGGCCATTAAAGAGAAAATGGCCACAATGATGGAGGCCATGATGAGCATGAAGAAGATAATGGAAGCCAATGCAGTTGCAATTGCCGCTACCAGCGTTGTTGCTAAGGTGAACCCGACGTCCCCCATCCGGCATCAACCAAATGAATCATCCAACCTCAGATATGGTAGGCAAAGATTTGGGAAGTACGGACGACCCCATGATGTGCAAATTCAAAACGAGCACGCCTTCCTATCATATGGCTTGCCTCCTAACTATACACCACCCAATGTGGCATACACTCTCAATGAAAATCTCAATAACTCCACTCCGATACTCATTGAGAACCAATAACCTCAATCTGATCAGGCACATATCTCTCAAACCATGGGGGAGACACATGAAATTCCCCACCACAATCTAGCTGACTTCGAGCCTTGGCTCGGATATGCCACTGAAGGGCAAGCAGTTGGTGGTATACCCTTTGAAAACACTTTGGAGGGCCCTCAGTTTCGCCCACAACAACAACCATTGCATTTTGCGGTGGGAAGAGCCCCTCCTGCTATGGCCGAAAAGGGAAAGGCGGATCATCTAAAGGAAAGGCTCAGGGCCATTGAAGGAGGTAAAGATTATGCCTTTGCTAACCTAGAAGATTTGTTCCTAGTACCCAATATCATCACTCCTCCCAAGTTCAAGGTGCTGGACTTTGACAAGTACAAGGGGACTACTTGCCCCAAGAACCATCCAAAGATGTATTGTCGGAAGATAAGGGCATACGCAAAGATGAGGAATTGCTAATACATTTCTTCCAAGAAAATCTTACTGGGGTAGCTGTTACCTGGTACACCAACCTGGAACCTTCTCGAGTCCACTCTTGGAATGACCTAATGTTTGCCTTTGTTAGGCAGTATCAGTACAATTTTGATATGGTTCCGGATAGGATGCAACAACAGAACATGTGCAAAAAGGGGGCACAAATCTTTCAAAAGAATACGTCCACAGATGGAGAGACTTGGCAGCTCAAGTAGCGCCCCCAATAAATAGAGAAAGAGATTGTCGCAATGACAGTAGACACGTGACCGGTGTTCTACTATGAAAAAATGGTGGGTTACACACCTTCAAGTTTTACAGATTTGGTCTTCGCCAGCAAAAAGATCGAAGTGGGTCTGAAAAGAGGCAAATTTAATCATCCTGCTTGGACAAATGAGAAAACTGGGGCAAATAAAGAGGGTGAGGATGAGGGAGAAACCCATGCTGTGACTGCCATTCCTATACGGCCAAGTTTCCCACCAACCCAACAATGTCTTTACTCAGCCAATAACAAACCTTCTCCTTACCCACCGCCCCGTTATCCACAAAGGCCATCCCTAAATCAACCACAAAGTCTGTCTACCGCACTTCCAATGACGAAGACCACCTTTAGCACAAACCAAAAACACCAACCAAGAAATGAATTTTGCAGCGAGAAAGCCTGTAGAATTCACCCCAATTCCAGTGTCCTATGCTGACTTGCTCCCATATCTACTTGATAATTCAATGGTAGCCATAACCCTAGCCAAGGTTCATCAACCTCCATTTCTCCGAGAATACGACTCGAACGCAACGTGTGCCTGTCATGGAGAAGCCCCGGGGGGTTCCATTGAGCATTGTAGGGCTCTGAAGCGTAAGGTGCAAGGTCTAATTGATGCGGGCTGGTTGAAATTTGAGGAGAATTGCGTGTAAATCCTGACATTGACAAGAGATGCCACACATGGGGCAATTTTGAAGGCTGTTGTTAGGTGTCTCTAATGACTCATCAGGATTTCCAAGTTTATGCCATTATTGTAAACCACAGTTATGATGTTAAATGAAATGGATAAAGTTGATATCTTTGTCCCTCATCCTCTCACAAACGCATGTTTGCTTATTCAACTTTCACCGGAATGTGGGTGCAAGCCATTGGTCTGTTTGCTCAAGCGACCTGTGCTCCTGAGTGTTGACTTCCAAGACCGTTCAATCAGAGATTACTCATCTTGCACGTTGGTGGGGGTGCCGTAAAACAACGAGCAAAGTTCAAAACAAATAAGTTTCAAAATAAAAAATAAAAAGGCATTTGATTGACTGTGTTTTCAAGTAAAAATATAGACGTTCATGTGACCTCATTTTGTCTTTTTAGAGAGAAGTGAGTTATCAAGAATAGGATGTTGGACAAATGGCCTCAGTTACCTTAAGAAAAAGGGGGGTTGAATTAAGATGCAAAGACTATTCCCCAATTGAACTATCACTCTTTCTTTTTGGATAAACAATGCACCCTTAACATGAATTACTCTAAAGACAATTCAAAATAAACTTCTTTAAAGCAAAAGATAAATAGCAATAAATAAAAGAAGTTTAAGGGAAGAGAGGAATGCAAACTTGATTTATATTGGTTCGGCCACTTCCCGCGCCTACGTCCAGTCCTCAAGAAACCCACTTGAGATTTTCCACTCTCTTTGTAAAACTCCTTTTACAAAGTCTGAACCACACAGGGACAACCCTTCCCTTGTGTTCAAGAATCCTCTACAATAAGAGACTCTCAGTCTCTTAATCCCTTTTCAGAAGTAAGAAGAAGAGAAGAAGAAATCTTTCTTAAAAGGGATAGATTGTAAAATGAAGATCAATCAAAAATTCCTTATTGAATATGCAAGTGGTTGACCAAGGAATCTTTTTGAGAGGATAAGACAGTTCAGTTCAGAAAAACTCTTAATCTTTTGAGAGGATAAACTTTGTGGGCAATGAAAACTCTCTTTAAATTCGTGCTTCCAAGCCACCTTTGATGCCCATTCATAAACCATTTGAATAGATGTGACTCTTGGAAATTATTTTCCGAAAATCCCCTCTAGTAATCGATTACAAGACTTGTGTAAATGATTACAGGTTTTAAAAATTTGAATTAAAACATTTTCAACTGCTCATAATCGATTACCAGAGAGCAAATCTCAATTTGAAATGATAGAATTCTTTGGTCAAACCTTTTGTTTTTCAATTTGGAAACTTCTTCCTAAAGATTCTAGAGATCAACTTGATCATACATTTTCTTGGATTCTTGTCTTGAATAAAACTTAGAAGCACTTGATCTTTTAGCATCATCAAGACATCAAAACATCTTGCTTCTACATAGGAGTCATTTGACTTAATCCATCAACTGAAAAATCCTTCAAATATTTCTCGTCCTTGGAAAATTCTTTTTGCAAGAATCAACTGCTTCTTTCATTCTTCCTCACTACGAGGCTATGAAAACAAGACAACGATTGGTACCTCAAAGCCTTACACTGGGGCAATGAGGGGCATCGTGCATGAGCCTCAAGTGAACCTAGGGGCAGATTAGAAGTTCTCACCCAATAGGTTCCCTCCTATGAGGCTATGAAAACAAGACAACGATTGGTACCTCAAAGCCTTACACTGGGGCAATGAGGGGCATCGTGCATGAGCCTCAAGTGAACATAGGGGCCGATCAAAAGTTCTCACCCGTCGATGTTTTTAAACAAGAAAAAAAGGGGGGACAAACCCTAGGATTTCAATGGATTGATCAAACATCAAACGACTCCATTGTCATCACCCCAAAACGGTCAAATGACTAAATCAAACAAAACACACACTCTGAGGGAGTTCTCGAAGAGATTTGCAAAAGATAGGATAAGGTTGCATGGACTATCACCTCTTTCAAAAGGACAGTCAATTTGTGTTTTCCAAAAAAAATCAAATCAAAATCAAAATCACAAAATAGGGAAAGAATGTCATGAACATTGTACAATTTTCCATAACATTGCATTATTGCATACAAAGCCTGCATTTACTGCATTTCAAGATGAAGGTTGCATACATTTGCATCCCCAAAAAATCATCATGTTCATATTAGGTAATAAGTGAATAGATGAGAGGCCCTCTCAAAGACTCAACCTCTTGCTTTCTTGTAAGGTTAAAGTCCTTTGGTACTTGTACCTATTGGCTCGCCATCAGAGGACTGCATGTCCTCACCTTCGTAGGGCTACACGCCCTCACCTCCAGAGGACTACATGTCCTCGCCTTGAGAGGGCTACACGCCCTCACCTTGGGTACTAGTTACCCTCACCGTCAGAGGACTACACGTCCTCACCTTGAGAGGACTACACGTCCTCACCATCAGAGGGCTGCACGCCCTCAGCTCTAGAGGACTACATGTCCTTGCCTTGAGAGGGCTACACGCCCTCACCTTGGGTACTAGTTACCCTCACTGTCAGAGGACTACGCGTCCTCACCTTGAGAGGGCTACACGCCCTCGCCATCAGAGGGCTGCACGCCCTCACCTCCATAGGACTACGCTCCCTCGCCTTCAAAAGGCGACACGTCCTGAACTTCAGAAGGCTACACGCCCTCGCCTTTAGAGGGCTACGCGTCCTCACTTTCAGTGGGCTCCATATCCACACCTTAAGATAATTTAAGGTCCTCTGTCCTTAAATGCTTAACCGAGACTTGCACCCCCGGTTAAGGGGCCAGTAGTTTCCTTTTAACGGTTCCTGGGCCACCCCCTGATATTGGAGGAGGGCCAACTGTGCGAGCACATCCAGAGAGGGAGGCTATCACGCATCTACTATGCATCCCGGGGCAATTTCACCCATGCCGCTGCAAAAAGATGAGTGCGGACCATGCGCACCAACATGACCAATCTTACGTGGATATGGATGACGTTGCTATTTAGTAACATTCTGCCCGGCGACCACAATGCCAATCTCCCCCTGCAGATGTATCGGTTGGTCTGTGCCGTCATGACATAGGTAAGTATGCACATGGTTCAATTGATTTCTGATGTCATCTATTGTTTGCAGGGATCGCGCCCACAAGTCGCCCAATGGGCCCGAAGAAGTCCAACAGGGCCCTGGGGTTTCCAGCTTTGGTTACGGGCCTCTGTCGGCCCTATAGGGCGCCCGTCCCCCCAGCAAGCTCATGCCATCATGACATAGGTAAGTATGCACCTCCCCCAACTGATTTCTGATGTCATCTATTGTTTGCAGGGATCGTGCCCGCAAGACACCTAGTGGACCCGAAGAAGGCCAACAGGGTCTTGGAGTTGCCAGCTCTAAATACGGGTCTCTGTCAGTTCAAGGGAGTGCCTGTTGCCCCCAGCAAGGTCATCAGGCCCCCTACCAATCGAGCTTTCATCAAGAAGTACTGCGCCCCCAGGCAGACGCAAGGCGAGACACCACAGTAGCATTGGGATGGCCGGTAGCGGGCAATAGACACACCGCCACCACCTTTAAAGTTCACCTCTGCTCATCCACAAAAAGGTTTGAGTATTGCCTACACCACATGGCCGACCAATAGGCGACCAAATCCAAAGCCAAAGGTAAGCAAAGTACTAGGTCAGTGACCGACAATTCATAAGGCGTCCAGCTAAAGACGTTAAAGAAGCGCTACTAGGAGGCAACCTAGTACCTTTTGAATCTATGCTTGTTATTTGATCACTTTTTATAGTAGGACGCACCTAGTTGCTCATGATCCTGGGGATGTAAATAAAACAAGCGCAAGCTCGGAAGGTAGTCATACCTCACAAAATATATATATGTATGTTTAGGTAGTGAAAATACCTTAGATATGCATGTATGTAACACAAAAATACTTCACAAAATATATATATGTATGTTTAGGTAGAAAGATACCTTAGATATGCATGTATGTAAACAAAAACACATTTCACAAAATATATATATGTATGTTTAGGTAGTAAGATACCTTAGATATGCATGTATGTAGCAAAAAGATACCTCACAAAACATATATATGTATGTTTAGGTAGCAAGATACCTTGGATATGCATGTATATAGCAAAAATACCTCACAAAAATATACACATGTTTAGGTAGCAAAATACCACATGAAAAAAAACAAAAAAAACAAAAAAAAACAACAAGAAAAAGAAATAAACAAATAAAAAAAAGAAAAAAATGAAAAAGAGAGAAAAAAGAAAAATAAGTTGTCTAGCTGAAAAACCGACATGCTTTTGAAAAGAGATGACTTCCAACTTTTCTTTGAAAAAAAATTCACTGATCATAACTAGTTTTTGAAAAAAAATGTGTATACACCTAAAGGGTGAATGCTGTGAAAATTTTCCAGGACGCCCGAAATGGACTAGGATGAATGCACAAATTGATAAAAGAACATATTTTGGAAACATTGGGTTGACTAAAATAGAGGAAATGAATCCTGAGCCCTAGCATCACATGACCATAAAAATTTGACACTTGAGTGTCCACATAGGTGCATGCATGACCAGTTTTGCATAAAGTTTCTAAATCATCATTTTTTTGCATTTGTATCATGGAAATAATGTGGGGCATCCCTTTTTATCCTTGAACCAAACCAAACCCTGACATGTATCATGCCTAGCCATTCTACAAGTCTTGAGCCAAAATCCTGACTCACCATAAACCTTGACCCAGGGTGAGAATGTTAATCCTTACCCTCGGAAGCAAAAAAGAAGAGAAGGAAAATTTCCAATCAAAGGAAAAGAGAAGGAAACTTTCCAATCAAAGAGAAAGCAAAAAAAGGAGTGAAGGAAAATTTCCAATCAAAGGAAAAAAGGAAGCAAGGAAATTCCCAATCAAAGGGTGGGAGAAAGAAAAAAGAAAAAGAAAGAAAATTCCCAACCAAAGAATGGGAGAAAGTAAAAAAGAAGAAAGCTCCTGGTCAAAGAAACCAGAAGAAATATGCAGAGAGGTCTTTGGACCAGACAATATCTGAACAATACAGAATTGTCACCAAATGAACAAAAGAAAGAAAAGGAAACCATGACCTAAAAGTGGTCTTCTCCCTTTGATTACCAACCAAAATCATGTGCGTCGGTGACTTGTTCGCCCCGCACTAAACAAAAACAGAAAAGGAAAAAGCCAACAAAAAATCAAAAGCCAAAAACACACAAAAGCCGAAAAACCCATCAAGAGAACCCATTCCCAAGGGAAGTCTTATTGATCCATGATCACGCATGTAATTTTTGATTTGATAGGAAATAATTTGCAAAGTCAAGTCATGACATATCTATGGTTCGGAATTAGGATGAAACACTTACCTGTGCGAGATTGATACACTTTGAGTGGATTTCTTCTATTTTTGTCGAACCCAGTGTTTCCTCTAAATGGTCATTTAGAAACGAAATGCTAACATCCAAACTCTCATTTATGGCTATGGGGGATTTCATCAGCAGACTCTCCTTCCCTGGTAGACGCATTGTTTGTCACTCAAAAAAGGCATATGCTGCTCTAATCGGTTGGAATATTTGTCTCTTTGCTAAAGCATGTTTGCATTTTTAGTGGAGAAAACACCGAGACTTTTTCAAGTCTCACAAGTTATCAAGAACTACGTAGGTCTCAGTTCCTCATTGGAGGATACGTAGGAGCAAAAGCCTCGCTTTTGTCGACCGCACCGCTTTCTGTTACCATGACCCAAGAGCAGGTAGCCCGCGGAGACACCTTACGGTTATCCGCACCTCGAGTGTGATTGATAAACAGAGGCCAATATGGTCATCTGCGCCCTTTCCGGAGATGTAGGCATCTTCTGGTGGAGACTTTTTCAAGTCTCACAAGTTATCTAGAACTACGTAGGTCTGAGTTCCTCATTGGAGGATACGTAGGAGCAAGAGCCTTGCTTTTGTCGACCGCCCCATAATCTTTGTCATACTGACCCTGAGGTCATGTGACATGCACCCTTGTGTCATCCAGAGGCGGCGGGCCCGATGACACGCGGAGACACCTTACGGTTATCCGCACCCTTTTGTCATCCAGAGGCGGCGGGCCCGATGACACGCAGAGACAAAATTTGGTCATTTTGCACCCTTGTGTCATCCGGAGGCGGCGGGCCCGATGAAACGCGGAGATACCTTACGGTTATCCGCACCCTTTTGTCATCCGGAGGTGGCGAGCCCGATGACACGCAGAGACAAAATTTGGTCATTCTGCACCCTTGTGTCATCCAGAGGCGACGGGCCCGATGACACGCGGAGACACCTTACGGTTATCCGCACCCTTTTGTCATCCAGAGGCGGCGGACCCGATGACAAGCAGCGGCCAATGTGGTCATTCTGCACACTTCGTCAATCGCGGCCGACAAGCCCGTTGACACGCGGAGATTTACATCATCTTCCGCACTTACAAGATCTGTCATACTGACTTTTGAGTCATGCTGACGGGCGGAAATACCCGAGTGGTTATCCGTATAAACATTCTTTTGCTATCTGTAAGACAGAACGCTTGATAGCATGCAAAGACTGACATAGTCTTCTGCACCTTTTGTTCCTCCGGGAACAACAAGCCATTTGCATGCGGAAATTTTATGGTCACCCGCGACTCTCGTCAACCCAGAGGAACGAAATTAGTGTCATACCCTAATTTCGTCCGGGGACCTTTGCTTGATGACATGCGACTTTTCTTTGGTCCTTGTGAGGTGCTTGGCACCCATCATTAGGCAATTTGTGAAATTCCGGGAACAACAAGTCATTTGCATGTGGAGATTTCATGGTCACCCGCGACTCTCGTCAACCGAGAAGAACGAAATTAGTGTCTTATCTTTACTTTCCTTTTATCTCCAATAAAAGACAAGTAAAGAGGGGCAACTGTCATACCCTAATTTCATCCGGGGACCTTTCCTTGATGATATGCGACCTTTCTTTGGTCCTTGTGAGGTGCTTGGCACCCATCATTAGGCAATTTGTGAAATTCCGGGACATGCCGAAAAACAAAAGAAAATATTGATGCACAATCCGTAAGGTTCCGTCACACACCGGAAATCAAATGGAAGCATCGTTGCATAAACAAGTGAGATTCCGTAACATTCCGTAACTCAAAAAGGGGATGCTTATGTAATACACAAGGTTCCGTAACATTACGGAAAGAAAACAAGTATCGTTACGAAATTCGTAAGTTTCCGTAACTTTACGAAAAAAGAATCACCAAAAAAAAGCAGAGGGGGTGTACTTAGTAAAATTGGGGGGTGCAAATAGCACCCAGGCCCACTTGGGCCCTCCAGAAGGTTGTTGCTTCTGGAGGAAGCAACCTGGCTCGCCTGGGCGAGCTGGGCGGCAACCACCTCCCCTATTTTGCTATAAATAGGGGAGGAAGTGAAGAAGAAAAGGGTTCAGCCCCTTAGGCACTTCTCTCTCTTTCGAATTTGCTTGGAAAAATTGTTTCCGTGAAGAAAATCTAAGCCGAGGCGCTTCCGAAACGTTTCCGTAACGTTTTCCGTGAGGAATTTCGCAAAGGTTTCAACCGTTCTTCGACATTCTTCATTCGTTCTTCATCGTTCTTCGATCTTCAACGGGTAAGTACCTCGAACCAAGCTTTTCGATTCATTTCATGTACCCGTAGTGGTCCACATTGTGTTTTGTGTATTTCTATTCTCGTTTCGTTTACTTTTTATACCCCCCTTTTGACGTGTTTAAGCCATTTTACTTAAGTCATTTCTCGCTTAACTTAAAAATAAAATAAATTTCCACCGATCGTTTGAATTGTATTATCCGTTAACTTCGGTTAAAATAAATTCCGACCGTTCGGTCGTGCCGTAACCACGTTGGAAATCAAAAAAAGAGGTAAAATAATAATATAATAATCAAAAAACATCTTTTAGTAAAATAAAGCGGAAAATCAATCGGACGTTTTCTCTTTGGGATTTCTCATTCTTAACCGAATTGACTAATAACTAAAGTGAAACTAAGGCTAAAATCAACTCGCCTAGTCAAGCTCGTCCACAAAAATAGGTTTTGGAAGTTTGTCATTTCAATTTCTCACCAAGTAAAATGGATCATTTTCAAGGTCCAACGCCTTAAAATGATCACCTCTTAAGTAAAAAAAGAGTCGCTTGATAAGCAAGAACTACGTAGGTCTGATTTCCTCATCGCAATTAAGGATACGTAGGAGCAAAAGCCCCACTTTTGTCGACCACCCCAAGAGATCGTTAATGGTCCAATGCCTTAACGTTTCTCTCCTTTCAAAAACAAGAGATCGTTAATGGTCCAATGCCTTAACGTTTCTCTCATTTCAAAAACAAGAGATCGTTAATGGTCCAATGCCTTAACGTTTCTCTCCTTTCAAAATCAAAAGATCGTTTAATGGTCCAACACCTTAAATGACCTTTTGTTCAATAAAAACATATTTTGCAAAAAAGACAAAAACAACTTAACCAAACACTTTGTTCCAAAAGAACTACGTAGGTCTGATTTCCTCATCGCAAATTGAGGAATACGTAGGAGCAAAGGGAAGCACCCTTGTCGACCACAAAAAAGGAAAAAATATAAAAAGGGTATAAAGGATATAAAGACATAAAAAGGGAACATAAAAAATCAAAGTCATGTTTGCACATTCGATTAAAGGTTGTCGTCCCTTGGGACGGACGTGTGGGGTGCTAATACCTTCCCCGTGCGTAAATACGACTCCCGAACCTTTCACTTAAAAGTTCGTAGATCGCGTCTTTTCCGGTTTTTCCGATGTTTTCCTCAAATAAACGTTGGTGGCGACTCCGCGCGTATTCCTTTCGTGGAACACACATCCCGCGAGTCACGCGTCGCCCTCCCGCCGAAGGGTAGGTTGTGACAGTCGTCTTTCGCGCTTTTAGTCACACTGACCCTGAAGTCAGGTGACGTGCGGAGATACACAAGTAATTTCTCCGCACAGTCAATTTTTCTTAATACTAACCAGTGACGTTAGGGGGCAGGCGGAAATACCCAAGTGGTTATCAGTATAAACATTCATTCACTATCCATCAGACCAGAGCATGATAGCATGCAGAGACTAACGTTGTCTTCTGCACTCTTTGTCAATCGCGGCCAAACGAGCCTGTTGACAAGCGGAGATTTACGTCGCCTTCCGCACTTTCGGTCACACTAACCCTAAAGTCAGGTGACGTGCGGAGATACACAAGTAATTTATCCGCACAGTCAATTTCTGTCAATACTAACCCGTGAATTTATGGGGCAGGCTGAAATACCCAAGTGGTTATCAGTATAAACATTCTTTCGCTATCCATTAGACCCAGAGCACGATAGCATGTAAAGACTAACATTGTCTTGTGCACCCTCTGTCAATCGCGACCAACGAGCCCGTTGACAAGCGGAGATTTACATCGTCTTCTGCGCTTTCAGTCACTTTGACCCTGAAGTCAGGTGACGTGCGGAGATACACAAGTAATTTCTCCGCACAATCAATTTCTATCAATACTAACTCGTGAAGTTAGGGGGCAGGCGGAAATACCCAAGTGGTTATCCATATAAACATTCTTTCGCTATCCATCAGACCTAGAGCATGATAGCATGTAGAGACTAACGTCGTCTTCTACACCCATTGTCAATCGCGGCCAACAAGCCCATTGACACGTGGAGATTTGCGTCGTCTTCCGCGCTTTTTGTCACACTGACCCTGAAGTCAAGTGACGTGCGGAGATACACAAGTAATTTCTCCGCACAGTCAATTTCTCTCAATACTAACCAGTGACGTTAGGGGGCAGGCGGAAATACCCAAGTGGTTATCAGTATAAACATTCTTTCGCTATCCATCAGACTAGAGCACGATAGCATGCAGAGACTAACGTCGCCATCTGCACCCTTTGTCAATCGCGGCCAAACGAGCCCGTTGACAAGCGGAGATTTGCGTCGTCTTCCGCTCTTTCTGTCACACTGACCCTTAAGTCAGGTGACGTGCGGAGATACACAAGTAATTTCTCCGCACAGTCAATTTCTGTCAATACTAACCCGTGAAGTTAGGGGCAGGCGGAAATACCTAAGTGGTTATCCTTATAAACATTCTTTCGCTATCCATCAGACCCAGAGCATGATAGCATGCAGAGACTAACGTTGTCTTCTGCACCCTTTTTCAATCGCGGCCAATGAGCCCGTTGACACGCGGAGATTTACGTCGTCTTCTGCGCTTTCTGTCACACTGACTCTGAAGTCAGGTGACGTGCGGAGATACACAAGTAATTTCTCTGCACAGTCAATTTCTGTCAATACTAACCTGTGAAGTTAGGGGGCAGGCGGAAATACCCAAGTGGTTATCCGTATAAACATTCTTTCGCTATCCATCAGACCCAGAGCACGATATTATGCGGAGACTAATGTCGTCTTCTGCACCCTTTTTCAATCGCGGCCAATGAGCCCGTTGACACGCGGAGATTTACGTCGTCTTTCGCGCTTTCTGTCACACTGACCTTGATGTCAGGTGACGTGCGGAGATACACAAGTAATTGCTCCGCACAGTCAATTTCTGTCAATACTAACCCGTGAAGTTAGGGGGCAGGCAGAAATACCCAAGTGGTTATCCATATTAACATTCTTGCACTATCCATCAGACTCAAAGCATGATAGCACGCAGAGACTAACATCGTCTTCTGCACCTTTTGTCATCCTGACCCATGAAGTCAGGTAACATGCGGGGTTACCTTATGGTTGCCTGCACCTTTCGTAAACCTAGGGGCAAACGAGCCTGTTGACGCGCAAAGACTAACATCATCTTCTGCACCTTTTCCCATCCAGGGACAGCGAGTCAGGTAGCAGGCGGAGATACCTTATGGTCATCCGCAGCTTTCGTCAACCGAGGGGAACGAATTCGACAATATCAGGATGATGTTGGTCGTTCGGTTCTGATTATTTTCAAAATTTTGGCAGGTTTTACTCTCGTTGTCCGGAAACATTCAAGTCCAACGATGCGCGAGATTCTTCTCTGCTGGGCAGGGACGATCGAGTGAAATGGCATAGGGTTCCGCTGGTAGGGATATTGACCGGCCAAATGATGTTCCGCTCGAACGAAATTAGTGTCTTATCTTTACTTCGCTTTTATCTCCAATAAAAGATAAGTAAAGAGGGGAAACTGTCATACCCTAATTTCATCTGGGGACCAATATTTGATGGCCTGTAACCTATGCTTGACCACTTCGAGGTACTTAACACCCATTGTTAGGTAATCCGTGAAGTTCCGCGACATGCCGAAAGTCGAAAGGGAGCATTGTCGCGCAATCTGTAACGTTCTGCAACATTCCAGTCCCCAAGCGACCTGAGGTCCTCGAGATTTCTTTCAACCTTGTAAAAATCCTTTTACAAGCAAAGATCCACAAGGGATGTACCCTCCCTTGTTCTCTTTGAAACCCTAGTGGATGTACCCTCCACTAGAACTGATCCACAAGAGATGTACCCTCTCTTGTTCTTAGTCAAACACAAGTAGATGTACCCTCTACTTGTACCACAAAGGATGTACCCTCCAATGTGTTAAGACAAAGATCTCAGGCTATTAAAACTTTGATACTTTGTGAATGGGGATACAAAAGAATTCTCAGGCGGTTAGTCCTTTGAACACTTTTGTATAAGGGAATGGGAAGAATCAAAAGAATTCTCAGACTGTGTCGTTTTGAATTCTTTGACAAGGGAGAAGGGAGACACAAAAGAATTCAGGCGGTTAGTCCTTTGTTCTTTAGGAAAAGGGAGAAGAGAGACACAAAAAGAATTGAGGCAGTTAGTCCTTAGCGAATTCTTTTTGGCAAAGGGAGAAGAGAATGAAAAGATGAATAGCACAGGTTTTCAAGGTTTGGAAAACCAGAAAACTTCATAAAGCTTTTGGTACAAAGAAGAAGAAGAAGTTCAAAGAGATTCAAGGCTTGTAAAGGATTGTATGAAATAAGTGTTCAAGATTATTGAAATGCAAAACAAAGCCTTGCTTTTATAGACTCTTCATGTCTGGTCAAGACAACCATTTAGAAGAGTTATAACTTTTAGAAAAACTTAAAACCAATTTGAAAAAGTCAAAAACCTTTTAAAGAGTTACATCTTTTGATTTTATTCAGAAACAGTCACTGGTAATCGATTACCAAATCAGTGTAATCGATTACACAAAGCTTTTATGTGAAAGGATGTGACTCTTCACATTTGAATTTGAATTTCAACGTTCAAAGGCACTGGTAATCGATTACCAAAACATTGTAATCGATTATAGCTTTTTGAAATTAATTGGAACGTTGTAAATTCAATTTGAAAACTTTTTCAAAACAATTTTGCTACTGGTAATCGATTACAACAATCTGGTAATCGATTACCAGAGAGTAAAAACTCTTTGGTAAACATGTTTTGAGAAAAACCATGTGCTACTCAATTTTTGAGAAAAACTTTTTATACTTATCTTGATTAAGCCTTCTCTTGATTCTTGAATCTTGAGTCTTGAATCTTGATCTTGATTTTTGAGATCTTGAACCTTGAATCTTGATTCTTGACTCTTAACTTTCTTCTTGAGTCTTGAATTCTTCTCGATTCTTATCTTGAACTCTTGAATTGTTCTTGATTCACTTGAGTTGTTCTTTGATTGATCTTTGAGCTTTTTGTCATCACCTTTGTCATCATATTTTTTTTATCATCATTGTTATCATCAAAACACCTTCGAATCACCTTTGATTCACCATGAAGCTTTGCTTCTACAATCTCCCCCTTTTTGATGATGACAACTTCTAAAATCAAGAAACACACACACACTTGTTCCTAGTCGATCACTTTCATAAATTCTCCCCCTTTGTTTTTGAATTTGTGCATATCTTAAAATTAAATTGATTACTCATGTGAGTTCTTGATTTAATCCCATTTCTCTCCCCCTTTGGCATCAACAAAAAGCCAAAGTGCGTATCAAAATTTAAGTATGCAAATATAACTTTAACATTCAAACAATCTTCATGGAAAAATATCAACCAAATCATGAAGCAAGAAGCAAGAACCATGAAGACCATGAAGCAACAATCATGAATAGATTAATTATAAAATCCACATAGCCAAATAACATACTTAATATTTGTTTAAACATACCATGCAAGTAAGGAAATAGTAAATTGTTCAAATACCATAATAATAATAGAGATTTATTTTGATAAGTCACTAACATCTATTAGTCCTAATTCTCTTCTAATGTTATAGAAGGTATCTTTACTTAGTGGTTTTGTAAAGATGTCTACAAGTAGATTTTTAGTATCAACAAACTCTAAAACAACATCACCTTTTAAAACATGATCTCTAATAAAATGATGCCTAATTTCTATATGCTTGGTTCTAGAGTGAAGAACTGGATTTTTAGATATGTTTATAGCACTTGTGTTGTCACATTTTATGGGAATGTGATCTAATATTATTCCATAGTCAGATAGTTGTTGCTTCATCCACAAAATTTGTGCACAACAACTACCAGCAGAAATGTATTCTGCTTCTGCTGTGGATAATGCTACACTATTTTGTTTCTTGCTATTCCAAGAAACAAGTGCAGACCCTATGAATTGACATGTACCACTAGTACTTTTCCTATCTGTTTTTGATCCAGCAAAATCTGAATATGAGTATCCTACTAGGTTGCATAAAGAATTCTTAGGGTACCATAATCCTAAACTAACTGTTCCTAATATATATCTTATGATTCTTTTTACTTCCATTAAATGTGAAAACTTTGGATCTGATTGAAATCTTGCATACATGCATACACTAAACATAATATCTGGCCTACTTGCAGATAAGTAAAGTAGAGATCCAATCATACCTCTATATTGCTTTGGATCAACAGGTTGACCGGATTCATCTTTGTCAAGATAACAACTTGTATTCATAGGAGTAGCCAAGTGTTTTGAGTTTTCCATTCCAAATCTCTTAATGAGTTCTTTGCAATACTTTGCTTGATTGACAAAGATCCCATCATTTGTTTGTTTGATTTGTAGTCCAAGAAAGTAATTTAACTCACCCATCATGGACATCTCAAACTCACTTTGCATATCAATAGAAAACTCCTTGCACAAAGATTCATTAGTAGATCCAAAAATTATATCATCAACATAAATTTGTACCAACAAGATATCATTATCCTTCTTTTTTATGAATAAAGTGGTATCTACTTTCCCTCTAGTAAAATTCTTTTCTAATAGGAATTTACTTAATCTTTCATACCAAGCCCTAGGTGTTTGTTTTAAGCCATAAAGTGCCTTCTTTAATCTATACCCTAATTTCGTCCGGGGACCTTTGCTTAATGACATGCGACCTTTCTTTGGTCCTTGTGAGGTGCTTGGCACCCATCATTAGGCAATTTGTGAAATTTCGGGACATGCCGAAAAACAAAAGAAAATATTGATGCACAATCCGTAAGGTTCCGTGACACACCGGAAATCAAATGGAAGCATCGTTCCATAAATAAGTGAGGTTCCGTAACATTCCGTAAGTCAAAAAGGGGATGATTATGTAATCCACAAGGTTCCATAACATTACGGAAAGAAAACAAGTATCGTTACGAAATTCGTAAGTTTCCGTAACTTTACGAAAAAAAGAATCACCAAAAAAAAGGGCAAGGGGGGTGTACTTAGTAAAGATGGGGGTGCCAATAGCAACCAGGCCCACTTGGGCCCTCCAGAATATTCCTCCAGAAGGCTGTTGCTTCTGGAGGAAGCAACCCTGCTCGCCTGGGCGAGCTGGGCGGCAAGCATCTCCCCTATTTTGCTATAAATAGGGGAGGAAGTGAAGAAGAAAAGGGTTCAGCCCCTTAGGCACTTCTCTCTCTTTCGAATTTGCTTGGAAAAATTGTTTCCGTGAAGAAAATCTAAGCCGAGGCGCTTCCGAAACGTTTCCGTAACGTTTTCCGTGAGGAATTTCGCAAAGGTTTCAACCGTTCTTCGACATTCTTCATTCGTTCTTCATCGTTCTTCGATCTTCAACGGGTAAGTACCTCGAACCAAGCTTTTCGATTCATTTCATGTACCCGTAGTGGTCCACATTGTGTTTTGTGTATTTCTATTCTCGTTTCGTTTACTTTTTATACCCCCCTTTTGACGTGTTTAAGCCATTTTACTTAAGTCATTTCTCGCTTAACTTAAAAATAAAATAAATTTCCACCGAACGTTTGAATTGTATTATCCGTTAACTTCGGTTAAAATGAATTCCGACCGTTCGGTCGTGCCGTAACCACGTTGGAAATCAAAAAAAAAGGTAAAATAATAATATAATAATCAAAAAAAACATCTTTAGGTAAAATAAAGCGGAAAATCAATCGGACGTTTTCTCTTTGGGATTTCTCATTCTTAAACCGAATTGACTAATAACGAAAGTGAAACTAAGGCTAAAATCAACTCGCCTAGTCAAGCTCGTCCATAAAAAATAGGTTTTTGAAGTTTATCATTTCAATTTCTCATTAAGTAAGATGGAACATTTTCAAGGTCCAACGCCTTAAAATGATCACCTTTTAAGTAAAAAAAGAATCACTTGTTAAGAAAGAACTACGTAGGTCTGATTTCCTCATCACAATTGAGGAATATGTAGGAGCAAAGGGAAACACCCTTGTCGACCACAAAAAGAGAAAAAATATAAAAAGGATATAAAGGATATAGAGACATAAAAAGGGAACATAAAAAATCAAAGTCATGTTTGCACATTCGATTAAAGGTTGCCGTCCCTTGGGACGGACGTGTGGGGTGCTAATACCTTCCCCGTGCGTAAATACAACTCCCGAACCTTTCACTTAAAAGTTCGTAGATCGCGTCTTTTCCGGTTTTTCCGACGTTTTCCTCAAATAAACATTGGTTGTGACTCCGGGCGTATTCCTTTCGTGGAACACGCATCCCGCGAGTCACGCGTCGTCCTCCCGCCGAAGGGTAGGTTGCGATAGTTGGCGACTCCACTGGGGACTTTTTTTAGAGAGTTAGGCCATTTAATCTGGTGCAAAGTTTTACCGTGACTTACCCCTTTGTTGGTTTCCTTTCATTATGTTCTTTTATATATAACTCATTGATGTTTTTTGTGCATTTTTAAGTGTATGCTTGAGGTAAATATTTATTCATTTGATGCACACAAACACTAACACTATTTGCACACACGGTGAGTTGAAAAAAAAAGGGCCCTATACCCGGGTTCGTGGGAACATAAGGAGTGGAGGTGAATCTGTGATCATGCTAGGTCTCCGACTTGCTTGATTGCAGTGAACCCTCATCTAGAGTTTTTCTCTTTGAAAACATATTGTTGCTAGTAGTCCCTACTGCTGCAGTATGTTCTTCGAAGAGGATGATACCTCTAGAAACCATCAAGAGAGATATGACCACCTTGGGAATTATCACTAAAAGCCCTTTTAGTTCCCTCCCATATAGGTCCCTTTAAATAGGGGCACGGAGCAAACACGTTACGTGCCATTTTTCACACTGCCATGCATAAGTGTCATGTACTCTTTTGCTTATATTTGTTTGTGAATATTGTCGTACTATGTACATTCCCGTGTTGCGCCTTTCGCATATGCATCGCACATGGGTTCTGTCTTGATCCCCTCTGTAAACAAACCAACAAAGGGTCCGTGTCACCGTTTTAAATACATACATTGGGGCACTTTGCTACCCCTAGACGTTGTATCTAAGAAGGAGACAGTTTCTCGGGCTCCCGTATTCGTAAATTGCATCTGTGTCATATGCATTTCTTCATGCATTCATCCATTCCACCCATGATAGATGTCGGAGTTTTGATTCGCACTAGACTTTATTTCACTTTAGTAAAACATGGGATCAAGTCAAAAGCCTTCGCTTAAAAAGAGGTTCTATCAAGTCAAAATCAAGAGCTTAGAGGTCACTAGTTTACGAGAGTTGGGGCAATTAATGGGTCAACTTCAACGGCAAGCCTTCCGCAAAGCCTATGATAAGATTTGGGACCTAGCTAGGGTAGAAGTCTCCATGGAACCGATTGCATCCCTTTCCCAGTATTATGACCAGCCCCTAAGGTGCTTCACATTTGAGGACTTCCAGCTAGTGCCGACTGTGAAAGAGTTTGAAGAAATCCTGGGATGCCCACTGGAAGGAAGGAAGCCATATCTTTTCTCTAGGTTCTATCCCTCCACGACAAGAGTTGCCAAGGTAGTGAAAATCTGAGCACAAGAGTTGGATCGTGTAAAGCAAAACAGAAATGGAGTAGTCGGAGTACCAAGGAAGTGTTTGGAGGAAAGGGCAAAGGCCTTGGAAAATCAAGGCAAATGGGCTTTCTTTTATTGACATCTTGGCGCTTTTGATCTTTGGAGTTGTCCTCTTTCCGAATATGGAAGGGTTAGTGGACCTAGCAGGGATTGACGCTTTCCTCGCCTTTCATCATGGCAAGGAAAGCCCGGTCGTCGCCATTTTGGCCATGTATGACACGTTCGACCGGGGATGTGAAAAGAGTGGCGCAAGAATTGTTTGTTGTGCACTGGATCTCTATGTGTGGCTGGTTTCACACCTTTTTCTCCAAGAAGGTAGGCTCGTCTATCCGCTACAAGGTCACCGCTTGTGCGTCGAAAAAGGAAAGGCGAAATGGGACCAACTCTTGGCTAGCATGGAGGGGCGTCTGTTAATTGGTTCCCTCGCTAGAAGGAAGGAAGTATCAGGATTCTATCTTCATGCGAAGGATGTCCAAATGTTCCCTTGATGGGAACAAGGGGTTGTATTAATTATAATCCCGTCCTCGCCATAAGACAGCTTGGCTACCCCATGAGAGGAGTGTCATCAGACGAAAGCATCATGCCTTTCATCGCACAGGGTTTCAGTGACCACAATGCGAGGGTACTCCAAGTAGTTCGCAAGGCATGGGATGCGGCGTGAAGAAAGGACAAAGAGCTTAGGACAAAGAGCTATCATAAGTGGCTGAGAGTCCAGACACAAGGATTGGATTGGCTCCCAAATTTAAAGACTGTGAGAGACAATGAGGTTAAAGCTTCGGAAGAAAGTGATGAGGTACAAGCCCTAAAGGCAAAGCTTGAAAGAGCCCGGGTAGTCGAAGAGAAGTTCAAGTCCATAGCCATCAAAGTCTGAAAAGAGTATGATGAACTAAGGGACGTCAATATGGCCACAGCTGAAGCCTTGGAACGAGAAACCAAGAAGGCCCGAAAGGAAGAACACGACCAAAGCAAAGTGTTGAGGGGCTTTATAGGGCAGGAATAGTGAGCTCAAGCTCCGAAGAGGTGAAAGGAATCATCACGGGTCAAAGGCATGATCTTGAAGGACGAGCTAAAGGTTTGCCTTAGGTCGAAAAGAAATTTGTCCCAACAGTTAAGCGAGACTGAAGGGAATATGTGGGCCATCATCGATAAGTGCAAAGAGGCTAGATCTAGCGGCGACTCACGAGCAAAGGCTAGAGGATGAGTACGCCAAGATATCAGCAGAAAGGGAAGCAAGGGAAACGGTAATTGATTCATTGCACCAAGAGGCAACAATGTGGATGGACCAATTTTCTTTTACTTTGAACAGGAGTCAAGAACTTCCCCTATTGCTAGCCAAGGCCAAAGCAATGGCGGACACCTACTCCGCCCCCGAGGAGATCCATGGACTTCTCAGCTATTGTCAACATATGATAGACTTAATGGACCATATGATTAGAAACCGCTAGGAAGTTTGTATTGTCGCTCAGATCTTGACTAGTTATAACTTTTTGAATAAAATGAATTTATCCCACGTTTTTACTCCAAAAATCAGTGCGAATCAAGTCACTCCCGCATTTTATCTCTAGCATGCATTATATGTTGGTCTCGTCCTTTGTCACGGGAAGCCGGAAGGTCCATATCACCTTCTTAATTGTACACATGGGGCACTGCGCCCCCAAATGCGCAAGTAAGAAGAGATAATTTTTCGGGCTCTCGTGTCCGTAAAATGCATTCATATCATGCATCACATAAGCATCTCTTCATAACATCATAATGAGCATATCGTTCCTGCATTTGTCCGTTATCATATTCCAGCCTCACATTTTGCATGAGTCATTGCATCATCATGCGTTCAACTTACTTTTTGTTCTACAAACTGCATACCTTTTGTTTTCATGTTTGCTCATGCATGAGCCTTGCATTTTCCTCTACAAAACAAAAACAAAAAAAAAGGAAGCATGAAAATTCATGATGCATTCTTGGTTGCATATATTCGGTACCATGAGCCAACCATGTTGGGATCATAAACCCGTTTCACTTAAAAACAAAATGAGTGAACATGGTACCTAATGCATAGTTGACTAAGAAAAGATGTTTCTTCGGGCATCTCAATTTGATAATTACATTCTCTATGCATAGTATGCGTATTCCCGAGTCATTCATCCCTATGAGATGTTGTTGAAGTATTGGCGATCAGAATTGCCATTCCTTGGATTATAGGGTTGAACCAAGCTCATGCTTTTACAAAAAGGTTCATCAAGTCAAGTTGAAATATGGAAGTAACCGTCTTGCAAAATTGGGGCAAAAGATGAATCGAGTCACATCACTGCTTCGTCTACTGCCAAACATATTTAGGATTGTTGATGTCCTTATTACTTCCAGTTTCACCTTGACAAAGATGTCATGGACCATGTTGAAAATCTAAATTGATTCAACCCCATATCCTGCGTAAAAATTCGCAATACTTCAACTGTACATCATTCGCATACATCCATGCTTTTCATTGGTTGCATTGCTCATTGCATTCTTTCCTTGAAAAATAAAATAAAATAAAATAAGAATGAACTTGATTGTTATTATCAAAAAGAAAAAAAAAACACGCTTTACGGCGCCCTTATCGAACCTGTGCTAGAGCTAGAGTAATGGATGAAATAGAGAAGGTGCAAGAGCAGATGAAGGCCGACCCGGAGGCCTTGAAAGAGAAAATGGCCACAATGGTAGAGGCCATGATGAGCATAAAGGAGATGGTGGAGGTCGGTGCGGCTTACCAAACCCGTGCTAGAGCTAAAATAATGGGTGAAGCAGAGGAGGTGCAAGAGAAGATGAAGGCCGACATGGAGGCCATGAAAGAGCAAATGGCCACAATGATGGAGGCCATGATGAGCATGAAGAAGATAATGGAAGCCAATGCGGTTATAGTTGCCGCTACTAGCGCTGTCGCTAAAGTGAACCCGATGCTCCCATCTGGCCTCAAGCAAATGAATCATCTAACCTCAAATATGGTAGGCAAAGATTTGGGAAGTACGGATGACCCCATGATGTACAAATTCAAAACAAGCACGCCTTCCCGCCATATGGCTTGCCTCCCAAACTATACACCACCCAATGTGGCGTACATTCCCAATGAGGATGTCAATAACTCCACACCCATACTCATTAAGAGCCAACAACCTCAATCTGATCATGCACATGTCTCTCGACCCATGGAGGAGACACATGGAATGCCCCACCACAATTTAGCCGACTTCGAGCCTTGGCTCGGATATGTCACTGAAGGGCAAGCAGTTGGTGGTATATCCTTTGAAAAAACTTTGGAGGGCCCTCAGTTTCGCCCACAACCACAACCATTGCATTTTGCGGTGGGAAGAGCCCCTCCTGCTATGGCCGAAAAGGGAAAGGCGGATCATCTAAAGGAAAGGCTCAGGGCCATTGAAGGAGGCGAAGATTATGCCTTTGCTAACCTAGAAAAGTTGTTCCTAATACCCAAACATGGTCATTCCCAAGTTCAAGGTGCCGGACTTTGACAAGTACAAGGGGACTACTTGCTCCAAGAACCATTTAAAGATGTATTGTCGGAAGATGGGGGCATACGCAAAAAATGAGAAACTGCTGATACATTTTTCCTAAGAAAGTTTTACTAGGACAGCTGTTACTTGGTACACTAACTTGGAATCTTCCCGAGTCCATTCTTCGAAGGACCTAATGGTTGCCTTTGTTAGGCAGTATCAGTACAATTTTGATATGGTTTCGGATAGGATGCAACTACAGAACATGTGCAAAAAGGGAGACGATAATCGTGATGGTAGACACATTATCGATACTCTACTAAGAAAAGATGGTGGGCTACGCACCCTCAAAGCTTTGCGGATTTGGTCTTCGCCAGTGAAAGGATCGAAGTGGATCTGAAAAGAGGCAAATTTAATCATCCTGCTTGGACGAATGAGAAAACTGGGGCAAATAAAGATGGTGACGATGAGGGAGAAACCCATGCTGTGACTGCCATTCCTATACGGCCAAGTTTCCCACCAACCCAACAATGTCATTACTCAGCCAATAACAAACCTCCTTACCCACCACCCAGTTATCCACAAAGGCCATCCCTAAATCAACCACAAAGCCTGTCTACCGCACTTCCAATGACGAAGACCACCTTTAGCACAAACCAAAAAAACACCAACAAAAAGGAATTTTGCAGCAAAAAGCCTGTAGGGTTCACCCCAAATTCCGTTGTCATATGCTAAACTTGATCCGATATCCACTCGATAATTCAATGGTAGCCATAACCCCAACCAAGGTTCCTCAACCTCCATTTTTCTAAGGATACAACTCGAACGCAACGTGTGCTTATCATGGAGGAGCCCCTGGGCATTCCATTGAGCATTGTATGACCCCGAAGCATAAAGTGTGAAGTCTAATTGATACGGGCTGGCTGAAATTTGAGGAGAATCGCGTGTAAATCCTGACATTGACAAGAGATGCCACACATGGGGCAATTTTGAAAGCTGTTGTTAGATGTCTCTAATGACTCATCAGGATTTTCAAGTGCAAGCCATTGGTCAGTTTGCTCAAGCGACCTGTGCTCCTGAGTTTGGACTTCCAAGACCGTTCAATCAGAGATTACTCGTCTTGCACGTTGGTGGGGTTGCCGTAAAACAACGAGTAAAGTTCAAAACAAATAAGTTCCAAAATAAAAAAAAAAGGTTCAAAAAGAAAAAGGGCATTTGATTGACTGTGTTTTCAAGTAAAAATATAGACGTTCATGTGGCCTCATTTTATCATGCCGGAAAGTTTGTCTTCTTAGAGAAGCGAGTTGTCAAGAATAGGATGTTTGACAAATGGCCTCAGAAAGGGGGGGTTGAATTAAGATGCAAAGACTATTCCCCAATTGAACTATCACTCTTTCTTTTTGGATTAACAATGCACCCTTAACATGAATTACTCAAAAGACAATTCAAAATAAACTTCTTTAAAGCAAAAGATAAATAGCAATAAAAGAAGTTTAAAGGAAGAGAGGAATGCAAACTTGATTTATACTGGTTCGGCCACTTCCCGCGCCTATGTCCAGTCCTCAAGCAACCCACTTGAGATTTTCCACTCTCTTTGTAAAACTCCTTTTACAAAGTCTGAACCACACAGGGACAACCCTTCCCTTGTGTTCAAGAATCCTCTACAACAAGAGACTCTCAGTCTCTTAATCCCTTTTCAAAAGTAAGAAGAAGAGAAGAATAAATCTCTCTTAAAAGGGATAGATTGTACAATGAAGACCAATCAAAATTCCTTATTGAATATGCAAGTGGTTGACCAAGGAATCTTTTTGAGAGGATAAGACAGTTCAGTTCAGAAAAACTCTTAATCTTTCGAGAGGATAAATTTTTTGGGCAATGAAAACTCTCTGTAAATTCGTGTTTCCAAGTCACCTTTGATGGCCATTCATAAACCATTTGAATAGATGTGACTCTTGGAAATTATTTTCTGAAAATCTCCTCTGGTAATCGATTACAAGACTTGTGTAATCGATCACAGGCTTTAAAATTTGAATGAGCTGCTGGTAATCAATTACCACCCATGTGTAATCGATTACACATTATAAATTTTGAATTCAAATTTCTAGTGGCTGTTATGAACATTTTCAGCTGCTGGTAATCGATTACCAGAGGGCAAATCTCAATTTGAAATGATAAAATTCTTTGGTCAAACCTTTTGTTTTTTTTTTCAATTTGGAAACTTCTTCCTAAGATTCTAGAGATCACCTTGATCATATATCTTGATTTTCTTGGATTCTTGGATTCTTGTCTTGAATAAAACTTGGAAGCACTTGATCCTTTGGCATCATCAAAACATCAAAACATCTTGCTTCTACATAGGAGTCATTTGACTTAATCCATCAAAAAATCCTTCAACTATTTCTCGTCCTTGGAAAATTCTTTTTGCAAGAATCAACTGCTTCTTTCATTCTTCCTCACTACGAGGTTGTGAAAACAAGACAACAATTGGTACCTCTAAGCCCTACACTGGGGCAACGAAAGGCACCATGCAAAAACCTCAAGCGAACCTAGGGGCAGATTAGAAGTTTTCACCCAATAGGTTCCCTCCTACAAGGTCATGACGAAAGACAACGATTGGTACCTCAAAGCCTTACACTGGGGCAATGAGGGGCATCGTGCATGAGCCTTAAGTGAACATAGGGGCAGATCAAAAGTTCACACCCGTCGATGTTTTTAAACAAGAAAAAAAAAAGGGGAGACAAGCCCTGGAATTTCAATGGATTGATCAAACATCAAACGACTCCATTGTCGTCACTCCAAAATGGTCAAGTGACTAAATCAAACAGAACACACACTCTGAGGGAGTTCCCAGAGAGATTTGCAAAAAGATAGGATGAGGTTGCATGAATTATCACCTCTTTCAAAAGGACAGTCAATCTGTGTTTTCCAAAAAAATTAAATCAAAATCAAAATCACAAAATAGGGAAAGAATGTCATGAACATTGTACAACTTTCCATTACATTGCATTGTTTCATATGAAGTCCGCATTTACCAAATTTCACGACAAAGGTTGCATGCATCTGCATCCCTAAAAATCATGTTAACTGCATAGATTTCCTACATCTAATGTCCAAATCTTGTGGATTAGGGATGACCGGCCCTCTCGATGAGTCGATCTCTTGCTTTCTCATAAGGGTGGACCCTTGCGTACTTGTACCTATCACCTTTAGAGGACTACATGTCCTCGCCATCAGAGGACTGCATGTCCTCACCTTCAGAGGGCTACACGCCCTCGCCATCAGAGGACTACACGTCCTCGCCTTGAGAGGGCTACACGCCCTCACCTTGGGTACTAGTTACCCTCACCGTTGAGAGGACTACACGTCCTCGCCTTGAGAGGACTACACGTCCTCACCATCAGAGGGCTGCACGCCCTCACCTCCAGAGGACTACATGTCCTCGCCTTGAGAGGGCTACACGCCCTCACCTTGGGTACTAGTTACCCTCACCGTCAGAGGACTACACGTCCTCACCTTGAGAGGACTACACGTCCTCACCACCAGAGGGTTGCACGCCCTCACCTCCAGAGGACTATACGTCCTCTCCTTGAGAGGGCTACACGCCCTCACCTTGGGTACTAGTTACCTTCACCTTCAGAGGACTACACGTCCTCGCCTTCAAAGTGTCATGTACCTTCAACTTCAGAGGACTACACGTCCTCGCCGTCAAAGGGTCATGTGCCTTCACCTTTGTAGGGCTACACGCCCTCACCTTCAGAGGACTACACGTCCTCACCTTTAGAGGACTACACGTCCTCGCCATCAAAGGACTACATGTTCCCCATTTTCAAAGGGGGACATGCCCTCACCTTTAGAGGATTGCATGTCTTTGCCATCATAGGACTACACTCCCTCGCCTTCAAAAGGCGACACGTCCTGAACTTCAGAGGGCTACACGCCCTCGCCTTTAGAGGACTACGTGTCCTCACTCTCAGGGGGCCCCATATCCACACCTTAAGATAATTTAAGGTCCTCTGCCCTTAAAAGCTTAACCGAGACTCGCGCTCCCGGTTAAGGGGCCAGTGGTTTCCTTTTATCAGTTTTTGGGCCACCCCCCTGATATTGGAGGGCGACCAACTGTGCAAGCACAACCTGAGAGGGAGGCTATCACGCGGCTACTATGCATACCGGGGCAAGATTTCACCCGTGCTGTTGCAAAGAGACGAGTGCGGATCATGCGCACCAACATGACCACTCTTACACAGATATAGATGACATTGCTACTTAGCAATATTCTGCCCAGTGACCGCAATGCCAATCTCCCCCTGCAAAAGTATCAATTGGTCTGTGTCGTCCCAACATGGGTATGTATGCATATGGTTCAACTGATTTCTGATACCATCTATTGTTTGCAGGGATCGAACCCACAAAGACACCCAGTAGACCTGAAGATGTCCAACAGGGCCCTGGGGTTTCCAGCTCTGGTTACGGGCCTCTGTCGGCCCTACAGGGCGCCCGTTCCCCCCAGCAAGTTCATGTCGTCGTGGCATAGGTAAGTATGCACCTCCCCCAACTGATTTCTGATGTCATCTATTGTTTGCAGGGATTGTGCCCGCAAGACACCTAGTGGACCCGAAGAAGGTCAACAGGGTCTTGGAGTTGCCAGCTCTAAATACGGGTCTCTGTCAGTTCTAGGGAGTGCCTGTCGCCCCCAGCAAGGTCATCAGGCCTCCTACCAATCGAGCTTTCATCAAGAAGTACTGCACCCCCAGGCAGACGCAGGGCGAAACACCACAGCAGCATTGGGATGGCCGGTAGCGGGCAATAGACTCACCGCCACCACCTCTAGAGTTCACCTCAGCTCATCCATAAAAAGGTTAGAGCGTTGCCTACGACACATGGCCGACCAGCAGGCTAACAAATCCAAAGCCAAAGGTAAGCAAAGTATTAGGTCCGTGACCGACAAGTCATAAGGCGTCCAGCTAAAGACGTTAAAGAAGCGCTACTAGGAGGCAACCTAGTACCTTTTGAATCTATGCTTGTTATTTGATCACTTTTTATAGTAGGACGCACCTAGTTGCTCATGATCCTGGGAATTTAAATAAAACAAGCGCAAGCTCGGAAGGTAGTCATACGTCACAATATATATATATGTATGTTTAGGTAGTGAAGATACCTTAGATATGCATGTATGTAAACAAAAACACACTTCACAAAATATATATATATGTATGTTTAGGTAGCAAGATACCTTAGATATGCATGTATGTAGCAAAAAGATACCTCCCAAAATATATATATGTATGTTTAGGTAGCAAGATACCTTGGATATGCATGTATATAGCAAAAATACCTCACAAAAATATACACATGTTTAGGTAGCAAAATACCTCATGAAAAAAAAAAAGGGAAAGAAAAAACAACAAAAAAAAAACAAACAAGAAAAAGAAATAAACAAATAAAAAAAAAGACAAAAAAAAAATAAGTAGTCTAGCTGAAAAGCCAACATGCTTTTGAAAAGAGATGACTTCCAACTTTTCTTTGAAGAAAAATTCGCTGATCATAGCTAGTTTTTGAAAAAAATGTGTGTGTACACCCGAAGGGTGAACGCTGTGAAATTTTCCCAGACGCCCGAAATGGACTCGGATGAATGCACAAATTGATAAAAGAACATATTTTGGAAACATTGGGTTGATTTAAAATAGAGGAAATGAATCCTGAGCCCTAGCATCACATGACCATAAAAATTTGACACTTGAGTGTCCGCATAGGTGCATGCATGACCAGTTTTGCATAAAATTTCCAAATCATCATTTTTGCATTTGTGTCATGGAAATAATGTGGGGCATCCCTTTTATCCTTGAGCCAAACCAAACCCCGACATGTATCATGTCTAGCCATTCTACAAACCTTGAGCCAAAATCCTGACTCACCATGAACCTTGACCCAGGGTGAGAATGTCAATCCTTACTCTCGAAAATAAAAAAAGAAGGAACGGAAATTTCCAATCAAAGAAAGAAAAAAAAGAGAAGAAAGGAAATTCCCAATCAAAGAGTGGGAGAAAGCAAAAAGAAAAGAGAGGAAATTCCCAATCAAAGAGTGGGAGAAAGCAAAAAAGAAAAGAAAGAAAATTCCCAACCAAAGAATGGGAGAAAGTAAAAAAGAAGAAAGCTCCTGGTCAAAGAAACCAGAAGAAATGTACAGAGAGGTCTTTGGACCAGACAATATCTGAATAATACAGAATTGTCACCAAATGAACAAAAGAAAAAGAAGGGAAACCATGACCTAAAAGTGGTCTTCTCCCTTTGATTACCAACCAAAATCCTGTGCGCTAGCGACTTTTTCGCCCCGCACTAAACAAAAACAGAAAAGGAAAAAGCCGACAAAAAATCAAAATCCAAAAACACACAAAAGCCGAAAAACCCATCAAGAGAACCCATTCCCAAGGGAAGTCCTATTGATCCATGATCACGCATGTAATTTTTTATTTGATAGGAAATAATTTGCAAAGTCAAGTCATGACATATCTATGGTTCGGAATTAGGATGAAACACTTACTTGTGCGAGATTGATACACTTTGAGTGGATTTCTTCTATTTTTGTCGAACCCAGTGTTTCCTCTAAATGGTCATTTAGAAACGAAATGCTAACATCCAAAATCTCATTTATGGCTATGGGGGATTTCATCAGCAGACTCTCCTTCCCTGGTAGACGCATTGTTTGTCACTCAAAAAAGCATATGCTGCTCTAATCGGTTGGAATATTTGTCTCTTTGCTAAAGCATGTTTGCATTTTAGTGGAGAAAACACCGAGACTTTTTCAAGTCTCACAAGTTATCCAGAACTACGTAGGTCTGAGTTCCTCATTGGAGGATACGTAGGAGCAAGAGCCTCGCTTTTGTCGACCACACCACCTTTTGTTGCCATGACCCAAGAGCTGGTAACCCGCGGAGACACCTTACAGTTATACGCACCTCGTCATTCAGTGACCCAAAGTGTGATTGATGAGCAGAGGCCAATGTGGTCATCAGCGCCTTTTCCGGAGATGTCAGCATCTTCCGGTGGAGACTTTTTCAAGTCTCACAAGTTATCCAGAACTACGTAGGTCTGAGTTCCTCATTGGAGGATACGTAGGAGCAAGAGCCTCGCTTTTGTCGACCACACCACCTTTTGTTGCCATGACCCAAGAGCTGGTAACACGCGGAGATACCTTACGGTTATCCGCACCCTTTTGTCATCCAGAGGCGGCAGGCCCGATGACACGCAGAGACAAAATTTGGTCATTCTGCACCCTTGTGTCATCCAGAGGCGGCGGGCCCGATGACACGCGGAGATACCTTACGGTTATCCGCACCCTTTTGTCATCCAGAGGCGACGGGCCCGATGACACGCAGAGACAAAATTTGGTCATTCTGCACCCTTGTGTCATCCGGAGGCGGCGGGCCCGATCACACGCGGAGATACCTTACGGTTATCCGCACCCTTTTGTCATCCAGAGGCGGCGGGCCCGATGACACGCAGAGACAAAATTTGGTCATTCTGCACCCTTGTGTCATCCAGAGGCGGCGGGCCTGATGACACGCGGAGACACCTTACGATTATCCGCACCCTTTTGTCATCCAGAGGCGGCGGGCCCGATGACAAGCAGCGGCCAATGTGGTCATTCTGCACCCTTCGTCAATTGCGGCCGACAAGCCCGTTGACACGCGGAGATTTACATCATCTTCCGCACTTACAAGATCTGTCATACTGACTTTTGAGTCATGCTGACGGGCGGAAATACCCGAGTGGTTATCCGTATAAACATTCTTTTGCTATCTGTAAGACAGAACGCTTGATAGCATGCAGAGACTGACATAGTCTTCTGCACCTTTTGTTCCTCTGGGAACAACAAGTCATTTGCATGCGGAAATTTTATGGTCACCCGCGACTCTCGTCAACCGAGAGGAACGAAATTAGTGTCATACCCTAATTTCGTCCAGGGACCTTTGCTTGATGGCATGCGACTTTTCTTTGGTCCTTGTGAGGTGCTTGGCACCCATCATTAGGCAATTTGTGAAATTCCGGGAACAACAAGTCATTTGCATGCGGAAATTTTATGGTCACCCGCGACTCTCGTCAACCCAGAGGAACGAAATTAGTGTCATACCCTAATTTCGTCCGGGGACCTTTGCTTGATGACATGCGACTTTTCTTTGGTCCTTGTGAGGTGCTTGGCACCCATCATTAGGAAATTTGTGAAATTCCGGGAACAACAAGTCATTTGCATGCGGAAATTTTATGGTCACCCGCGACTCTCGTCAACCGAGAGGAACGAAATTAGTGTCTTATCTTTACTTTCCTTTTATTTCCAATAAAAAACAAGTAAAGAGGGGCAACTGTCATACCCTAATTTCGTCCGGGGACGTTTGCTTAATGACATGCGACCTTTCTGTGGTCCTTGTGAGGTTCTTGGCACCCATCATTAGGCAATTTGTGAAATTCCGGGACATGCCGAAAAACAAAAGAAAATATTGATGCACAATCCGTAAGGTTCCGTGACACACCGGAAATCAAATGGAAGCATCGTTGCATAAATAAGTGAGGTTCCATAACATTCCGTAAGTCAAAAAGGGGATGATTATGTAATCCACAAGGTTCCGTAACATTACGGAAAGAAAACAAGTATCGTTACGAAATTCGTAAGTTTCCGTAACTTTACGAAAAAAAGAATCACCAAAAAAAAAGGGCAAGGGGGGTGTACTTAGTAAAAATGGGGGTGCAAATAGCAACCAGGCCCACTTGGGCCCTCCAGAATATTCCTCCAGAAGGCTGTTGCTTCTGGAGGAAGCAACCCTGCTCGCCTAGGCGAGCTGGGCGGCAAGCATCTCCCCTATTTTGCTATAAATAGGGGAGGAAGTGAAGAAGAAAAGGGTTCAGCCCCTTAGGCACTTCTCTCTCTTTCGAATTTGCTTGGAAAAATTGTTTCCGTGAAGAAAATCTAAGCCGAGGCGCTTCTGAAACGTTTCCGTAACGTTTTCCGTGAGGAATTTCGCAAAGGTTTCAACCGTTCTTCGACGTTCTTCATTCGTTCTTCATGGTTCTTCGATCTTCAACGGGTAAGTACCTCGAACCAAGCTTTTCGTTTCATTTCATGTACCCGTAGTGGTCCACATTGTGTTTTGTGTATTTCTATTCTCGTTTCGTTTACTTTTTATACCCCCCTTTTGACGTGCTTAAGCCATTTTACTTAAGTCATTTCTCGCTTAACTTAAAAATAAAATAAATTTCCACCGAACGTTTGAATTGTATTATCCGTTAACTTCGGTTAAAATGAATTCCGACCGTTCGGTCGTGCCGTAACCACGTTGGAAATCAAAAAAAGAGGTAAAATAATAATATAATAATCAAAAAAAACATCTTTAGGTAAAATAAAGCGGAAAATCAATCGGACGTTTTCTCTTTGGGATTTCTCATTCTTAAACCGAATTGACTAATAACTAAAGTGAAACTAAGGCTAAAATCAACTCGCCTAGTCAAGCTCGTCCATAAAAAATAGGTTTTTGAAGTTTATCATTTCAATTTCTCATTAAGTAAGATGGATCATTTTCAAGGTCCAACGCCTTAAAATGATCACCTTTTAAGTAAAAAAAGAATCACTTGTTAAGAAAGAACTACGTAGGTCTGATTTCCTCATCGCAATTGAGGAATACGTAGGAGCAAAGGGAAACACCCTTGTCGACCACAAAAAGAGAAAAAATATAAAAATGATATAAAGGATATAGAGACATAAAAAGGGAACATAAAAAATCAAAGTCATGTTTGCACATTCGATTAAAGGCTGTCGTCCCTTGGGACGGACGTGTGGGGTGCTAATACCTTCCCCGTGCGTAAAAACAACTCCCGAACCTTTCACTTAAAAGTTCGTAGATCGCGTCTTTTCCGGTTTTTCCGACGTTTTCCTCAAATAAACGTTGGTGGCGACTCCGCGCGTATTCCTTTCGTGGAACACGCATCCCGCGAGTCACGCGTCGCCCTCCCGCCGAAGGGTAGGTTGCGACAGACATGATCTGGTTTTTGTGAGTCTTCAAACCCAGGAGGTTGTTCCACATATACCTCCTCCTAAATTAGACCATTTAAGAAAGCACTCTTGGCATCCATTTGATAAAGTTTAAAATTCATAATAGATGCATATGCTAATAACATTCTAATGGCTTCTAATCTAGCTACAGGTGCAAAAGTTTCTTCATAGTCTATACCTTCTTCTTGGTTATATCCTTTTGCTACAAGTCTAACTTTATTCCAAATTACTATACCATTTTCATCCAATTTATTTCTAAATACCCACTTAGTTCCTATGATTGGATAATCTGAAGGTTTTTCTACTAATTCCCATACATCATTTCTTTCAAATTGATTTAATTCTTCTTGCATAGCTATTATTCAATGGTCATCTATAATAGCTTCCTTAAAGTTTTTCGGTTCTATTAATGAAACAAAGGCCATATTATTGCATAAATTTTTAAGAGAGTGTCTAATTGTTACCCCTTTTGAGATATCACCGATGATGTTGTCAAGAGGATGATTTCTTGAAGTTTTCCATTCTTTGGGAAGATTATCATTTTCTTGTGTTGTGTCATCTTGATCATCCTTGTCTTCATCATCTCTTTTTCTTTTTAGATTTCTTTCTTCATTTTGTGTATCTTCCAAAGTATCTGCAATATCATCAAGAAACTCCTTTCTCGGGGAGGTCAAGAGTTCAAGAATCAAGGACTAATTAAGAAGGGGGTTGAATTAATTATTCCTGAACCTTTACTAATTAAAAATTTACTCTTCTAAGGCTTTTACTTATGTTGTTAAGAGAATATCGAGTAGAAGAGAAACTTAACAGAAAGTAAAAGCGGAAATTAAATGCACAGCGGAAATTAAAAGAGTAGGGAAGAAGGAGACAAGCACACAAGAGTTTTTATACTGGTTCGGCAACAACCCGTGCCTACATCCAGTCCCCAAGCGACCTGCAGCCCTTGAGATTTCTTTTCAACTTTGTAAAAATCCTTTTACAAGCAAAGATCCACAAGGGATGTACCCTCCCTTGTTCTCTTTGAACCTAATGGATGTACCCTCCACTAGAACTGATCCACAAGAGATGTACCCTCTCTTGTTCTCAGTCAAACCCAAGTAGATGTACCCTCTGCTTGTACCACAAAGGATGTACCCTCCAATGTGTTAAGACAAAGATCTCAGGCGGTTAAACCTTTGATACTTTGTGAATGGGGATACAAAAGAATTCTCAGGCGGTTAGTCCTTTGAACACTTTTGTATAAGGGAATGGGAAGAATCAAAAGAATTCTCAGACTGTGTCGTTTTGAATTCTTTGACAAGGGAGAAGGGAGACACAAAAGAATTTAGGTGGTTAGTCCTTTGTTCTTTTGGAAAAGGGAGAAGAGAGACACAAAAAGAATTAAGGCGGTTAGTCCTTGGCGAATTCTTTTTGGCAAAGGGAGAAGAGAATGAAAAGATGAATAGCACAGGTTTTCAAGGTTTGGAAAACCAGAAAACTTCAGAAAGCTTTTGGTACAAAGAAGAAGAAGAAGTTCAAAGAGATTCAAGGCTTGTAAAGGATTGTATGAAATAAGTGTTCAAGATTATTGAAATGCAAAACAAAGCCTTGCTTTTATAGACTCTTCATGTCTGGTCAAGACAACCATTTAGAAGAGTTATAACTTTTAGAAAAACTTAAAACCAATTTGAAAAAGTCAAAAACCTTTTAAAGAGTTACATCTTTTGATTTTATTCAGAAACAGTCACTGGTAATCGATTACCAAATCAGTGTAATCGATTACACAAAGCTTTTATGTGAAAGGATGTGACTCTTCACATTTGAATTTGAATTTCAACGTTCAAAGGCACTGGTAATCGATTACCAAAACATTGTAATCGATTACTGCTTTTTGAAATTAATTGGAACGTTGTAAATTCAATTTGAAAACTTTTTCAAAACAATTTTGCTACTGGTAATCGATTACCAGAGAGTAAAAACTCTTTGGTAAACATGTTTTGAGAAAAATCATGTGCTACTCAATTTTTGAGAAAAAAATTTTATACTTATCTTGATTAAGCCTTCTCTTGATTCTTGAATCTTGAGTCTTGAATCTTGATCTTGATTTTTGAGATCTTGAACCTTGAATCTTGATTCTTGACTCTTAACTTTCTTCTTGAGTCTTGAATTCTTCTTGATTCTTATCTTGATTCACTTGAGTTGTTCTTTGATTGATCTTTGAGCTTTTTGTCATCATCTTTTGTTATCATCAAAACACCTTTGAATCACCTTTGATTCACCATGAAGCTTTGCTTCTACATCTTTATCATCTCCAAGATCATCCACTTTGTTTTCTTCTGATGATCATCGTCTACGGTACCTTTCTCAATTTTCTTCTAGGATCATTTTAGACCCTAAGTACCTAGACATAGATTTCTTCAATGATGAGACATTTGGTTGTTATCAAGTGTTTCAAAACTCTGGCTTGGTTGATTTCATGTCTTTAAAATTGCCTTATTATCCTGAACTTGTCAAAGTCTTTTACTACAATTTAAAAATTGAGGATGGCATTATTTCTTCTAAGGTGCATGGTATTTCCATGATCATTGATCAATCATTGTTCTTTTCTTTGACTAAATTACCCAGTCAAGGTGCACTTTTTGAGGGCACCATTGTTGATGACTGGAAATTTGATTATTCTAGTCATGATGCTCGCCCTATGATTTGTAATGACCAGGATGAAATGACCGGTAGATTGCTGGCCGGATCATTGGCCTTTGATAATCGCATCATGCACTACATTATTGTTAGATTTTACTTCCCCGGTCTTCAAATTTGGCTCAAGACTCTGAGGAGGACTTGATTTTAATGTGGGCTTTCCTTACCGGTCGTCAGATTGACTGGGCTCACTTGGTTCGGTACCGAATGCATAAGGCATTACGGGCCAATGCACCTCTCCCTTACCCTCAATTGGTCACTCTGTTTTTCCGTCATTTTCAAATTCCGCTTGATGATGAACCTTTTGTTCAAGTCAAGCACTCCTTTGCTATTGGTGCTGGTGCAGTCACTTCTTTTGGATACCATAAGGATCGGAATGGTCAATGGCTGAAGAAAGATGCACTTCCTCCACAAGATGAGCATACTCCTTCTCCTCCTCCTCAGCAAGATGATTCAGCCCTCATGACAGAAGTTCTTTCCGAGTTACGGGGACTTCGTACTTATGTTGGAGAACGTTTTGATTCATTGGATAATCGCTTTACCGGAATGGATATCCGTCTCACACAGCTTGAAGAAGATGTGGGTTATATTCGTCAGAGCTTCGATCTTCCACCACCACCTCCACCTTCTTAGAGTTTAGTTTCTAATTTTTCTTTTAAGCCGTGTATTTTGGCTATGGTATTTAAGTTATCATTTTATGCACTCTATTTATCTTTTGGTATGGATTTTATGTGGTTTTGAATTATGACTGTTTGGATTATATTTTGGTTATGACTTATTTATGATTTTGGTTGGTTATGACTTATGATGGATCTTTGTCCACTTCATTATATTATCTATATTGATTCCCACGAACTTTGGCTTTTTGATGTTGCCAAAGGGGGAGAAAAATGGGGTGGTAGAGAAGCTTAGAAAAAGCTTAGAAATCAAGTGATCATCAATTCCAAAACATAGGGGGAGTGAACGTAATATATTATGCATATACATTGTTTGTATCTTGATTTCAGGACTTAGATTGTCATCATCAAAAAGGGGTAGATTGTAGAAGCAAATGACTTTGATGTTTTGATGATGATCGTGATGATTTGATGCAAATGCGCTTCTCAAGTTTAATTCAAGACAATGATTCAAGAATACAAGATACAACATCAAGATGATCACTAGTATTTTAGGAAGGGAATTCCTAATTGAAATAGCAAAAGGTTTGGCCAAGAAATTTATGTTAAAAAGTCTTTTTCAAGAGATTTACTCTCTGGTAATCGATTACTAGAGGATGTAATCGATTACCAGTGGCAAAAAATGATTTACAACAGCCATTAAAATTTGAATTCAAATTTTAGACTGTGTAATCGATTACACAATATTGGTAATCAATTACCAGTAGTTAATAAACGTTTTAATTCAAATTTTAAAGCCTGTAATCGATTACACAAATCCTGTAATCGATTACCAGAGGAGATTTTCAGAAAATTATTTCTAAGAGTCACATCTTTTCAAATGGTTTTTACATGGCCACCAAAGGTCTATTTATATGTGACCTGCAACACGAATTTGCTCAGAGATTTTCATAACAAAAATTCTTATTCTCTCAAAAAGCAAAAACATTTTATCCTCTTAAGAATTCCTTAGCCAATACACTTGCAATTCAATAAGGAATTAATTGAGTGCTCAGATTGTACAATCTATCTCTTTCAATAGAGATTTATTCTTCTCTACTTTCTAAATTCTCAAAGGGAATTGAGAGACCGAGGGTCTCTTGTTGTAAAGAAATCTGAACACAAAGGAAGGATTGTCCTTGTGTGTTCAGAACTTGTAAAAGGATTTTACAAGATAGTGGAACTCTTAAGCAGGTTGCTTAGGGACTGGACGTAGGCACAAGGGTGTGGTCGAACCAATATAAATCTGAGTTTGCACTTTCTCTTCCCTTAAACTCGTTTATTTATTATTGCTTTATATTTATATTCAGATTATTCTATTTGAATCGTTATTTAAGAGTTCATTTTTAAGGGAACTTGCAACTTGCATTGAAATTGAAATAGAATTTTAATTGGGGAAATAGTTTGCAATATCTTAATTCAACCCCCCTTCTTAAGATATCTGAGGCCACTTGTTTAATAGTTTATCTTGCAATAGAAAAGTAATGGTGGATCCATCCGCATGTGGCTTCAAGCTGAGACCATTAGGCATTGGACATGGAGGGTAGTAGTTGAATCTCAGAAACATAACAGCTCTCTCTCTCCACATTCATTTAGGAAGCAGTCCTCTTCCAAGTTCAGTAACTTTGTCGTGGCCTTAATAATTACTTCACTTAGTAGTCTTATGCATTCAGTATACTGTAGGACAATATTCCTGCATTGAGAAATATATTCATTGAGATTAAATACTCGTGCCACTAACCCAAGAGAAATGGAGGAAATTGCTCATTCCTTTGCCAAAAATAATAATGTTATGCTTGTGCCTAATTTGGATAAAGTTCTAATACGCACTTGTAAAAGAAGAAAATTAATAGAGAGATAAAATGGGTTGGAGGTACTAGAGTACTAGTTAGTTACTTCATGTAAAAAAGAACATTCATTGGGAGTTGGAGGGGACAAGAATGCATACCTGAAATCATTGGGGTTTTGAGGCCAAAATTTGAACTTCCTCTGATCTTCAGGAAGCACTTTCAGGTATACTCTGTCAGTCCAATCAAGCCTCTGATTTTTTGAATATATTATATCATTGCCATATCCTTCAATATTGTTTGGTTCCCTTTCCCTAGCACATTTTTGCTTTTCTTCCTTTAGAAGTTGAAAGAATTGCTTTGAAACTTGTCTCACTTTGTCCTGAAATGAGCTTTTCATCCCATGGTTCATTGCCTAAATCCCACAAAATAATTAGAAAAGTTTGGCCAATTTCACAAACACTTCAAGACAGATCACAGAAAATTCAGGACAGACTAAGCTTGGCATAAAGTTTGTGCTTGTTTTTCTCTTTCTATAATAGAATATCTTATCCTTGGTCTCTTATAAATTTCTTCTGCTAAAAATAATGAGGCAATGACTATTCTTAACTAATGTAGTGGCATTAAAGGAAAGTAACTTACAATATACTAAAATAGTGACTAGAATATAGAAATTGTAATTATCCAGGTATCCGCCATTGCTAGGTTCCCTTGTTTTCATTGGCTCTTGCCGCTATCCATAAGAGCAAGACTCTTTGAGTAAGATATTACAGATTCAAAACTCAAATTCGTGCTTTTGCATAGTTTGGCTGAATTCAATCAAACTATTTTAACTATGTAGCATTACTCTTAGTATTTTAACTAAATTCAATTTTGTATGCATGCATAATAAGGGAAATAAGAAAAAAGCAAAGCATCAAATCTATCAATACCTAATATGATGCAGAGAGACACTACGGGTTTGACTGCAGAGAATAAGGAGCTCAAATTGTGCTTATAGGCTTTGGAGCAAGCACAGCTTAGAGAAGGTAGGCATCATTTCATATTTGTTTATTCCTTAAAAAATGGACATGTGTTGTATCCCTTGATCAGTCATTTCATATTGAATTGGATGAATAAATAAGGTTCAATCATTACTTGTTTGTTGCATGAACATTATCTCATGAATCTTCATGTGTCAATTTCACCCCTATCCGGGAAATTCGAGATTGTGTGGTAGATGATCACAAATTAATGAATGTAATTGGTGAATCTGTAAAGTTAGTGATGGAGGCGGTAAGTTCTCAACTTGTGAGCCTGTGCTTTGAATGCTGTCAAATTGTTTGGGATTATTAAATTACACTTTCCACAACATGCAATATATGTCATTTCTTCTTTTTAGTTCAATATAAAAACCTACTGCCATTAAGGAAGAATTTGTCAGTTTAATAGATTAGTCATAGAAAATTGCATTTGCTTTGGTCTTTTAATAGAGCAAGATCCTCAACCCTGATTAATCAATTAAATTAATAATCGTAAACAATTTTTTAAAAGAATATTAGTCTCATGGGAATTGTTTGAACATGAGTATGGAAGGATCCATGTGTGGCATGGCAAGACCAAATCTTTAATGATCCTTGTATTTCATTATTTGGATTTATTAGTCAAATTATAGCCTTTTCTTTCATATGCTAATCTCTTTATACTAATTTAGGATTGGAATTTGATTTGGAGACAATTATATTTTCATATTGGACATGGGTGTTGAGTCAAAAAAATATGGATGGGATTATTTGTGAAGGATTGAACTAAGCATGAAATTTTGGATATAAAAAGACTATTTTGGATCTAGTTTTAGGTTAGGTTTCAAGTGGTTGTGTCGACTATATTGAGAATTAAAATGAATTACTAATTCAAATTACAAACTCGTAAAGGTAAAAATGTGCTTAACAAATGGAGTGAGGATTTTTATAACAAATGCTTGAGTAGTAAGGGAAAAAAAATGAAACCAACTCAATGTGGGTCTTTTTATTTTAACTATTTTTTTTCTTTTCCGGTGAGCCTTTTAATTACAAATATACATACAAATTAAAGAAAATATAAAACTACTATCTATTTATGATAATTTTTTTAGTTGCTCATAATTCTCAAGTGACAATAGGAAAGAGCATCTCCAATTGTGTTATTATAAAAAAAATCAATTTATGTTACCTCAATCTAAAACAACACAATAAATTTTCTCTTCAATGGGTATTTTTATTTATGAGTTGCTTAACTCACAAATATTTTATTTCTCTCTCCTATATTTAATACAAAGTTAAGCAATTATTTTTAATATAAATTGCGGATTTGAAATTATATGAGAATCAAAATTACAATTTAACCTAATTTATATGCTCTTGTAATTTCTTTGGTTTGCATTAATATATTTTTCCTTTAAAAAAACAAAGTTAAGAACCTCATGAACAATAGTTGTTTGCATAAATCACTCTCCAATTTTAAACAACTCAAAATCACATGCGGCATTCCAAAATATTTTTTTTTTGTTAAGCAACTCCTATTATAGATGCTCTAAGAGATGAATATCACAAATTGTAGGTAGACCGCAACCCCTCCCACAAAGACTAATCGTATATATAGTTCTTATGATCATCCTCCCCCAATGCTAGTTATGATCAATCTAAGTATACATGCATAAAAAGAATTGTTAAGAAATGTCAATGTTTTTAGGGGATTTTGTTTTAAGAAAATTACGCTCATTCCTCTGAGTTTAGTACTTATTATACTCACACCCCCTACATTAAAATACATTTCTTTGGCACCTTTGAGTGCCTCCATTAGTTAATAGTGTTTTTTTAGTGAAAAGTCCGAACAACCCTTCTTAAAAGGGAGTGTTGGTGTGTAAAAAAAGGGTGCTAATAATGAAAATTGAGGGGAGGGGGGGAGGTAGGAAAAAAAACTTCTCTCTTTCAGTTTCCAACAGTTAACGCCCACCCTTCACAACCACAGCTCCACCAAACACTAGTGCCACCACCCTAAACAACCACAAGTGCACCACTCAATCTGTGCCACCGCCCTCAGTCATCTCCTTCGCCTTAAATGTCACCATTAAAACACCCCTACCACATTCCTTTTGGCGATTGTTCTCTTTAACCCTAACCCTTCTCTTTTCTTCAGCCTCCCTCTTACCCTTTTCTTTTCTTTGCCACCAACATCCTCTTCTGTCCCTATCCCTCGTCGCTTACCTCTTTGCCGCCCGCACCCCCTCGAAGTCTCTACCGCATCATCGCCAATATCCAACAATCTCCATATGAAGCCCATCGATGACTCCCAAAAGTGTGTCAACCTTGATGTCTCCACAACTCGCTCCGTGCATCAACATGATTCAATGCTCATATTTGAGCTTGAGTTGTTGTGTGGTTTTTGGAAGAAGTTGAGGTTCTGGTTTGTTGAAAAAAAATTGTGAAACTGTTGTGTGATTTTTGAAAAAAAAATGAAGTTTTTGTGTTGTAGATTGTAACACTTGTTGTCCATGTTATAACATCTCCAATGAAAATTTCTCAAGAGTACGTTTGGATAGAAAATTTTAACTAAGGAAAGTAATTTATCAGAGAATTTAAATTTTTGTAATCTAGAATTCATTGTTTGGATATTTTTTTATGAAGAATTTAAATTTTTGGAATTTTAAAAGAGAATTTTAAACAACTAAAAATGTGGAATTTCAATTTCCTTCTAAAAGGTGAGAAATTGAGATTCTCTTCTTATAGAAGAATCTTCTAAAATGTTCGCGTATTTTCTTAATAACCTTCATCCTCTCTTCTACCCCTGAAAGTTCCCGAAATCTCGTTCTCGAACTCGGGACTCTTCCCTCGCGCCGATGATCCTCTTCTTCAAGAAACACCGTCTAAACTCGTGAAACATCGATCGGGTGTGGATGTAGGGGAACACGTATAACTAGCACACCAACCATATATTCTCTTCTCTTTGCATTCATTTTTTTTCACCCTCACAATTTTAATTTTTTTATCCAAACACAAAATTTTAAAAATAAAAGAATTTCAATTGAAGTATTTGAAATTCTTAGAATTTAAAATTCTTCAGAATTTTAAATCTCCTCATCCAAACACACTCTAAGGGAGTTTCTTAAGTTACTTTTTGTGGTTCTCACATTATTTTTTGTGGTCCCCAAAGTGTCATGTCATTATAATAAATTCATACACAATTTTGCTCCAATGGTAAAAAAACTATAGAAAACTTCAAGAAACTCACTTTTATATTTTTTTTTTTCACTTAGTTATGGTGTTATTATGTATCAAACAAATATTATTTTTTTATTACTAAGAAACAGTAAGATATATATTTTATTTTTAAGAAGCTCTCTTTACCTCTCATAGATTTGCTTTAATGAAAAAGAAACAACAAGAAATAATTTTTCACTTAAGAAACCCTTCAAGAAATCTCATTAGAGATGCTCTTATTGTATGTGTTGATTCCTCATTTCCTTGTTTCTTAATTTAAATTCTTCATCTGCAAGAGAAAGTTGAAGATTTTGCTTTTTAATAGTAATTGATGTGGAATTTTAAGCATTTTTAATGAATTTTTTAATGGAATTTTCCATTAGCAATTGAGATTTAATTCATGCCTTTATTTAACCTCACACTCTTTCCCATTCTACATATTTTATAGTGATTTTCATTTAAAAGTTCAAATAATGTATAAAACACATGTGCAAGAGTTTTCGGTTCCTTCTTTCTAAATAAAAAAAGTTTGTTATGTTAATCTAAGCAAGGAAGAAGATAAGGATATTTTGGGAAAAATAAATCATTAAAAAGCATGTGCAAATCATATGCGTAACTTCTATTAACGATTTTTTATGGTATTTGAGCAAGAAGGGGTCACAATGTAACAAATGACAAAAAAAATAGAGGGTATGAGTGCAAGGTGAAAATAAGAAGGGGTACTAAGTGTTAAAAGTTCTAAACTTAGGAAAGGTAAGTGTAATTTACTATTTTGTTTTTTTGTTATTTCAAATGATCAAAACTTGCGTAAATTCAGTGTCTTACCTAAGTAATGTGTAGGCAAAATTTTGTTAAAATAAAGATGTAAAGTTTGCATATCAGAATACATGGTTCTAACGAAAAACAAAAGTACAATAACTGGATGTGTGAGATGGTACAAAGCTATTTTAAGCAAACCAATAATTTTGATTTTTAATTCTTAAAATCCATGTGATAATATTAGGTACATAAATCTTTTACTACCTATAGATATCTTATCCAACTCAAATTAGATTAATTGTTTAAAAGATTAATTTTTATTCAACATGTACAATAGATCCCAGACTTGAAAAATACACACACCAACATAACTACCTTGTAAGATGTATTTTAGAAATATCTAATCTTAACATGCTGAAGTAATACAAATAAAATACTTTTATTTCATCAATAATTGAAAATTAAACAAATAAAATACTTTTACATCATTAATAATTGAAAACTAAACGAGTAAATAATTTATTAGTTAATCACGTGACACTTTAGTAGATCAAGTTGAGTTAGTGATCCAGTTCAACACAAGGTCTCTAGTCCTATTAATAATCATGAAACATAAATACAAATGTTCTTCCAATTCATCCAATTGATCACCAAAACTACATTGGTTCTTCTATAACAAGTGCATTACTTCTTCATCGGCTTGAAACTTATCCTCTTTTCTCTCAAGCCAAAATCTCACTAATAGTTTTTATGTACTCCAACTCGTCATTTAGCCTAGCCACAAGTTGACTTGTTGTCTCCAAGTCCTTATTCATTATATAAGTTCCTATTGCAGTTGCGTCAAGTTGAGCCGTCACTTTAGCCAACTTCCTTTCCGAAGCCAAATTCATGGAAGTCAATCCCTACATAGGCACAATCATTGCAAAACCATGAGTCACAACAATCACAACAAATGAAGCCATAATTACCACAAAAAGACAAGTCAAGCCACATTTTAACGTAGCAACTAATTGGAGCTTGGCTCGAGCCTTGTCGCGGCTCGACTCAAGCCACTTTTGCAAGTTAGAGCATTGGCATTGGCATTGAAAAGTCCAAACCTGGCTCGGAGACAAGCTGGATGCGACAAATGGGTTATAGAAGTTGCAAAATTTAGTTAAATGGTTCATTACCATTGGGGAAGGGATTTGATTAGTTGAAACATATTGAAGAATGGTCTTGAATAATGTATACTTCACACGTACACGATCAATGCCCTTTAATAGATGACTACAAAGAAGAGAAGCATTAGCAGTGTGTGTAAAGTAGTCTGACAAAAGAGAGTGGACTGTGGACCAGCATTGGGCTTCTGATAGGGCCCTAGTAACCGTGGGCTGATCTGGGTCCAAGAGATGCTCCGCAAACAAACAGGAAGAGGGAAGGGGTATTGCTAGGTGCACCCAGCACTATTGTTGGTGCACCCAGCAATTTCCCATTTTTCCAAAATTGCCCTTTCATAAATTTTATGAAAGAAGTTCTTCCGTAAGAGTTTACGGAAGAACTTCTTCTGTAAGAATTTTTTTTTTTTACGAAAGAACCTCTTCCCTAAAATTCTTACAGAAGAAGTTCTTCCATAAGATTCTTACGGAAGAGGTTCTTTCGTAAAAAAAAAAAGCTCTTACGGAAGAAGTTCTTCCGTAAAGTGTAAGAGTTTTTTTAAAAAAAAAATTGAAAAATATTTGTGACAAATTAATTTAAAATTAATGGTCCAAGCAAGACTCAAACCTGTGGCTTTCAGGTTATTAGCATAATGCTCTAACCAATTGAGCTAATGAACCAATTACTTTATAAAATAAATAATATTGTTATACATAACACTAAAATTTCTAATGTATATTTAATGCGCATGTAAATAATTTGTATGATTTATATCAAAATTAATTGTTAGAAAATTTATTATTTAAATTTACATGTGCATTAAATATGCATTAGAAATTTTAGTGTTATGTATAGCAACATTATTTATTTTATAGCGTAATTGGCTCGTTAACTCAGTTGGTTAGAGCTTGAAAGTCACAAGTCCGAGTCTTGCTTGGGTCATTAATTTTAAATTAATTTGACACAAATATTTTTCAAAAAAAAATTAAAAAAAAACTCTTACATTTTACGGAAGAACTTCTTCCATGAAAAAAAAACTCTTATGGAAGAGGTTCTTCCGTAAAAAAAAAAAAAAAAAAAAAAAAAAAAAAAAAAAAAAACCTCTTACGTAAGAAGTTCTTCTGTAAGAATCTTACGAAAGAAGTTCTTCTGTAAAAGTTACGTAACTCTTATGGAAGAACTTCTTCTGTAAGAATTTTACGGAAGAGGTTCTTTCGTAAAAAAAAATTATGGAAGAAGTTCTTCCATAAGAGTTTACGGAAGAACTTTTTCCATAAAATTTTATGGAATGATGATTTTGGGAAAATGGGAAATTGTTGGGTGCACCAGCAATACTACTGAGTGCATCTAGCAACACCCACACCCAGAGGGAAGCCTGGTCGAAGTGGTAGACTCTTTTGACAAATAGGTAGAAGACTCATCCTTGGAATATGCAAGTACATGTGTCCAAAATTCAGTGTATGACTCTGTACGGAATGAGTGCTACATTCTATTGCATGTCATTGTCATTGATACGCTATCATCTATCATGATACAAACAAGGCCCTGACAATGCCTACGTGGCATTGCCAGGGCTTACGTGTCGCACTCCCAGCAACCCACTTTACCGCCCAAAAATGTCTTTTTACTGTGCATTTATTGTTTTTTTTCGTTTTCTGCTGTCGGTTCAGTTACCCATGATTTTTTTTGCAGTCTCGAGGCACGCTGAACTTATTCTTTGGCCTCTTCCCGTTCTGCTTGGGTCTGCGCTGTTGAAGCCATTTTCATTTTTCCGATTTTGATTGTGCCTTTCAATTCTCTCCCCTTTGGATTTGCTCTCCATGGTTTCCATTATTCGCTTTGGTCTTTTTCTATCAGCAATCATTTGCACTTCCATTTTTCTTCCTCATTTTTGTTTTTCGTTTTCAGCTTGATTCGACATGTATGATGGTTTTTTACTTTTTACGCACAAAAACAAACCAAAAGGTTCGACCTTTTTTGTCTTAAACGTTGTTTGTTGTTTGTTTTCGCCTTGGTTCGGGATGTATGATGGTTTTTTTTGTTTTTTTCGCACAAAAACAAACCAAAAGCTTCGACCTTTTTGTTCATAAACGTTGTTTGTTGTTCGTTTTCAGCTTGGTTGCGGATGTGTATGATGGTTTTTGACTTTTTTCGCACAAAATAAAACTAAAAGCTTCGACCTTTTTGTTCATAAACGTTGTTTGTTCTTCGTTTTCGGCTTGATTTGCAGGTGTCATGGTATCTGAAGCCACAAAGGTTGCACCTATTTGTTCATACATCATAAACGTTGTTTGTGGTTCGTTTTTGGCTTCGTTTGCAGGTATGATGTTTTGTGTACGATTTTCGATTTTTGTTGGGTGGTTTGTTGTTATGTACCATTTTGCTCGGGGTTTGTTGGGTTTTGATGTTGCATGTGCATCATTAACTACCTTTCTGTGGTTTTTTTATTCATAGCAACAAGAAAGTTTACACCTTTGTTCATTTTTTATGATGATTAGTAAGAAAGCTTCGACCTTTGTTCATTTTTTATGATTAGTACGAATGGTTCGACCTTTTTTTGTTTGGTTTTGATGTTGTATGCGCATCATTCACTATGCCTAAAGTTCATGACTATTTTTGTTTTAATTTTATTTTATTTATATTTTCATTAATGTTGTTAATCCAATACCTTATGGTATTAAACAATTTCTTTAATTTTCTGTTGCACAATTAATCACTATCAATTTATTATGTTAAATGTATATATCATTATCTTTGTTTTTTCTTCAGTAATTATCTTTATTTTTTCATTTACGTTGTGAATAGAATTATCATTATGTTTGTTGCTCATTCTGACTGGAACTGCCACGTTTTTTTATTTTTATTTTTATCATGGACCAAGGCAGCTTAATCATGTTAGTTGTATCATGAGGTTGGTTTGGCATGTATCATGAGGTTTGAATATCGGTGTATGTGTTTTTGTTATGGTATCTGAGTTCTCGCATTCCAACAAGACAAAAGGTTGGACCTTTCTTCATTTTATCATTAGTCTGTTACCCATTTTTGTCACTGTATATGCATCCTTTATAAATTCTATTTTTCAGTTTGAATCAAAAATTTAGTAATGCGCCAAAATTAGAGTATGAGCCCGTGCATCGGCACGAGCTTCTCGCTAGTTTAATGTAAATATCAAAACTTAGATACAATTGCTTGGTGTTGTCGTCCAATCAAAGTTGGAGATTCATTTCAATAATCTATGATAACCTTTAATGTAAACATTGATTATGCTGATTATAAGATGAATTGAAATTTTAAGGATAAAATATGTTTTAATTCTTAATAAACATTGTGTGTTTGTTCATAGATAAAAAAATTATATTGAATCTTTAATAAAATAAAAATTTTATTTTTAATTTTTGTCACTTTTTTTAATTCATAACGAATTTTATATTTATTTTCTGATAAAAAATATTCATTAGTTATTAGTCTCTTTAAAAAAAACTAATAACAAATAAATTTTTTTATTAGGAAGTAAACATAAAACTATTAATTTGTCATAAATTAAAAAAAAATATCAAGGATCAAGGAAAAAAATTATTATTTTATCATAGAGCAAAAACAAAGAAAGAATTCTTAAGAAACAACCACAAAATTTAGATTTTATTAGTTATCAACCACATATTTTAGTCAAATTTTAATTTTAATTGAAAACCAACATCAAAATTACTCAAGGATCTGCATATAAGTTTTCTCCTTCATGTAATTGTTATTCATAACAAATCTGAATTTGTTAAAATTTGCTGATGCTAACTTCTCTGATTGAGGTAAACAACAATAATTCTGCTCACAACAAAAACAAGAGCCTTATCCCTGTGGAGTAAAACTTGTACTTAACATCAACTACTATACTTCTATTAAATGAAAGAAATTCTTTAAGTTTAATTACACTATAATTAATGGATAGACATGTATTTGTATGGGTTAGTAGATGGAGAAAAGAAAATTCCTTAGGTTCTTGATCAACTGCAATGTTCTTTATGAAATTAAAATTGAAATAAACACAAGTACATGAGTTTGTGTAGTGGTGCATGCATGCATTCCCACTAAGGTGCATTTTCTTTCTTTTTTCCCCTTACCAAAAGCATTGACAAAGCACATAACAAATTCAATATATCAAACTTTCGCACCATTATTGGCAGGGAGGACTAAGCCAAATAAAGGCAGCATATACGCCTCACTAGTCACTCAGTTATAAAGTTCAGATTAAATAATGGATTTTGAAGGAAAAAAGAAACATATAATCCAGTGGAAGCAATAAAAGTACAGTAGGTTTATATGATCTATTCCTATCTCCCACTAGCAAACAAACAATCTTCTATGTGTGCAAATATGTCTTGACACCAAAACCATAATGACAAGGTTGATACTATAAATAACGTCTGCAAGATGTACAAGTACAACCAATACTATCTTTTCAAATGGGCAAAGTACTAAGGAATATTTGCTATAACATTATCCTAATTTTTAAGGTAACAATTTGTAAAGTTTTGAGGCAAAAGCTGCAGGGGTGGGATCGACAATTGAGTAGAACAAGAAGCCTCAAACAGTGAGATTCTCCCATCTAACCAACCATAGCTTTTTGGGATGGACTTTCTTAGTTTATTTGTGTGCTTAAGTAGTAACAATTGATACTTACATATAGAATTTTGGAAAGGTCTACTTATATAATGTATTAAATATTGGTGAGGTTAAAGGACTACTAGCAAGCTAGATTAAGGGTTAATGCACTGAATTTTCATAGAGGTGGGAAGCCACCAAAGTACGTGAAAAGGGTCAGCATTGGATTAGTGTTAAAGTGAAGCAGCAGTTAGCATCGGCTGATAAAGGAATAGAAAGCTTTCTGCTTAAAAGGAAGCTTTTGGGTTGTGTTCTCCTTAAGTTATTAAGTAGCATCAAGGTACTTCAAGATAAAGATTACCTAATTGATCATGTATGCATATATAAAAAAAATACTTGTGTAGCAAATCATACAACTAAGAAAAATATAAAAGACAAAGGAATGTGATATATAATAAAACAAACACATATACTTCTGTTTTTTTATGTGTTTGGATTAACTTTCAATTCTATCAAAATCAAATCCAAAAGTTTAAGGCCAATGTAACAATTAGTTATTTCAACCTTTTCAATTTTTCATCATGATTTTGGGATCAAAATTGATATTCTTAATCTATATTAAGGTTCAATTATCTCCTTCTAACTTTTACAATGTCTTTTTAATTACAAGGAAACATTGTTTTTCTTAACAGCACCTGTAGACCAAACTCGGTAACGAAAAAAGGAAAACAGTTCGTAAAAAAGAAGGAAAAGAAGAACATGATTATCAGAACACAAAAGCAATTTTTTGATTGGGCGAACCAATTTGATCTTCATTCATAAACGTGACACTGCAAATCAAGGAGGCAAGAGGAAAATCAGAAGATATGCAATGAATTACAGTAATTGTCAAAAGAAACAGGAAAGTAGTAGCATAAGTGATAAGTGCAATAAACATAAAATTTCCAATTGAAATTAAATTGGATGTAAACCTTTCTGAGAACCTTAATGAATGAGGCTTTGGCCCTTGAATTATTCTTGTTGATGAAAGAAAACTCGAAGAACGTTAATTAGGTGGTACTGTGATACCTAGCTTTCGAGGGCTAGGGAACCTCCACGATACGCGTGACCTGTGAAAGCTCGAAGGAAATAGCAGAGAGAGAGAGAGAAAATGAGTTTAGAGAGAGAACTAGGAGGCAAAGGGACTCGAGAGGAAGCTTCTGGATTTTTCCATATATATTCAAGGTTTGTTACAGCTTATTTATATGCGCGAGGGTCCACAACTAACCGCAAGTGGTTAGCTACTGCTGCTATCCCTAACTAACTGAACAACATCTAACTACCCTTCCCGCCAACGAATTACACGAACAGCTTTTACCCCAGGTCCTCTTATCCTAACTGGTAGATATCCCAATGCTTAGGTTGCTGCTTCATCCTTCTCGAACGCCTTTGGTGCATGGCTTCGTCTTCTACGTTCATATCATTCCTCCGTTCTTCAGACAAAACCTTGTCCTCAAGGTTGTAGCGATCCCTGAGTTGTTGCCAATCTTCCCACGAGGCATCCTCTCGGGAAGAACCTTCCCACTGCACCAGCACCATACATCGGGGCCCATCATCGGAGGGAACTAGCTTGGAGTCAATGACAGTCAAGGGGGCCGCTGCGGGTTCGTCATTAGCCATGGTAGGCAAGGGATCCGCGTTTGCTGTCTTAGGATCTCCCACAAAGGGCTTGAGTAACGATATATGGAAGACAGGATGAATGTGACTGTGGTCAGGAAGCTTCAAGCGATACACGACCTTGCCCAACCTCTCCACCACCGCGAATGGGCCATAGTACCGCTTAGTGAGCTTCGAATATGTTGTTTCAGAAGCCGAAATTTGGCGGTGTGGTCTAAGTTTGACCAAAACCCAGTCCCCGACATTGAACTCTTGAGGTCATTGTCGAGCATCCGCGGTCTGTTTCATCTGTTGTTGTGCCTTAAGCAGTTTCCGACAAAGCAAACTGCATAACCTTGTCCCTTTGGCGAAGCATCTCATCCACCTCTTCGACTGACGAAGTTCCCCCCAATTACTCTGAAATAGCTGGTGTTTTCCGACCGTAGATGATCTCAAACGGCGTTACCCCGGTACCGGAGTGGCATGAAGTGTTATAAGACCACTCGGCCCACAACAAGAAATGCCCCCACGACGATGGCTTGCGGTGAACGAAAGCCCGTAGATACTGCTCCACAATTCGATTTGCAACCTCCGTCTGGCCATCTGTTTGTGGATGGTACGACGAGCTGAGACGAAGCTTGGTACCGCTTAATGCAAATAGGTTCTTCCAGAACTTACTCGCGAACAAGGGGTCCCTGTCCGATATGATGCTGCGAGGCAAGCCATGAAGACGAATTATCATGGATGTGAACAGCTCCGCCACCTTTCTTGCAGAGTGCTTAGTGGGTAACATACCCAAATGGAGCCCCTTCGAAAAGCGATCCACGACTACGAGGATGCACGTATTGCCCTTATACGATGGTAATCCCACAATAAAATCCATGCTTAAGTCTTCCCATGGCCAATATGGTACCGGAAGGGGGCACAATAGCCCTGCGGGTTTGCGATTGTCATACTTCGTAAGCTGACACGTGACACAAGCTGCGACGAAGGAGCAGACATCACTGCGCATGGAGTTCCACGTGAAGTTCTCCTATAATCGTTGGAGTGTCTTTTGAACCCCATAATGACCTCCTGTTGGTGTGCTGTGAAATTCCTCCATGAGTAACGGAATGATGGAAGATCCCATGGGAAGCCAAATGCACTGCTTGTGAAGAATTAATCCATTTTCAATTTTATACTCAGAGACTACTGCTAAGTCTTTGCAGATTTTCTCCAGCAACGTCAAAAATTCTGGGTGTGTGGCTAGCTCATGCTTAAGGTCAACAATAAAGGAGAATTGAGGTACTGAAAGTAGGTACAAGGAGGCCTTAGCTTCTTCTCCGGCAACCCTCGATAACACGTCTGCTACCCCATTCTCGCGTCTTGGCCGATACTGGATACTATATTCGAATCCCAATAACCGAATGAGATACTAGTGCTGCTCCGGTGTCTGCACTGCCTGAGTCATTAGGTCCCTTAAGCTCTGGTGATCAGTGAGAATCACAAAGGGGTGGCCTAACAAATAATGGCGCCACTTCTTAACGGCCATTGTGATGGCTGCAAGTTCCCGAATGTAGGTGGAAGAGGCGAGAAGCTTTGGACAAAATTCAATACTGAAGAACGCGATGGGGTGTCTGTTCTGAGAGAGAACTGCCCCAACGCTAGTGCAAGACACGTCGGTCTCCACCACAAAGGGAATGTCGAAGTTGGGAAGCGCCAGGACGGGAGCCGTGAAGACTGCTTCCTTTAAGGTGGTGAATGCTTTCGTAGCCAACTCCGACCACCAGAATTGACCCTTGCACAGCAACTGGGAGAGAGGCGCAACAATCTTAGCGTAACCTTTAATAAATCTTCTGTAAAAACCCACCAAACGCAGAAAACTTCTTAATGTCTTCACTGATTGTGGTAGAGGCCATTCCTGAATTGCGTGTAGCTTTTCCGGCACTCGTTCAACTCCCCTGCCGGAAACGATGTGCCCCAAATACTCGAGTTGTGACTGAGCAAAAGTACATTTGGTACGCTTCAAAGAAAACTTCCCTGAAAGCAAGAGTTTGAATGCGCTTTCCAGGTGAACCAAGTGATCTTCCACCGTTTCGCTATAGACTAGCACATCATCGAAGAAGACAATGATGAACCTACGCAGGAAGGGCTGAAAAAGCTGATTCATAGTTGCTTGGAACGTAGATGGGGCGTTACACAGTCCAAAGGGCATTACTCGAAACTCGTAATGCCCTTGATGTGTTCTAAATGCGGTTTTGCGGATATCATCTTCCTTCATCAGAATTTGGTGGTATCCTTGCATCAAATCCAGCTTGGAAAACCATCGTGCTCCGCCTAGTTCGTCCAACAACTCATCTATTGTTGGTATAGGAAATCTATCGCGTATGGTTATGGTGTTGAGAGCTCTGTAATCAATGCAAAATCGCCATGACCCGTCCTTCTTCTTTACTAACAGCACAGGTGATGAAAATGGGTTGGCGCTGGGTCGTCTGAATCCCTTGTCCAACATTGAGCTTATCTGGTCTTCGATTTCTTTCTTCTGATAATGGGGGTACCGATATGGTTTCACGTTCACCGGTGTTGCTTCGGGTAAAATGTTAATGGCGTGATCAGTGTCCCTCGAAGGTGGAAGGTCCAGCAATGGTTGGAATAATTGCGAATATCGATCAATCAACTCCTCGATTTCCTGAGGTATTGGGATAATCTCTGGCTGTGGGGGTGTGCATGGTTCCAAACGAATGTGGAACATCATACTGGTTCCATTGGTATGTATAATGCTTCGTAACTGAGAAGAAGATATGGATTCTAGGGCTTGTTCATGTTCGCTGTGTAACTCCACAAGGTGGCCGACGACCATAAATTTCATCGTCAGCGTGGTGTAATCCGTCAACACCGACCCCAACGTTTTCAACCATTGTACTCCCAAGACTAGATCAGCTCCACAAATAGGTAAAACATGGAAGTCTATAACGAAAGGGTGTTGCTGAATAGTTACCTCGACGTTGGAACATGTTTGCTGGCACTGAAGTTCATCACTGTTGCCAACAGTGACCCTTAACGGTGAAATCGTAGTCATGGTGAGCCCTACTGACATAACCACCCTGTGATGCACAAAATTATGCGTGCTACCTCCATCTATCAATATGCTCACAGGTTGCCCGTGAATGTATCCCTGCATGCATAATGTTTCAGGTACCACCTGTCCTGATAATGCATTAAAGCTCAGTTGTGCTGGCGGTGGTTCTGGTACAATTTTCAGCAAGGCCAGCTGTTGTTCATGTGGCTCCGTCGTCATGTCGTTATCCTCCATAATGAGTAGGAAAAGGGAAGAAGAGCACTTGTGTCCTCTCGAATATTTTTCATCACATTGCAAGCACAGTCCCTTCTCTCGTCGTATGGCTAGTTCCTCCGGTGTGAGGCGTTTGAAAGGAACGGTGGATGAATTCGTGCGCACCGGTGTAGGTAATAAGGGAGGAGTGGATGATGGCGTAAGCAATGGTGGTTGACGAGAGCTTGAGGAAACTCTAGCTGAAGGCCGAAACGTCTTTCGCGCGTCATTTTTCTTTTCCTCGTGCAACCTGGCATAGGCCACTGCTTGACTCATGGAGGCTGGTTGCATAACTTGAACCTCTCGGCGAATCGATGGTGTAAGGCCCGAGATGAAGCAGCTCAAGGCCATTGGAGAAGGTAATCCGATGATTCGATTTGCTAAAGCTTCAAATTCAGAGAGGTAGTTGTTTACCATGGTTCGCTACTGCAGTTTACATAGCAGTCTAGTGGGATCCTCGTATGTGGTTGATGCAAATCGCGAATGGAGAGCATGAAGAAATGCTAGCCAAGACGATAATTGACCATTTCGGTGCATCCATTGAAACCAAGCTAATGCCTGACCTTCCATATAGAATGATGTGATCGTGAGTCTCTCATGATCTGTTGTTGTGTGATACTCGAAGAAATGTGTTATCTTGAAGATCCAGCCTATGGCGTCAGATCCATCGAATCTCGGCACATCAAGCTTCATCCAATGCGGCGCTATGTGTGATCCTGATACCGGAAACGAAGTCGCCTCTGGTTGTGCTTGCTGAGGATTATATATGTTAGCTTCGAGATGTGCTAACCGCTCTAACAAGGTCTCCATCTTTGCCTCGACTGTTGCTGCAAATTTCGCAAACAATTCCTCCATTTTTTCTGATGATAGAGCTTTTGATCTCATGCCTTCCGCCATACATCTTAACTTGTGCTCAATGAAAGCACCAATGATACCTAGCTTTCAAGGGCTAGGGAACCTTCACGATACGCGTGACCTGTGAGAGCTCGAAGGAACTCGCAGAGAGAGAGAAAAAACGCGAGTTTAGAGAGAGAACTAGGAGGAGAAGGGACTCGAGAGGAAGAAGAGAAGCTTCTGGATTTTTCCATATATCTTCAAGGTTTGTTACAACTTATTTATATGCGCAAGGGTCCACAACTAACCGCAAGTGGTTAGCTGCTGCTGCTAGCCCTAACTAACTGAACAACATCTAACTACCCTTCCCGCCAACAAATTACACGAACAGCTTTTACCCCAGGCCCTCTTATCCTAACTGGTAGATATCCCAATGCTTAGGTAGCTGCTTCGTCCTTCTCGAACGCCTTTGGTGCATGGCTTTGTCTTCTATGTTCATATCATATTGTTCTTTTTGAGAGAGGAAATTAAATTTGTTTTCTTTTAATAAGGCAATTTGCCAAGCCATTTTTCTGCTCTTGCTTGTAAGAAAGACCAATGAAAATATCGCGATGGAGTGACATCTTGTAGTGTAAGTGAAGGGTAGTTAGTGATATCTAGATTTGGCACGATGGAAAGAAGTTCTAGACCAGTTTTCTGTCGTTGTCTCAAAGCTAAGAAATGAAAAAAATAATAATAATAAAAAATGCTTCAGTGTTTGTTTTAAAAAAGTAATATGAAAAAATATCCTTCCAAATTAGTAAAAATAGTCTCTTCAATTTTTATTTTTTATTTTAACTTCTTTAAAAAAAATAGATATTCTTATGACATTTTTTTAAAAATAATAGGCATTCTTCTCCTTGATATTTCTATCTATTAAAATAATTTTTTTCTCTTTTTGTCAAAACTCTTTTTTTATTTTACTTTTGGTTATGTTTCATTTTTATTCCTTTTATTATTTCCAATTTTATCACCATCTATTTATTTACTAATGTTATTTTAAATTTTTAAATTGTTTATTTAATCATTTAAAAAATGAATATAATAAAATAATAATAATAATAATAATAATAATAATAAAGAGAAAACTGAGACAAATTAAGTGTGTAATTTTGGTCAATTTCTACGATTGTGTAATTTTGATCTTTTAGTATTATATTAGTATGACAATCACGTTAGCATGTGTGCTAATGTCATTTTAATATATATATTAGATTGTTATGTTATGTTAGATGTCAGCTATCATCAATTATATGTCATGTTAGTAAAATTCATTAAAAAATTTGACAATAAACCAACAATAGGTTCAAGTTTGTACAATAAAAAATGTAAGAAACCAAAATTGATGAAATGTTTTAATAAAATCAAAATTTCATAATTAGGATACAATATTGACCAAAAGTAAGTTTTATACAAAAATTATTTGAATGAATGATTCTATTCTTTTTTTTCATGTCTTTAAAGCTTTTGTTTTTATAGATCTCATTTAATCAAGTATTTATGGTCTCTAAACAAACATATTTCTTCTCTTAAACTTGTGTGTGAAGAATGTGGCCATTGGGACATTTAATACATGTATTTCTTCATGCTAAGAAACTACTCTTCATCGCTAGTATGTTGAACACTACAGTAAGAAATGACTTCCTTTTGCGTCAAATAAGGTTTGTGCAGCATAGCTCTTCTTTTGATTGCAATTGAAGAATTTCAGAGTTTGACTTCATTTATTCTTCTTAGGATTTAACAGATCCTAGGAGAATGTCTTTGTAAAATGGATCTAAGACACAACGTATTAAATGTCAACTCTAATGTCGTATTAGATCATGATTTCATCTTGCTATCGTTTGAAACATCAAATGCAAACTTTGTGAAACATGCTAATAGAACATAAGACACAACTTTTAATCTTTGTATTTGTCTACATTTAATCAAAATAATTAAGGATTGCAATTCGTTTTAAGACATAACTGTCTTTTGACCTAACATACTACGTAATTGCCATGATCATTGAAGTACAATATTGTTTGGGGGTTGCTATTGGTCCCTACCATCATTTAAAAATTACAATGTTATTTTTTTTCCGTGCCCCCCTATTACATCGGAATTATAATTTCATTGTGCATTATGGGTGAGGGAAAAAATGCACAACAAAATCACAATTCCATTGTATATAGGAAGGGCTAAATATGACATGTACAACAAAAGTGTAATTTCGTTGCATGGTGTACAGCAGAATCATACTTTTGTTGTACATGTTTTTTTTTTTACAGAAAAAATTGCATAATGGAATCACGATTTTGTTATGCAATTTGTTTATGTAAAAAACCATACAACTAAAGTATGATTCTGTTGTATATTGTGCAATGGAATCACACTTTCATTGTACATTTTTTTTCTAATGGTTACATAGGATAGGTAGAAAAAACTTATGTGTTAAATGAAATTTCATACAAATGTCGACTACATATTGAGATCAACATCTATAAAATTAATTGGAAACACATTGAACATTTAAAATTATTTCAATCCTTATAAAAGTCTATTATATATTGAGATCCTCTATCCGATTGAAATTATTTCAATCCTTAGAAAGGTCTACCAAATTTTCATCATTATCATTCCCCATACTAGTTTCATTAGGCTAGACTCCATATAAAAGGGAGGGTTGGTAAAAGAAACATTGAATTCCATCATTCATATTTTCTCATCCAGGTGGCATTTTAACCTCATCATTCCAATCCATTTACCTACACAATCAACACAACAAAACTAGTTTCCAAAAAATAAAAATTGGTTGCTGCACAATTTGTAGTATAATAGAATCACTATTTCGTCATGTAACAAGTTTTGTTACACAACAGAATTGTGAAATTTTGTTGTGTTACATGGGGTGCAAATTTGCATCACAATGAAATCACGATCATGAAATATCGATTGCTTGTTGAACCCTATGAATTGCATGAAAGTAGAATACTCCAAATTTGGCAGTCCAAGAGTTTTATAAAACTCTCTTGATGGAAAAAAAATATGAATGAAAAATCTCATTGAATTGAATTAGGTCTATGAATCTAAGAAATAGTGAGAATTCTTGATTTCTCTCCATATCACAGTTCCGTTGTGCAACAAAAACTATAACACAATTGAATCATGATTTCGCTATGTTATACAAAAATATAAAGGAGAAAAAAAAAGGAATCATGATTCCACTATGTTTACAAAACCAAAAAAAATACCTTTAACAACATGAGTGTAGAGAGTGAAGAGAGGGGATAGAGGAAAAAAAAAGGAATGAATGAATGAAGAAAGGGAGAGGAAAAGATTAAAGGAATGAAGAAAGGGAAAGAGGTAAGGATGGTCGGATGAAATGCTAAAAGGGTATTTTGATAATTATCCTTCCCTGATAGGTCTAAGAGAAATTTTTTAGGACCAATAGTATCACTCATGTTGTTTTTTGTTTGGGTATTGCTAGGTGCACCCAGCATTATTGCTGGTGCACCCAACACTTAAGGTAAAATGACAAAAATACCCTTGATCTGTAAGCCATTTAAGTTGATCCGTAAAAGGCTTACGGATCAAGTTGATCCATAAGCCTTTTACGGATCAACTTGATCTGTAAGGCTTCTATGGATCAAGTTGATTCGTATTGTTCCTTAAAAGATTTACAAATCAACTTGATCTGTAAGCCTTTTACGAATCAACTTGATCCGTAAGCCTTTTATGGAACAATACGGATCAACTTGATCCGTAGAAGTCTTACAAATCAAGTTGATCTGTATGCTTAATATCAACATACGGATCAACTTGATCCGTATCAACCTTACGGATCAACTTGATCCGTATGATTTACTTACCACCCTCACACACACCATGACAAATGCGAAAAAGTGTAAGGACAATTTTGGTATTTTAAAAAAATGCTGGGTGCACCAACAATAATGCTGGGTGCACCTAGCAACACTCTTTTTGTTTTAATGGGCCAGACATAAGTCCAAAATACTGTGGCCCAACGGCATTAACAGTTTAAGTTTAAGCGACATACTCACTGCCTTGTTGGCTATATATACACTCAAGAATCCCCTCGACTTCATTCTTAGGGTTAACAAGCGGCGTAATTGGTCTACTACAGTTTCAAACGAAACGCAACCATTGTATCTGTCTCAGATTTCTGTGTTTGGGTTTCAATCTAATCGATTCGGGTTCTGTGTTGGGTCTTTTTTGTCACATATAAGGGTCTGGAGTTTGGCTCCTTGGCTTTATAAACCCGTGCCTTTGAGATGAATGCAGCACCCAATATCTAACCCTATCAACCTTTTCACTAGCTCTCGCTACCAAGTTTTTTGTATTGGGTCTAGCGGATCTCTTTGGTAAGGTTGATACATTTGTTTTTGGTATTGTTTTTATTACCCTCCTTTAATATAATGAGTCGGTGTTTTTTAATAGTGAAAATTGGAGATTTTTAAAATGTAACTATAGAGTGGTTATTCAGGCAGCCTTCTTGCCACTGTTAAATGGCATGAAAGGTGTTAAACTACTCGTAAATTAAATGCTTTTGCTCTTCAGACTCGCTGAGATTTTCTGTGAAGCTTGTCTAGTAAGCTCAAGCACATTATTCATTTGTTTTAAGGATCCTGCAAAATGTTTTTCTACAATAATAAAGGTGTTTGTTTTAATATTTTTTAGAATCGTTCTGTCAAGATACTTGTTTTTAACAGTTTTGAGTAGAGGGAACCATTCTGATTTGGTTCTTTTTAACATTTTTGACTGGGTGATCCTGGAATTTGCCTATGATTTTATCAAATGATCCGTTGAAGCTTTTTTATTTTTTTGGTCACGGAAGAAATGTGGCAATCAGAACAATTTTTGTTCACGATGTGAAATTGATTTATTCACGAGGTTAAATTGAAATAGTTTGAGTGCATGGTCCTGCTCTGGATTTATGCTTTCGTTTTCCCTTTTGTTTGAGGAAATGACCAAAATAATTGAATGTATAAATCATTCTTACAATAAAATTTGAAATCAATTGATTATGGAATGAGAAAATATTTTAGTAACGAAAACTATCAAGCTCAACGGAGAAGCACAAACTTTGAATTTAAATAAGAGAGGGCATATAAACAAATCACACTTTCTACAACATTTTTATTTAAAAAGGTCCCAACAATTCAACCAAGTTAAATCATTTGATTTATTCAAAACTCAGAAATGTTTTCCAATGCAATTATTAGTAACAGAAATTGTTGCATCTGCGCTAAACAGCATGGGCAATGAGTGTTTTACTACCACAACCTGCAGGTCCATAAAGCAAATTCTATCTCAATATCCACTCCAAATAACTGAAATAGAGTAATCCAAGAAAAAGTGATCAGCTTGGGATAACCATAATTGATTAATCTTTAGATTAAAAACACGAAATTAAATAAGAGAATTTGAAGAATACAGCTACCAAATTATTAATCGAAGCTCATGTGATTGTACCTTCCTCTAGATTAAGACCCAGGGACATAACATGGTCAAGTTCATCAATGTAAACAGATACTGAGAATCTTCACTCAAATCTATCATTGATGCAATTTTCAACATAGGAAAATGGCCAAAATGAATATTGACATAGGGAACGACAGAGTTAAAACTGATCGCAGCTAAGCATACTGGATCCAGCAGCAATTTCTTCCCCAACTCAGTTCTCAACAATTATGTTTAGCAGCTAAACATGTGTGCTTCATAACTCAAAAGTATTGCTTATAGGCATCCAACCTAAAGCATTTTACACTATGAAACCAAGATTTACTATAATTTTAGCACTTCTCCTAAGGGGGGAAATCAGAATGAAAGCTCACACTCCAAAAACAAATCCAATGTGCGCCCAAACCCCAAGTGAAAATCAAACCAATGGTCAAAATCCACTCAATCCCACTGCAAACCAATCAAATTTAACTAACAAGTCAACAATAAACATAAATAACAAATTAAACAAACCCTTCTGCTCCTCCACAACCCTAATTTGCAACCACACACCAAATTACACAACAAAAGCATAAACAAGGTGAAAATGGGTGCAAGAGCAGACCTGATGAATTGGTGCAAACAGGTATCCTAGCAACTCATGAATGCTGGTTTCAGGAGCAAGCAATGGCCTTGCCTGCCATAACATTATTGTTATTAGCACCGCCATTGCGAGGCTTGTTAGAAGAAAACTTAGAGTGACACAGTCAATGCCATCACATAAATTTTGATCTGCATTGTATTATTTCAATTTTTTTAAAAAAGAACTTGATGACAAGGGGCAATGGAAATCATTCTGCCCGTGTTATTTAGAAAAAAAAACTAAAATAGTAAGTTAGACATTGGAATTATGACTTCATTATTAGATGTTTCCAACCTAATATATCACTTATCCCTGTAATAACTTTTTAAGTTACACTGGTAAATTCTACTCCAAATTGCACTAATACATCATTTTCTTTTTACTTTGTATATATTAAGTAACTAGTTAAATTGAGACAGAGGAGTTCTCTGTATAAAGCTTAGGCTTGGGCTGAAATGATGATCATCCATTACCTGTTTTTCATTATCATACTTCAATAATACTACACATATTCACATTCATTTACTGTTACTTTGAAAAGTTAATGAGAGTGAGAGAGTGCACCACAAGTCTTGTATTGTAATCTTGGATTTTCTTTGAACATTTATTATGTGCACAAAAGATGATGATCGTCGTAGTTATTCGGGTATTTGTGCAGGAAGCAATCAAAATGGTGCAATCTTCACTAAGAAGAGAAGGGTTCTCCATTTTTCTTCCGTTCCTGATGTAAAATGAGAAGATGTTGGTGGGCTTGATCTTATATGAAAGGAGTTTGAATACTATTCTGATATTGTTCTGATTGTTTGCAACTCTCCCATTTCAAACACCCTTGACAAGGCATATGCTTCCTTATTCTTCGACCCCGGCTTGTAAACTATATCAAAGTTGAGAACATTAGCATCTTGGACATTCAGCATCATTGGTCTGTCTCAATTTCACTAGCTACTTAATATATATTGTATAAAGTAAAAAGAAAATGATGTATGGTCATAGAACCAATTTAAATCAACTCACAGAAAAGGTTGGAGATGCTCTAACTAAACTTTTCCCAGCCTCTTCCCCAATCCCATCTCAATGCCTCTCTTACGTATCTAGCTGCTAGCATAGCACTTTTCCATATCCCCAACATGCTTCTCAAAAATTAGGCCAAGGCCCATTAACTATCTGGTTGTTGACTCTCTGTCCATTTTGGCAATGTGGGTTGCTAATGCTAGTAGCAAAGTAGCAATTCAATTTGTAAATACATTTTCTTTTCCTTTTATAGGGGATGAATTTTTATTTGATAGAAGAAAAGTTAGAGGATGTTAGTATACTACTATATCCTTTAAACAAAGGATCGTAAAAGCCGGCACAAACCTCGTTCACGCATTGTCATTGCATCATTTGCATGTGCATTAGTTCATTTTTAGAATGCAATAAATTTCTATTCAAAAATCCCAATATACAAATTTAAAAAACGTTTTAAAATGTCAGCAACATATTTGGAAATACGGTAAAAAAAATTAATATTTTTGAGATAAAAATACTTTCACAAAAAATTATAATCCTTAATTTTTGTTTTCATTTATTTTTATCGGTTGGTTTTATATTAAAACACACCTCACAATAATTTTAACTCAAACATATACTTATTTATTCACTTCCGATTAGCCTTTATACATACTTCATATATGTATCAAGATGAATTTTACGGTACCAAAGAAATAGTGATAATTTGATTTATTTTTATTTCTCCAATTTTTTTTATCTGCTATATAATTTTTTTTGGATCTTTGTTCTTTGGGGTCTACTATGTAATTGATTTTCGGGTCCTCTCTTTTTGGATTTCTGTGTAATTGATTTTCACTTCTGCCAATGTTGTTCTTTTGGATCCAATTTTTTGGTCTGCTTTATAGTGCATTGTTTTTAAATTGCCATTGTTGTTCTTAAAATTAGAAGAATGCATTTGAAGAAGGTTGTTCTTTGGCGCAGTGGAGGAAGAATTGCAGTGATCTGCCGGTGTCCTGCATGTTTGGAAGCGGTGGAGGTGTTGCTGTTGACGGCGGCTTCAAGTCGTGGTGTCGACGGAAGTTGGAAGAATGGAATGAGAGAGGAGTATGGAGAAATCGGGATAGACAGAGAAAAAGAAAAAGAAGAAAAATGTAAAAAGAAAAAAAATCTGAACTCTCCATTTAATCTAACGTATATCCCAGCGAAAAGCTTTCGCAAGTAAGTAGTTTGCTTATGCACCGTAAAATCCGTCATGGAATATCATACTCTAGAAATGCTCGGTGATCTTCACGATCACCGATAACACACTTGCAGCTAAGGAGTTTACATCATTAAACTCAGTTTTCCACAAAATAACAACACTGTCACTCGATCTATCGTGCGTCAACACCGAACCCACTTTCGTTTGATAATAAAGCACCGAATTCGGAAATTCAAAAGCCATTCAATCGATAGATGACTTCACCAGCGACGGCCATCCTCCTCGCCGCAACCCTAATCGGCGTCGTTTCAGCCGCAACAAGACCACCAGACCCACCGGAATGCGTGCCGGAACCCAATCAGAACCTGCAGATCCTCCACCGCGACAAATTCACGGTCCTCATGAACGGCTTCTCGGAGTCCCGCATCCCACTCCTCCAATCCCTGGCCGCTACGTACTCCCTCTCCCCCATCGTGTCCTCCGTGCTCGTCCTCTGGGGCAACCCCGCCACATCGCCACGTGTCCTTCACCGATTGGCCCACAACCTCACCCTCTCTTCTTCCTCCTCAGCACCAATCTCACTTCTCCTCCAACCCTCCACCATGTTGGACATTTGAGTGTAATTGATCTCTTTATTATGTTAAAATAAGAGTGCACGCTTGTTTTAATGTAATAAGGAGATGCTCGGTTTAGGCAAATTTTGGAAGTTACATGGAAGTCAAATCTTGGAAGTTACATGGAAGTTATTTTTTCAAGAAAAGACAGTTTTTTTTTTTAAAAAAAAAAAAGATAAACTTCCATCAACCGCCAACCGTTTTTTTTAAAGGATAAAACTTCCATAACTTCCATCAACCGCCAAAAATCACTTGTTCTTTGATTATAAATAATCATCCTGGTTCAGAAAGCATGAGATGTGACAAAACATACAAGACCAAAACAAAACTCTTGAATTATGATCTTCTGATTTTATCCGATTGAACAATTTTGGTTGAACCCCGAAATTTGATTCAGTCTGAAAGTGTTATACACGACTTCAGATTTATCCTGTATCATCTCGATTTTCAAATTAACTAACAAAAGATTGAATCAAATCTTTCGAGATGACGAACGATAGTTCGAAGATGACAAGAAAGTTTGCGAAGTTGGACAAGTTTGAAGGGCAGGATTTCAGAAGATGGCAGAAGAAGATGCACTTTCTCTTTACAACATTGAATGTGGTGTATGTGCTGAGTACACCGATGCCGGTGTTTGTGGAAGACGAAACTCTGGATAAAAAAAGGAAGCGTTCGAAATGGGAGAACGATGATTACATTTGTCGTGGACACATTCTGAACGGTATGTCTGACCCTCTCTTTGATATTTATAAAAAATGTTGAGTCTGCTAAGGAATTATGGGACTCTCTTGAATCCAAGTATATGGCAGAAGATGCCTCAAGTAACAAATTCTTAGTTAGTAATTTCTTTAATTACAAAATGATTGATTCGAGGCCTGTTATGGAACAATATAATGAACTGCTGTGGATTTTTGGTCAGTTTACTCAACATGATTTGAAAATGGATGAATCCATTGCAGTTTCATCTATAATTGATAAACTGCCTTCTTCTTGGAAAGACTTCAAGTATACCTTGAAACATAAGAAGGAAGAGTTGACTTTGGTTCAACTCGGTAGTCATTTCATGATTGAGGAGTCACTGAGGGCTCAGGAAATTGACAAAGTCAATGATAAAAACGTAGCAGGTTTCTCTTTCGTTAATATGGTAGAGGAAAGTGGAACAGTTAAGAAAAATTACAATACTAAAGGTAACAAACGAAAATTTCAAGGAAATAAGAACAAAGGTCCAAACAAATAGACAAAATTGTCATGTTGGAAGTGTGGGAAACCTGGTCATTTAAAGAGGGATTGTCGGGTATTCAAAGGAAAGAACAAGGCTGGTCCAAGTGGGTCTAATGATCCTGAAAAGCAACAAGGTCAGATTGTAGTGAATAATTTTAATTCGAATACGAATTCAAATTATGTATCACTAATATCTAATGCATTCTTTGTGCAGGATGATGACGTTGCTTGGTGGTTTGATTCGGGAGCAACAAGCCATGTGTGCAAAGATTATCGTTGGTTCAAGGAATTTAGACCAATCGATGATGGCTCTATTGTGAAGATGGGCAATGTTGCAACTGAACCAATCCTAGGATTAGGTTGTGTGAATTTAGTTTTTACTTCCGAAAAAAGTTTGTATTTGGATAATGTCTTATTTGTACTTGGTATTCGTAAGAACTTATTGTCTGGTATGGTTTTAAATAATTGTGGTTTCAAGCAAGTACTTGAAAGTGACAAGTACATCTTGTCAAGACATGGTTCGTTTGTTGGATTTGGTTATCGTTATAATGAAATGTTTAAATTAAACATTGATGTTCCTTTTGTTCATGAATCTGTTTGTATGGCCTCGTGTAGTTCTATAACTAATATGACAAAATCAAAAATTTGGCATGCTAGATTAGGACATGTTCATTACAAAAGATTAAAAGATATGTCAAAAACAAGTATGATTCCTCCTTTTGATATGAACATTGAAAAATGCAAAACTTGCATGTTGACTAAGATCACTAGGAAACCTTTTAAGGATGTTAAAAGTGAGACTAAAGTCTCAGACCTTATTCATAGTCATTTGTGTGATTTGCATGCTACTCCATCAGGTCATAATATATATATATATATATATATATATATATATATATATATATATATATATATATATATATATATATATATATATATATATATCTTGTTACTTTTATTGATGATGCATCAAGGTATTGTTATGTATATTTATTAAATACAAAAGATGAAGCTCTTGATAAATTTAAAATTTATAAGAAAGAGGTAGAACTTCATCAAAATGGGCTAATCAAAACTCTTCGTACGGATAGGGGAGGTGAGTATTATGATCCGGTTTATTTTCAATCTACTGGAATAATACATCAAACTATAGCTCCCTATACACCACAACAGAATGGTGTAGCCGAAAGGAAGAATAGAACCTTGAAAGAAATGGTGAATTCCATGTTATCCTATTCGGGTTTAAGTGAAGGATTTTGGGGTGAGGCTATGTTGACAGCCTGTTACTTGTTGAACCGAATTCCTAACAAAAGGAATAAGGTTACCCCATATGAACTTTGGCTAAGGCATATAGTCAAGTGTATAATGGGAAGTCTAGACACTTGGGTGTTAGACACAACATGGTTCGGGAGTTAATCATGCATGGTGTGATATCAGTGGAGTTTGTGAGAACTCAACATAATTTGGTCGATCATTTGACCAAAGGGTTAAGTAGAGATCTCGTGAAAAGGTCGGCTGTGGGATTAGGATTAAAGTCCATCTGAAATCTCTTATGTTAAGATACCCAATTCCCATCTAATATGACATTAGGTGCTGAATTCAATGTGGAAAGCTTAACATGTAGAGATTGGAACACATCATCGAAAGTATCCCAAAAGGAATGTGTTCGATTATGTAAGTTAAGGAGGTTGAAGTATAACTTCTCAATGGTTCTTTTGAAAAATTGCATTTGCAGGTGCAAGAAAGAAAAGGACTACCTATATAAGCATGAAGTTTAGCCGTTTCAAGAAGCTGAGACTTGGCTTTGATATGCTTATGAAGGATAGGGACACAGGCTAGTAAACTAGTGTCGAGCAAGAGTAATGTTATAAACTATTGTGCAGATTATCTTCGTGTATTCATTATGAATAGAAAGGGTTCAATCCTTAGTGACACCCTGATATTCGAATATTTGAAACGTGTAATTTGCTAAGATGAAATTCAATCGTCACGATATTTCATCTATGCAGTAGTTTGTTGTATGTTATGACTTTGGTGATTTGATAGGTAATTACACTAAAATGGGGGAGGTTTGTTGGACATTTTAGTGTAATTGATCTCTTTATTATGTTAAAATAAGAGTGCACGCTTGTTTTAATGTAATAAGGAGATGCTCGGTTTAGGCAAATTTTGGAAGTTACATGGAAGTCAAATCTTGGAAGTTACATGGAAGTTATTTTTTCAAGAAAAGGCAGTTTTTTTTTTTTTAAAAAAAAAGATAAACTTCCATCAACCGCCAACCATTTTTTTTTAAGGATAAAACTTCCATAACTTCCATCAACCGCCAAAAACCACCTGTTCTTTGATTATAAATAATCATCCTGGTTCAGAAAGCATGAGATGTGACAAAACATACAAGACCAAAACAAAACTCTTGAATTATGATCTTCTAATTTTATCCAATTGAACAATTTTGGTTGAACCCCGAAATTTGATTCAATCTGAAAGTGTTATACACGACTTCAGATTTATCCAGTATCATCTCGATTTTCAAATTAACCAACACACCAGCCTCAACAACCGCTTCCTCCTGCGCCCCAACGACATCTCCACCAATGTCGTTTTGGTCTGCGACGACGACGTGGAGGTGGACCCCACAACCTTGGAATTTGCGTTTCGTGTTTGGAGGCAAAACCCGCACCAGTTAGTTGGGCTCTTCGCCCGGTCGCATGATTTCGACCTGGACCGGAAGGAGTGGGCCTACACGGTCCACCCCGACCGGTTCTCCATCGTGCTCACGAAGTTCATGTTGTTAAAGACACGCTACGTGTTCCTCTACACGTGCCGGGGTGGGCCCTGCATGGCGCGCGTGCAGGGTTCGTGGACGAGGTGCGGAACTGCGAGGATATACTGATGAACTTTGTTGTGGCGGAGGAGGCGGAGGTGGGGTCAGTTTTGGTCGGGGCGAAGAGAGTAAGGGATTATGGTGATGCCCGAAATGAAGAGGAGAGTGAAGAAAAAGGAGTGAGTGTGGTGGGGTTGAGTAGTAGGAAAGGGGAGCATAGGAAGAGGAGAGGGTGGTGCATAAGGGAGTTTCATAGGGTGTTGGGGAGAATGCCTTTGAGGTATAGCTATCGGAAGGTGGTGGATTTTGGGGAACAAGGGTTGTGTTTCAAAGGTGTCAAGTTGGTGTATTGTGATCAGTGTGATATGGAGGAAATGTGTAATTATTATCTTATTTTATTTGTAATTTTCACGTAAGAGAAAAAAAAATATCTTAAAATTATATATTAATAAATATTTTTTATTTATATTTCTTCTAATATTAATCACAAATAATAAAATTTATAAATAAATTAATAATAATATAAGATTAATTATATAAAATTATTATTTTTTATTTAAATAAAATAATTTAAAACAACTATTATTTTAAGATGAAAAGAATACCAAGGATGATGATATTTTTAGAACTAGTGCAATAACATGTGACATGCAAGGGTGTTAATTTATAAAGGTAAAAAATAAATAAATTTTATATTATTATAATGTTAATATTTTTTTTAAAAAATTTCAAGTATATCTTTGAAAATAATTGTGAATATTTTAAAGAATATATTAAAATTGTAAATATTAAATATATCAAATAATTTTATCATTTATATATATTTTACATCATAATTTTCTACATACATATTATTATTATTTTTATTTATTTTTAAAAGTCGTTCGAGGATAAAAATTTTAATGTATATTTTGATTTTAAAAAATGTTAATGTATATTTTAATAGTAGATAAGGCATTTTAGCAAATTGTTGGTGAATCGCAACATCATTCATAATTTGTGTCTGTCCAATTTATTTATTGCAAACTATCTTTCTATCTTTTTGCTATAAAAAAAATTCTATTATTTTTTAGATTTTTTAATTGCTTATTCAAATAAAACATTCTAATTTGCTTTGGCAGGATTTTATTGGTGTAGTTCTTCAAAGAGCAATTTAAATGTAATGGCTTATCTCCTTTTATAAATAAAAAAAAATGACGGAGACTATCAATAAGAATGCAAAATAATATATTGAGAAATTTGAATTGATTATAAATATGCTAAAAAATATCCTTTTTTAAAATTGTTTTAAATATTTTTAAAACTTATAATTAACATTGAATATATATATATATATATATATATATATATATATATATATATATTCAAATCATAATCAATTCCGTTATCATTCAATTATAAGAAACTGATTATTTAATTGACTAATTATCCAAATAAAAGAAATTAATTATTTAATCTATTAAAATTATTTTTATATATTTATTTATAATTTCGTTATCAATAAGCTATTTTTTGACAGAATAAGCTAAAATTTTAAATGCTCTTAAACCTATATTTTTCATATTTTATATGTATTTGCAAATACTTGTAAATATAAAAAAATTTAATAATATATATTATTAAATATTATTTATTCATATTTGTACTCAGAATAACTTACATTAAATGGCCACTCAATTTCAAATTAACGGTCATTCAATTACAAATTAGATAATTTACATTAAATTAAACAAATAGTTATACTTAATTTCCCCAACGTCTCCAAAGTTTAAAAAATACTCAAAAAATTCAATTAGAAACATATAATAAATATATCGTCCTAAATAAATATGTAATTAATGAAAAATAAATTTTTTTAAAATTCATTACTTATTTAGTCAATAACTTTTTTAAGAAAATGCAACTGCGTTATATTTGTCTAACTTCAAAAGGCTAACAAATACAATATATTGTTCTAAATGTTTATATTATTCTTCAACACTTTAATGCTTTGAAAAGTTGAGAGCTATAGGGTCCTTAGTATAGTGCCTATAATATTCTTAAGAATCATTTGTGAACATAACAAATACTACGGGAGAAGGATAATTTAAATAAACTTCGTTCTAAGAATATTTAAAATAATATATTGTCAACTTCTACAAATAATATAGTCAAAGGAAGATCTGTCATAAATGTTGTTCATAACATTTGTACTGAAGCAGTGTTTGTTAGAAAATTAAAATAAAATGAAAGAAATAAATAATAAAAAATATAAAACCTTAGATTAAATAACAAAATAATAATAACAAAATCACTTTAATTGACAGAACATAATCAATAATCACTACTAAAAAACAAATTTTTATATCACTAATTCTACAACAGTTCAAAAGGATCATTTTAGGAAGTTAGGCGATGAGATAATGGTAATTAAGAGAAAGACAAGTGCCACATTTCTTCAAACCCGTCATTGTAGAGTAAGTAATTAATATACAAGGATGGACTTTTCCCGAGAATCGTGCTTGTATCAATAATGACTGCACGTGCTTGCTTTTATTTCGTGTCTCTTTGCATTCACGCGCCTCCTGAGATTCTCACTTTCTTCGTTTCAGAAACATACACGCCCTAGCTAGCAGCCCCGCTCTCCTGCACTGTCCGTACCCATTTGACGTGCCGCGCGCTCCGTTCAATCTTTCGTCTTTTGGCTGAGCTCCAAAGAGGTCTTGAAGACACCCTTCGTCGCAGAAGCAACTTTCGTGGCTGAGCTCCGAAGGTGTGCCCTTGCTGCTTTGCTTTTCGGCCTCAGAGATAGAGATTGTTCGTTTTGGACTAATCATTTCATTATTAATCATTAAATCCCTCCCTTTAAGGTAAAATCACTCATTTGAATCCCAACCCAATTGATTTTCGGTTACTATTTGCAGTCAAAGCCCATTCGCTTCCTCTTTAATTATTCATTAATTATTTTAAACTTCTGCATTTTCGATTTGGCTTCAGAAGTTCTGGCTCTTCTTCTTCTGGTAGAAAGCGTACTAGTACGAGTGAGTATTTTTTGACCATTTGAAACCTTGTGAGTCATTCTCTCTCACATTTTCTTTTTGTTTTGTTTGTTTACAGGGAAAGTTGAAAAAGGACAATTAGAATCCCAAAACCTGAACTTTCTTTTTCTTCCCTTCACTCACGCCTCAAGAAAGCGTAAACCTGTCCCCTTAATTTCAGGTTCAAACATAGGGTTATGTAATTTTATTTTTGTACAACATTCTTTAGCTTCCCCTTTTTTTTGTTCTTAAATTATAAGAAACTTAGATGATTTTAGCGTCTAGGTCTTGAAGACAACCTTTCATATGCGAACAAGGGTTTGATCTCTCTCTCTCTCTCTCTTTTACTTTATTTATTTTTGTTTAATTTTTGTGTAATTTTACGAGGTTGAATTTGTTTAGGGTTTGACATGATTTTAGGTTTGTGTTTGATTAGCTCAGTTTTTGTGTGCTTGGATAGCCTAAATATATCTTGTATTCTGCGAAGAAGAAGCTGAGAGAGGCTAAAGATGGTATGAGCATATTTTGATTCTTTACGTAAATGCATATTTTTCTTGTATTATGCAATGACCAATATATATCAGGCATCTGTGTGTGATTACCCTTATAACGAATCTACATTTCATTTAACTGTGTCAAATTGCTTTTCCAGTTGACAGGTCTCACTGGTTTAATAAAAAATACATCAATTAATCAATGAAAATTTCTTTTTCTATTTTACCGAATGTCATGCTTGATTAACTATAGTTTTAGACCTCCATTGAAAGAAAAGGTGTTTCATTTCTTCCTAGCCCTTTTGTGAATCATAGAGTTGAAGATTCGAAAAGATTTTTGAGTAATGGTTTGAGATGATCATGCTCTGTGATTCCTCAGCCTACCCTCTTATGGAATTATGATTTTTCTTGAATTTTATGTCCTAGATCAAGATATCGTCAATATCCTCCCTTGCAAGTCCTTTTTTATTTCGTGTGCAAAATTCCCCTTCATTAGTTCCTTTTTTTTCCTTATGCTTTTCCTTTTCTAAGTGACAGAATATGTTGATTTATATATGTCTACATTTCTACGCAACAGATTATTTACAACTTTGTTTCTTCCTTATATTTTTTTTCCTTATGCTTTTCCTTTTTGGGTTTGTGTCTTTTACCCCATTTCAAGTTTTATTTTGACTTGCTGTGTTTCTTAGAATGTACTCATTTTAGGGAAAATATCCATGCCCTTGTTCATTTTATTTCTCTCTATCTCTATCCTTTCATTATTTTATTTTTTTGTTGGTTTTGGTTTTGTTGAACATGTCCCCAACCACTTTTTCTTTAAAAAAGTTTTGAGTTCGGATTTTTTTTTTGTCAAACAGGATTTGAAAAGGTAGCTTTGGATGAAGTAGTGAGTACATTTTGTTTTTTACCTACTTTAAGAGCTTGCATGATTTTGGTTGGGGCATTGGTAGAGTTTGCGTGTAAAGCCATTTAATGCCATAGTTTGAAAAGGTAGCTTTGGATGAAGTAGTGAGCATTTTTTTTTTGTTTTTTTACCCGCTTAAGGAGTTGGTTTGGGTGATTATAAACTTGCATAACTTTGAATGGGGTATTGGTAGAGTTTATGCGTGTAAAGCCATTTAATGCCATAGCTAAAGAGTAATTAACCATTTCAGTGTGATGTCTCTGTTTTTCAATCATCACAATCTCATTCCAATGGATGTTCCCAGAAATGTCTCTTCCCCTGCCTTAGTGGGAGACAATGATTCAACCACCATGACTTTGCCAATTGACTCAGGTCAATACAAACCTTAATTTCTAATCTTCATTTCTATGAGATTTTGAATTTTCCAATGCTTTTTCAATCATTTCAGGTGCAAGACCAAAAATAACTTGGAGTATTTTAATTTTGAATTTTCCGAAATTTCTTTAGCAGTCAAGTATTTTAATTTTGAAGTGAAACTTTTCTCTTCTTTAAATGACCAAAAATAACTTGTGGAGAGGGTTAGATATGACTGAAACAGTCAGTGAGGACTGAGTTCTTGTTTCCTCTGTTATTATCAATGGGCGTTATTTTTCAATGGGGAGGAAAACTGATGGGGTTTGGTTGTGAAGGAAGGACTTTCTGTTCTAGATGTAGTTCAATATAGTTGCTTTTTTGGAAAAATGGTTTTACACGTGAATGAAACTCATTCAGTTTTGCAATAATGTTTTTCTATTTTGGACCTTAGGTATTGTTCACCAATTAAGCTCAAAGGCAATCCTTGCTTTTATTTTTCAATATATGTTTGTGTCTACTTCAGTATATTTCGTGGAGCATTTTTACATCCGAATATAGTCTCGATTTATGATTTTATCTTTCTTTGGGATGAGGATCTAGGGGTGGAGCATTTTTCACCATCAAGGTATGAAGGGATGCTTCTTTGCTTTTCTGTTATTCTTGTTATTTTGATATGTATGTGCAATCTACCTTGGATGTGAATGATTATCATTTTATGGGCTAGCAGGAACCTACTGGTATAAATGTTATGAAAAAAGAATCCAATTTTATTTGATTACCTGATTATATATTAGTTTTCCCCTTTTATGATTTGATAGCTGAATGAAAACTGACTCTGAATTTTCTGCAACACACTATAAGATGTATATTATCCTTATTAGGTTTGTTAACCTTACATTTGGTTGCTAAGAAATCTTGGCTTTTCTAGGGTGGTATCTTAAAAAAGAGGTTATTTGTTGGGGTTTTTAAATGAGGTTTACCTTCGTCTAGCTGCTCATAAGAAAACTTGTTTTGATTTACTTGCATTTTATTTTTGGGGGCATCCTGATGAAGTTTAACCTTGTTTGTTATGAAATTTTCAGAATTCAAATTGTCATTTTTGTCATAGATTAAAAATAGATGAAAATAATCCTCTATGTTGGTGCTCAATATTGGCTCATCACTATCATTTGTATCTTATCCAGAATGACCTTGTCCATGGATGGGGACTAGATATGAAACTAGGATATTGTGCACAGGTGAGAAATATGCATTTTCTAGACACTTTTGGTGGTTGTAATTTTTTTTATTTTTTAATTTTCTTTTTCAATGATGATACTTCCTGTAAGATTCTTATTACCTTGCAACTCTATTTTTCATTCTTGGAAGTGATTGATATAGCCAATCGTGCTTATAGTTCCTCCAGCAAGAAATAAAGGTTATGAAATATTTGCACATTCTCGTGTGAAATCATTAGCATGTAAATTTTAAATGCATCATGTGGATATATTAAATTTATATTTAATCAATCAATCATTTGTATACTAGGACTTAGGTTGCTCTGCCTTGACTTTTTTAGCCACCATTATATCATTAGTGAGAATAATGTCATTTTTTCCGGGACATCGAACTAAAAAAGTGGGAGTTGTTGATGGCGAATATTTTTTCATGGGAATACAAACTTTGGGTGGGAGTGGTCACAGAATTACAAAGGTACATGTCTCGTCCTTTCCTAATTGTGGAATTCATTCACTGCAAAGTGTAAACCAAAAATATAAAGTGCGTGCTCCAACATGGTATTATTCAATATTCAGTATAGTTGTAAATTGAAAATACTCTTATATACACTACCTCTCCTTCTTTATCGAATCAAATATAAAATGCGTGCTCAAACATGGTAAATAAAAATTATAACCTTATTTTGACGACTCATACACATAGTAAATAAAAATTAAAGCAATAAATATATTAATGATAAAATCATAAAAGAGGATAAAATAACTAAAATTAATAAAAATATGTTTTATTACTATTAAGAATAATTTTAGAAAAAAAAATATAAATTTAAAATAAATTTACTGTTACCAATTAAATTATTATTAATTTCTTAATTCTTAATTGGGTCTTGTAAAAAAAAATCAGAGTTATTGTTATTTTTAAAACTAAGCATCAATTGTTACTTAGATTTAGTTGTTGTCTTAATTTGTGGTAGTACTATTTTCAAAAATCGTAACCGATGCATTAATATCATAATATCTACTCATCTCCTAAATGTATTTTCCTTTTTTTCTCACTAATATAAAATTGTTATAAGATACGGTAAAAGCAACCAATTGCTAACAATTAAAAAGTAAGATATAATTTGTTAAACAATAAAATTTCATGAGTGATGGTTAAAAGACAGTATATAATCTAAACTAATTATTGATTATTATAAATCTATGGAAATTAATATTTAATTGCCCTTTTAAAAAATTAAACATTAATTTATTAGAAAGTAAATTGTTTTTTTATTTAATATTGAATTTATTGATTATTTTTTCCTATTGGGATGAAGCTATTGTTTTTTTTTTGTTGCTTGGCACATGAACAATTATACTTAAGTTTTGTGGTGTTTAATTTATTTTTTATTGATATTTCACCATGTTTAATTTACTTCTGTTGCACATGCGAACTATAGAAATGGACAATGAATTGCCACAAACTGTAAGTTTACTAATCTTGTTTTAAACCAATTTGGTTTGACAAAATATTTTGTTTGGATGAATTCAACTTGATTTTTATTTTCTTCATTTTTCTGAGCTACTTTTTTTGGGTATGTATGATGAACATGTATGCATATTCAAATACAGTGCTACATAGGAGGTGCATACCATTTATCAGTTTTGATTCATGAATTTTATATTTGATATGTACTTTATATATATATATATATATATATATATATATATATTTCCACATACAGGAACATGCTCTTGCTGTTGAACATCTGGCACCAAGCTAGGCAGCTCTTAGAATGGAGCTGTGCCCCGGATACATGAGTGATGGTAACTTTTGGAAGATATACTTTGTACTCGTGCACCCTAGACTTAGCAAAATTGATGCTGCTATTTTATCCACTCCACAAGTGAGTTAAATTTTAATCGGCATTGGTTTTCTTTCATATATGCACTTGTGTTGTTTTTGTCTAATTTATTTTGGTTTGTTTGTTTGTTTGTTTTAACTTTAATCATGTGAAACTAATGATTGAAGTAGAGACAATTAAGGTTTTTCATTGTTCACGGATTAAACCTGGCATTGAAATCTTGTAAAGTGATCTTAATACAATCATGTGTAACTCTGCTTTGAATCGTAATGAAAGTTCATTGAACACACGATTTCTCCTTTAAAACAATGTTATTAATTTTGTACTCTTGCTTATGGATGTGATCATGGTAGAAGATATTCAAAACATGTATTTTTGGTGCTTATAAAGTTAATTTAGATTGTCATAAGTGATTGGGTAGGCAATAAGAATGAAAAAGTAGCTTTAAATAAAAAAACACACTCTACATCGGTTCTGAGAGGACTGATGTAGAATGATAACCATTCTAAGACGGTCATGTGGCAAAGACCGTCTTAGAATGTTGAACATTCTACATCGGTCCTCTCAGAATCGATGTAGAATGTTCAACATTCTAAAACGGTCGTTCACAATCGTTATAAAAAAAGTTTTTCCTTTTTACGACGTCCGCTACGGCGATGGTTGAAAATCGACGTAAAATGGCTCGAATAACCAATGTAGAAAGTCTTTTATGTATTAGTGAATGCACTATATCATACAATAAGCACAAAGAAAAAATAAATTAGGGGGAGAAATAATTAGTCTGGGTTGAAGCTCACAAACACCATCCTTAGAGAGAAAACGCTCCGACTGTAATGGTAAGAAAATCTGATTACACTTCTCTCCCATGATAGGACAACCCATTGGTTTTCATCGCGCGCAGCAAAAGAATTCCTGAACATTCTGAACACCAATGCTCTTGCTCTCAAAAATAAGTATTTTATAAGAGAAGGAAGATAAAATTTTAGGGAGAAACAAATCAAATTGTTGTGCTTGTGTGTTTTCTAGACAGGATGAAAGAGATATATATAGGCATAGACCCCCTTATGCATAACAAAAATCTGACCATTGGAAATCAACTTACAAGTATCAAAATAAATGTAACAAATTGCATTGACCTATTAAAACAAAATCTTAGAAAGATAGAAAATCTAATTTTACGTAACAAATTCTAAAATAAATATTTTATTTTATAAAATAGAATTAATATAAGTAATATATATTTATAAATTTTAAATTATAAAACAAATATTTACTAACATTCCCCCACATAATTTAAAATTTTAAAATATTTTTTAAAATATAATTTGTATAGAAACATAAAAGAAAGAAAGAACATGTGATATTGTATTTCAGTATAAGGAACCTTTCGGGTTTGAGAGCTATAGGGTCCTTAGTATAGTGCCTATAATATTCTTAAGAATCATTTGTGAACATGACAAATACTACAGGAGAAGGATAATTTAAATAAACTTCATTCTAAGAATTTTTAAAATAATATATTATCAACTTCTACAAATGATATAGTCAAAGGAAGATATGCCATAAATGTTGTTCATAACATTTGTATTGAAGTAGTATTTGTTAGAAAATTAAAATAAAATGCAAAACCTTGGATTAAATAACAAAATAATAGTAGCAAAATAACTTTAATTGGCAGAATATGAATCAACAATGCATTATATCATACAATAAGCACACACAAAAAATTAGGGGGAGAAATAATTAGCCTGGGTTGAAGCGTGCAAACGCTATCCTTAGAGAGAAAACACCTCGACTAGTGAAAATCTCATTGTACTCCTCTCCCAAGATACGACAATCCGTTGGTTCCATTTGTGTGCAGCAAAATGATTCTCGAACCTTCTGAACATCAATGTTCTTGCTCTCAAAAATAAGTTTTTTATAAAAGAAGGAAGAAAAAAATTTAGGAAGAAAGAAATCAGATTGTTGTTCTGCTTGTGTGTTTTCTAGAAAGGATAAAAGAGATATATATAGGCATAGACCCCCTTATGCAACAAAAAAATATGACCGTTAACCAATTTACAAGTATCAAACCAAATGTAACAACTTGCATTGACCTATTAAAACAAAATCTTAAAAAAATAGAAAATTTAATTTTACGTAACAGATTCTACAATAAATATTTTATTTTATAAAATAGAATTAATATAAGTAATATATATTTATAAATTTTAAATTATAAAACAAATATTTACTAACGGTATTCTTGTTCTTGCATCATTACTTTACTACACTTGCAAAAAGAAATCCATCCATAGAATGTTTACTGACTCTTAGGATTCGTCACATACTGTATTTTTGGATCATCCAAAAACGAAGAACATCATTCGGTTTCAGATTGTGGTCCCTCACAAAATTGTACCAACCATCGGTCAGAAAGCATTCATTCCTTCTTCTATTGGTCTTCTTCAAACAACATTCGTAAACATCTCCATTCTCAAGTTTAAGCAACATTGATTTCTGCTTCCTAGAAAGAAAGTCCTTGACAATCTCAGCAGGAATAAGCTAAAATCATTCAAAAATGGATTTTGTTAATTCATAGCAAATACATTAATAATAATGATATTCCATATATGTAATTGGTTAATTCATAGCAAATACATTAAAAAATATTTGGTTAATTCATATGCATTTAAGTAATTGCAAGGTACTAACCAATGTTTTGTCTTTTGAACACATATGCAACAAAAAACTATTTCTCCCAACTCTTATCAAAGTTATTATCAACTTCATCTTCCTCTTCCAAATCATCAAAATTAGAATTCTCTTCATTATGATAATGAAAATTATAATACTCATCTGCATTATTTCCATCCGACTTTTCTTCATCCTCTATAAGTATTGGGTACAAAGTTTCATTTCCATCACCAACAATCAATTTAAACAGGGAATGATTATCTTCAATAAAGTGAAGCCAACATTCATGATTGTAATCAAGCTTATAGTAATCAACTATATTCAACATCCCTCCCTTGAAGATTAGCAAATCATTCTCTTTCTCGTCTAATTCAGACTCAAATTTATATCGTATATGATCTTGCAACTTCACTTTTATTCAAAAAAATAATCTTTCCTGAAGAAAGAAAATGTTCTACCAATCTCCATCCAATCCTGCATATAGAATAAAAAGAGTAAATGATATCTCAGGTCAATGTTTCCATAACAAACATAATTTTTAACAAATTTAATAGGCTGCCTAAAAAAATTACTTGATTGAAAACAAAAGTTGTCGTTGTAGTCCTACAAAAATCAGATGCAAAATTCACAGGGCGAAAAAAGGGGAGAAATCAAAAACCAATCTAAAATCACAAAATAGAAACGCTCACTTGAACGGAAAACGCACAGAGAATGGGTCGAAAAACACCAAAAAAGGGCGAAAAAGGGTTCGGAGAGGGAACACGTCGTTGTCATCCGTCATGCTGGAAGATTGAAGAGGGAAGTGATCAAGTTTGTGGAAGAATGAAGAGTGGGACACCTTTTACCCCGACATAGAAATAAATAAAATATATAAAAAAATATCGGTAACCAAATTCACTATTATCAATTAAAACTTATTAAAAATATATTCGGCTCGAAACAAGGCCGCCAAAATTTACAAAAATATTTTGTTAAGTCAGTGAGATAAAATAGACTAACATTATGCAATTAATATAAAACTTATGCCCCACTGTCACATCCTATTAGAGCATTGTGTCCCGACGTCCTTCAACACAAAGTTCCTTTAAGCACTTCACCTAGCCCTCTGCTCCCCGAACACAAGGTTCAAGATCATCACATGATCCAAACACAAACAACAAACTGGGAATGAGTTATCACATTCCTAACTACTAGAGAGAAACAAAACAACATATAGTAGCCAAATACAATTTACCTAGCATATCTCACATTATTTCATCACTTTGTCATTCAAAATTTACTTTTCATCTATCAATCACACTTTTCAATCATCAATCACATTACACAAGAATCACACGTTCTGATCAAGACATAATAACACCTCAATTTCATAATAAACAATTAGCAAGCGCATGAGACAATTATGCTAAGACTCAAGCCTACATGCAATGTGGTACCATGTCAGTGAAAAACCACCCTGGGGCGCTTAGGAGTACATAACAAGACACACCACACAATGGGTTTTCCAGGTCACTCTCACTAAGTAAGATCATAGGGAGACCAGTCAGGGTCACGATGTTTTGTGAGAATGCTCCAACCATATGGGATCAGCATAGGCTTAAAGGAGCACTCAAACCCGGTGACCCCCAAGGCCTACACTCCGAAGAGTCCGTCAGGGCCTCTCCCCCCTGATTCAGGTCCAACCCCTAAAATCATTTTAGCACACAGATACTGCTAGTGAATTATACAATACCCACAACCTCACACTCGTATCTTAAACACGTACAACATATTGCGCTACAATTTAACACTGGTTCCTAAATAGGAACCTAAACTTTCTCTTTAACACTGCGCATTTACACTTTTCTCAAGATAACACTGGTCAGGTTATTGTACAATTCACTGCTTACAACACAAATAATGTCACATCAGGAGTTAATCACACACTTATTCACAACCAAGACTCATTCACAATTTCACATCTCATAATGTCACAATCCACCATCACATGTTTTCACGTATCTCACAATTCAACACCTGTTCTACTTTACACTTTTACTCAATCTTAATGACAATATTATAATCTCAAGGCAACATATTATTCCACAATTCATCACATATTTCATTTATAAGCACTGTTCATGAATTATACAATACCACGACCTCATACTCATGTTTCAAACATGTTTAACACAATTGCGCTACAATTTAACACTGGTTCCTAACTAGGAACCTACACTTTCTCTTAAACACTACGCATCAACGTTTATCTCAAGATAACACTGGTCAGGTTATTGTATAATTCATAACTCACAATATAATTATTATCACATCAAGTGTCAAACACACACACTTATTCACAATCAAATATCACGCTCACAATTTAACATCTCATAATATCACATCAATCATCTCATTTTTACATGTATCTCACAAATTGACACATTCAACTTTGTACTATTCAATCTTCACTATAAGATTATAATACCATTATAATAACTTATTACACCTTATAATTCATACACATCACACAATAATAATATTTGCATGATACAAAACATATATATGTATATGTATATAGTAAATTAAACAACATTGTTTTCAATCAAAGAATTTCTATAACAATTAATTTGATATTACATCAAAAGAAATTATCACTAGACATTAACATTACAATTTTCTTTAATTTATTATTCTAGTATTACAATAATTATATACACATAACATGTTGATCATCGTCGTAGAAAAATTAGAACAAGATAATAATTTGTATAAAATAAGTCATTGAATAATATTATTTAAAATATAATTTACGTTAATAAAAAGAGCTTAATTTTTCTAAGGGGTTCACACTCAACACAAGAACACATCAATTTCATAGCAATTTCTTATTGGGACATCAATTGATTCATCAAACATATATAATTCACTGTAATAATTAAAAGGATAAAATAAAAATTGTAAAAACACCCCAAAACTCATTCCAATTGATATCTCTAAGGATCCCTACACATGTTCTCACTAATTCCCAATTGTGAATAACTCATCCCTTACCTCTAAGAAAAATCACGTGTCTTCAGCCAGCGATAGCAGCATCTCTAGCAGTTCCCTGAGATCCTTCCAGCTATTCCCCCGACTGCTCCGATAGAATTCCCAAACGTTAGAGAGACGGAGAAGAGATTGAAGCCTCCACTTGTACTGTTTTCATGCGATTCCTTTTTCTCCCTCCAAGAATATTATCTAGCAAATCCCAACGGGGAAAGTGTGAAAAATTGAATTTTGAACAACATATCCAAATTTCATGAAACTCCAACGGTTAACAAAACCGGGATCGTAATTTTACTGAGACCATTTTGGGTTTTTGCGGGAAAGGAAAAGACTACAATGCGAAAGATATTTATCTCAATTCAAACATGATATCAAAATTCCCAACGGTGAGAATGCTCAGAATTGGGCTTCGAACATAGTTCTAAAATTTCACGACGATCCAACGGTGAACGAGTCCGCGATCGTCATTTTTCCGAGACAGGTTAGGTGGCCTGCGGAAAAAAGAGAGGGTTTTCAGAGAAGAAAGAAGAAACGAAATTGTGAGGCAGAGAAGACTGAGGAGTCAGTCTGAATATTGACCTAGCATGTTGCTATTTATAGCTAGGAGCATTTACGACCTATTATTTACTCTATTTATTTATTTATTATTTATTATTTTATAAAAACAAACTTTATTTTATTTTCTATCAAACAAATAAATAAAATACCCTTTTTATTTTCTCTCAAATCATTATTTTAATTAATAATTATATCTCCTTATTTATTTATTTATAAAATCTCATCATTTTTTAAAACTCTGTTTATTTATAAATAACAATCTTTTTTAATCTAGTTTACGAAAATTGGGATGTTACAATTTCACCCCTCTTAATAGAAGTTTCGTCCCTGAAACTTTGCCGAAAGATCAAGAAAAAGATATTACAAATATAGTTCTCAATATCAAGTTGTGTGCTCTGTTGAAACACTTATCTGTGACTTCGATCGTAAAAGTCTTCTACACTTGACGATAAATCTGGTGATTCTCGTGCCCTCAATGATAGTTTTTCATGAGTTAAGTTGTGTCGCAAGAGTAACATCTGAATGATAATAGAATATGAATGACATACTATTTGGAGTATAGTAATACTATAGGAGACGCTAATGACAATTTGAAACAAACAAACAAACACAAGGAGACGGGACTGATTACATGGTCGACTCTTTTTCGAACATCGGACGGTTCAAGAAAAATAATGAGTTTCGAGTCTCTCATGCTCTACTAATCCTAATTCACAATGACTATCGAGAATACATGATTTGCCTACCCTCGAGTCTAAGCCTCTTCCTTCAACATGATCTTTCTCACTTTCGTATACTTGACTCATAAGTCTTGCTTCAAGAAATCGTAACGGTTCAACTCTAATACTAACTGAATAAGCAAAACAAATCACTTCTCACTTCTATAAAATTGTTCAAACTTAAGTTTTACTCCTTATATAAATTTCACTAGAAAGCTTAAACTCACTCGAGTCATCTTCAACAAGGGTTAGGGTTGATCCAATGGATCCTAAAATAACCTTTTTGTTCGACTACTAGTTAAGAGCATTTCATCTTAATCTTAGGTTTCCTCTCATCTCAAAACAATTTCTGCCCAAGAAGGATTTGTAGTTATCTTTCACCTAGATGTAGCATACTCTAAGGGTCATCTTCATCTAACTAAAATGCATACGAAATTCTTTGTACGAACATGATTCCCAAGGGTCTATAACAACCTTAAGGTATATCCCATAATTCAACTTAACTGGAAACATACTAAACACTAATAATTGAAACCACAACATTCAAGGTAGGAGATCCTGTCATGCATTCCACGAACACATAGTGGTCATGACCAGGTACACATAGAGGCCACAATAGGTACTAAGGTATTCCTTGAAGCATCCACAAACTTTTCCAGATTAAGGTAAAAAGAACTAAGATTTATCTTGCTAATCATGTAACTATCATCCATAATCCTTTAGGTCACCTACCTTACACAAGAACACTCACTCTCAAACCTTTTCATGCGTAACAATTAATGCCTTACTAACTACCTTACACTTTTCTTAAGGTTTCACATTAAACCTCTTAATTATTCTTCACAACTTTTCCAAGTACATTATGTTGTCGAACAACTCTATACTAGATATTTCTCATGAACTACGGTTACAAGTTTCTATGGGTACTACACTTATAAGATTCTCAATCTTGCACTTAGGTGGTAACTAAGAATATCTTCAAGGAACACAAGTACATGACTTACTAAGTTTGACTTTCGTATATGGGTAACAAGGAAAATGCATACTCAAGTGTTTCCCCTCAAAACACCTTAACGTGATTAACAAGGGCGAAGTCTCTCTCTATTCGTAATAGAAGTAACACATGACAACAAATCGAGCAGTTTAACAAGACATGATTGGAAGATGAGAAACTAATGACAAGATGAACACTCGATTGATTAGGAGACAATAATTTTGAATAAAAAAATGATCACTTATTCAGAATCAACAACAATATCTCAAAGAATTCTAGAAACGAAAACATGACCACAATGTACACCCATATGAAGCCGTTAACAATCGCTTGATTGTGACAGAAACATTAGTAATCCAATTGTTTGATGTAGGCTCATAATACAACGAATGAATTAAACTCAAGCTTTCAAGTGTAATCAAATTACTTGACTTAAGCATGCAACACAAAGAATAGGTTGCACTAGAATTAAAAGGTACGATCAAAAGAGTATTCCTTATGAAATATAACTTGATATGAGTCTTCCAACTATAGAATATTAGCATCACTAAGAACAAAAAATCACAAACAATCATACTATCTATGCAATTAAGGCAGAACACCATACTACAACTATATATACTTAGAATTATAAGGTTCCTATAACAAGTATATAACGTACATATAAGAAGTAAGAATTAAATAGTTAATAAGGATGTATTAAGGAATCACAAACTTCAACTACTACATTCACGACTACACACAAAATAAAGGGAGTTAAGTAGTCATGCGTTTACACATCAAGAAGGACACACTCATCCAAGATATATATATGGTCCAAAAGGTTCTTGCAACACTAATCCACACATCGAAGGAGAAATAAGCTAACTAACAACATACACACAGGATGATAAAGGTTCATTAACACATTATCAATCAATATCAAGACTACTTGCATCAACCAATGGCTTGCCATAATGTCCAACCGCACTTCACAAATTATAGAGATGGTCAGTCTCATAACTCATGACTCAACAATGGATTTATGGTATAGCAGACATTAAGGATGCAAGACACATACAAGCATTATTATTAAGTCTCATTTAATCATGTAGGAGAAAATACAAATAATAATTCATGCATGTTCAACAAAATTAGTCATAAGTAACCACATAAAGTGCACAACAGAATATGATATGCACATAACATATTGGCCGAAAGGTTCGACCTGCTCTGATACCACTAAATGTGACACCCTCTACCCCGACATATAAATAAATAAAATATATAAAAAATATCGGTAACCAAATTCACTATTATCAATTAAAACTTATTAAAAATATATTCGGCTCGAAACAAGATCGTCAAAATTTACAAAAATATTTTGTTAAGTCAGTGAGATAAAATACAATAGACTAACATTATGTAATTAATATAAAACTTATGCCCCACTGTCATATCCTATCAGAGCATTGTGTCCCGACGTCATTCAGCACAAAGTTCCTTTAAGCACTTCACCTAGCCATCTGCTCCCCCGAACACAAGGTTCAAGATCATCACAAGATCCAAACACAAACAACAAACCGGGAGTGAGTTATCACATTCCTAACTACTAGAGAGAAACAAAACAACATATAGTAGTCAAATACAATTTACCTAGCATATCTCACATTATTTCATCACTTTGTCATTCAAAATTTACTTTTCATCACTTTGTCATTCAAAATTTACTTTTCATCCATCAATCACACTTTTCAATCATCAATCACATTACACAAGAATCACACGTTCTGATCAAGACATAATAACACCTCAATTTCATAATAAACAATTAGCAAGCGCATGAGACAATTATGGTAAGACTCAAGCCTACATGCAATGTGATACCATGTCAGTGAAAAACCACCCTGGGGCGCTTAGGAGTACATAACAAGACACACCACACAATGGGTTTTCCAGGTCACTCTCACTAAGTAAGATCATAGGGAGACCAGTCAGGGTCACGATGTTTTGTGAGAATGCTCCAACCATATGGGATCAACATAGGCTTAAAGGAGCACTCAAACCCAGTGACCCCCAAGGCCTACACTCCGAAGAGTCCGTCAGGGCCTCTCCCCCCTGATTCAGGTCCAACCCCTAAAATCATTTTAGCACACAGATACTGCTAGTGAATTATACAATACCCACAACCTCACACTCGTATCTTAAACACGTACAACATATTGCGCTACAATTTAACACTGGTTCCTAAATAGGAACCTAAACTTTCTCTTTAACACTGCGCATTTACACTTTTCTCAAGATAACACTGGTCAGGTTATTGTACAATTCACTGCTTACAACACAAATAATGTCACATCAGGAGTTAATCACACACTTATTCACAACCAAGACTCATTCACAATTTCACATCTCATAATGTCACAATCCACCATCACATGTTTTCACGTATCTCATAATTCAACACCTGTTCTACTTTACACTTTTACTCAATCTTAATGACAATATTATAATCTCAAGGCAACATATTATTCCACAATTCATCACATATTTCATTTATAAGCACTGCTCATGAATTATACAATACCACGACCTCATACTCATGTTTCAAACATGTTTAACACAATTGCGCTACAATTTAACACTGGTTCCTAACTAGGAACCTACACTTTCTCTTAAACACTACGCATCAACGTTTATCTCAAGATAACACTGGTCGGGTTATTGTATAATTCATAGCTCACAATATAATTATTATCACATCAAGTGTCAAACACACACACTTATTCACAATCAAATATCATGCCCACAATTTAACATCTCATAATATCACATCAATCATCTCATTTTTACATGTATCTCGCAAATTGACACATTCAACTTTGTACTACTCAATCTTCACTATAAGATTATAATACCATTATAATAACTTATTACACCTTATAACTCATACACATCACACAATAATAATATTTGCATGATACAAAACATATATATGTATATGTATATAGTAAATTAAACAACATTGTTTTCAATCAAAGGATTTCTATAACAATTAATTTGATATTACATCAAAAGAAATTACCACTAGACATTAACCTTACAATTTTCTTTAATTTATTATTCTAGTATTACAATAATTATATACACATAACATGTTGATCATCGTCGTAGAAAAATTAGAACAAGATAATAATTTGTATAAAATAAGTCATTGAATAATATTATTTAAAATATAATTTACGTTAATAAAAAGAGTTTAATTTTTCTAAGGGGTTCACACTCAACACAAGAACACATCAATTTCATAGCAATTTCTCATTGGGACATCAACTGATTCATCAAACATATATAATTCACTGTAATAATTAAAAGGATAAAATAAAAATTGCAAAAACACCCCAAAACTCATTCCAATTGATATCTCTAAGGATCCCTACACATGTTCTCACTAATTCCCAATTGTGAATAACTCATCCCTTACCTCTCTAAGTGAACTCACGTGTCTTCAGCCAGCGATAGCAGCATCTCTAGTGGTTCCCTGAGATCCTTCCAGCTATTCCCCCGACTGCTCCGATAGAATTCCCAAATGTCAGAGAGACAGAGAAGAGATTGAAGCCTCCACTTGTACTGTCTTCATGCGATTCCTTTTTCTCCCTCCACGAATATTATCTAGCAAATCCCAACGGTGAAAGTGTGAAAAATTGAATTTCAAACAACATATCCAAGTTTCACGAAAATCCAACGGTTAACGAAACCGGGATTATAATTTTACTGAGACCATTTTGGGTTTCTGCGGGAAAGGAAAATGCTACAATGCGAAAGATATTTCTCTCAGTTCAAACATGATATCAAAATTCCCAACAGTGAGAATGCTCGGAATTGGGCTTTTAACATAGTGCTAAAATTTCACAACGATCCAACGGTGAACGAGTCCGAGATCATCGTTTTTCTGAGACAGGTTAGGTGGTCTGCGGTAAAAAGAGAGGATTTTCGGAGAAGAGAGAAGAAACGAAATTGTGAGGCAGAGGAGACTGATGAGTCAGTCTAAAAATTGACCTAGCATGTTGCTATTTATAGCTAGGGGCATTTACGACCTATTATTTACTCTATTTATTTATTTATTATTTATTATTTTATAAAAACAAACTTTATTTTATTCTCTATCAAACAAATATATAAAATACCCTTTTTATTTTCTCTCAAATCATTATTTTAATTAATTATTATATCTCCTTATTTATTTATTTATAAAATCTCATCATTTTTTTTAAACTCTTTTTATTTATAAATAACAATCTTTTTTAATCTAGTTTACAAAAATTGGGATGTTACAAAGAGGACAAGTCTGAATATGTGAATTGAAGAGGTAGTTTATCGTAAATTCTCAACCAATTGGAATTTTAATTTAATTTTATTTTATTTTTAAATTCCTATCAATTAGGAAATCTATTTTTAAGGATGTTTTCACATTAGTATTTGGTATTATTTAAATTCAATTTTGACTATCAATTCTATTTTAAATTTTTATTTTGTACTTTGTTTATTGATGTCCTCTTATTATTTTTGTCTTCTATCAATTTGGTTGTTCTTGTAAAGATTCAATTACATATTAAAAAAAAAAATCATAAACTTGATTTTTCTAAAGCTATCAATTTGATAGTATTTAAATTTAAATACGTTGAGATGAATAAACATAATCACCTTCGGAGTATATGAATTAAAAAATAGTCATCCCATAAGTTTTATTTAATTTAATTTAAACCTAATAGTTTAATTGTTAACATAGTAGCAGGTAAATATTTTATTTTTGTGAGTTCCCTTGTTCTCTTTAAGTTAGATAACATTAAAAAATAGTTAAGTAACGTGATATTAAGCAAGAAAAATATATTTATATTTAACTATTGTTTTTTTAACTTATATTTAATTATTGTTAATATCATAGCAAAAATATTTTTTATAAATTGATTTTTAAACATAAATTTTATTTTTATAAAAATGTATACATTCACTAATTATCAATTTAATCATTAACCATAGCACATGCACCATTGAAATTGATTCCAACAACAGAACCTGGAACCGAAGTACCAAAAAACTTCGATAAAAATGCATTACAATGCAAAGGACCAAATATTACTTTAAAACCATATAAATAATAAATATTGTGAAATACATCTCATTGAATCTAGTTTTTATATCTAAGTTAATAAAATATCTCTAATTTTTTTTCTAAGAAAAGAAGAAAAATGTATACATATATATGTTGCACTTGATTAAAACATGTAGGTATAATTAAAATGCTCAAGAATAAAGAGTATTGTCAAAACACATTGTTTATTTAAAAATCATTTCAAAAGTTGTCATTTTTCTTTTACTATAAAGGATTAACTTGCACAAAAGTAAATACTAATAAACTAAAATAAATACGTAATCACACATAATAACTCCTTCTGAAGATATAAATATAGATGTACCGAAGTTATTACATCTATTAACAAAAAAATAAAATATCCACAACTCCTTAAAATATTACACAGTATCATCAAAATGTTTAATACAACAAAATATTACAACACTGAATATAGAAATTTTCTCACCCCAAATATACATAAAAAGGAAAAATAATCCTACACTAAGAACAGTCACAACCCATACCTATAAGTGATATGTAGTGTGTGCCTCTACAGTGATCACTGGTATCCGGGGTTCATCTAACAACAAAAAGTGGTGTCGAATGCAACCAAAGTGTGTGTGGAGGCACGCTTCATCCTCCATCGTGTAGTTGTAACAGTACTATTGATCCAAGTGAACATCCTCCTTAGATGCTCCATGACCTCCCCTTGAAATGGTGGTTGTAAGAGTGAGTCCTTCGTTCCTCAAATGTCACAAACAACAGACAATAGTAAAACAAAATTAAAACATATAATCTACGTAACCACTACATGTGGTTATCTAAATAAACAACACTCTCGCATCCTAAACGTGTAACTATTACACTTAATTCACAATAGGGCTCAATCAGTGTCACCAATCCTCCCATGTCTTGATGGTCTGACAAAAATCATGTGGATGATAGTTAGAGTGATCGCTACATATGGTTACATTGTACACCCCTCATCTCCCAACTCAAAAAGCATAGTCTCAGAGCCCGTCAGCAGTAGCAAAGTGAGGCCTATGAGTTAGCCGCGCCAAATGTGTGCACCAAATATTGGGTAATCAACACTCACTAATTCCCCTAGGTTCTTCGAACCTCTTCGCCTACTACACCCCATTGTACCTTTGTCCATCATCCATTTCCTCTATGTAACCTCACCTTCTCACAGAAGGAAATAAAACCATTATTTTTTTTTACTCTTTGTCCGGTCCTCTTGAATCTTGCCCCCACATCACGTGCGCAACCCTCGTATCACATACATCAATGAACACATACAAACAAGCAAACAAGAAAGATAGATGAGGCTCAGGCCTACGTACTACTCTCAGGGAACCAGTTGTGATCCCTTAAGCGGTAGAAATCACTTGTCACACAAATAAACGAACAACATAACAACTATAATTATAGCCATCTAAGCAAATATAACAAACAATTTGCCGAGGGCAAAACCACAATGCGTACAGATAAAAATGAAAATATGCACACACACACACACACACACACATAATAGAAAATAATTGTTGGAGTTCACACTTCACCAGTCTTATCATTCAATAATCATAATAATGAAATACATGCACGCATTTCAATAATTTTATCAGCAGAGAATCATCATAATTTCAAAACATGCATCAATCATCATATCTTGTAGATATCTCAGCCATACAATAGAAAATAAATCAGCAATTCCTAAAAATAAATAATTTTAAGATAATTTATATGGAAGCATGGATTCCAAAGTTAAGTTATCTATTGTCTAAAATCACTCTGTCGCTCGGTTTTTCATAGTTTTGCTCCTAACTTATTTTTAGTGTTCTCGATGCTTCGGGAGTCGGATTTTTGTAAATTTTATATGCTATCCTATATTTTCAAACCTAAAAGATTCATTTTTGAGGTCAAAACTTCAATAAAAAGAAGTCCATATTGCTATAACTCTTAGTCGAAATTCGTGACAAATTTTTCACTTTACTAAAGGTCCTTAAACTTATTTTATTTGTAACTTTTGCTAGGAAACTTCAATTTGGGTGAAATTTTAGGCTAACTCTATGTTTTAACATGCAAAGAACTCATTTTTGGCATAAAAAAATCAAGGAAAACAACTCAGCACACAGATTTAGGACATGACAACAAGTTTGAAAATTTCAAAGCAACATGTTCAAGGAAGTTCAACAAGAAGCATATGGTTCAACAGTTGGAGAGACCCCCTTACATCTTGTAGGCTCCACAACATTTAGAAGGAAGAATGAGGGAGTTTAGATTCAATTTTTGAACCTTCATGAGTGCAAAATAAGATTTTGAAAATAATTGTGAGAATAGAGCAAGAAAGTGAAGTGAAAATCAAGCTTAGAGTTGAAAATGGGGGTCACTTACCTAAGCTTGATGGAAGAAGGGCTCAACAACATTTGCTGAAACTTGGAAGAAGAAAAAAAATATGGTCTCCTCTTTCTCCAAAAGCTTCAGGAAAATGGGAGTACTAGCCTAGGCTTTGGCTTTTAAAAAAACAACACTTATTGTAGGTGAAATGCTTGGACCAATGGAAATGCAAGGCTTAATCCTTATCTTCTTAATCTAAGCACTTTGAATGACCATTAATATGACTAATCGGCAGCTTGGACAGCCATTGATGTGCTCTCCACAAGCTCAGCCATGCCTTATATGACTTCTTGCATTTTTTCAAAACTAACTATAAAAGGATAAAGTAGAGTTTTACCAAAAATGGTAAAAAATGCTTTTGCTAAAATTGGTAAATCTTATCCTAATATTCTAGATTAGTGTGTTAACCTCCCTTGAGACATGTATACTCAGAGTGAACCTTGCACAGAGTCCACTCACACTCATACAGAGACAAATTATACTGCGACTCAATGCACAGTGCAATTCTTACGCAGATGGAAATCTAGCTCAGACAGTTTCTATTTCTTTGTCAAGTTTTACTAAATCACTCACACACATAACATGAAATTCTATGATTAAAAGCATATAACTACTGACATTATTTCATACATACACAGATGACAACAACACATAGTTTCCTCTGTCAGTTTGAGTTATAATTTTTCAGAGTGTTACAACTCTAATTTATTTTAATTATTCTACATCATATAATTAGATACTTTAATTAGTCACCAAATAATTAAACTAAAACTTTTTTTTTAAACTAGTTATACAGTCCCTTACGAAAATGTCCTCCACTTTAAACTCTTATGACTCAATTACCCCTTTTCTAATTCTATGGAATCTAAATCACCATTAATCAACCTTAATTATCCCCAATTAATTTCTAACTTACATTAATTGCTAATTTTATTTGAAGCTTCTAGTTTCTATTTCTAGACCAAAATCCAATTATTAACATCTAGGTCATTAATAAGTTGACCATTTTTTGACCAGAGAATTTTCTATGAATTATCCTTATCCTTTGTAGACTTTAACTTAAAAACTTAAGAGTTTAACCATGCCTAGGTATCCTATGGTAACATCTCATTTTTTTACCATTTCTATAGTTTAAAAACACTATCTAATTGCATAACAAAATAATAATACTGTCTACCACACACACATGGAAAATTGGGATGTTACAAGCTTCGACAAGTCAATCACTTGCAACATTCTAAAATTCCAACCTAACTTTCCTCAAAATCTTGAATTTGTCATCAAGTACATGTAATTCCAGTTTAACTTTAATAAGTACATACAAAATTTATTCATAAATTCATTAATCAATACTTAAATTAACCACAATCCAAAAATGCTAAATCAAGAATAGATCCAAATTAACTTTAAAAAGTTTCATAATTTGAAGACAACCCTAGTCAACATTCGAAATACCAAAAAGTTTAAAATTAAAATATTCCACAAATAACTTTCCACGTTTTTCACAACTCTATATCCTAATACATTGTTTTCCTTACATCAACCAAGTTCCCTTCTTTTGTCCAATCTCAATCACAATTTCATCACCTTTTGCTTGTCCATAATCATAAGCAAACTTCTTCCATCCTTTGTCAATTTTAATAACCTTGTGATACTCATTTCTCAACAAAGAATATGTAGTTACATTTTTAGTAACATCACAAAGCCTGAAAGTCCTGTACCCCCATTTCCTCAAGTCATTTGCCAAATCCAAAGGCACACCCTGCTCAAAAGATAGTGACCCAATTAACTTTTCAAATAATTCAATAGGGAATCGGTGATCAAATAAAGTTATAATATAACTTTGTAAAATTAGTGTTATTTGACTTTGATTTCTTGGATCCAAATTTTACCATATTGTTACCATGTATAAAGTAAAATAACATACAATAAAAAATAATAGTAACAAAGTACACTTACCAATTGGCTTCCAATAATTTGGTAATAAGTCTAGGTAGCTTTAAATTTCCTTTTGACTTTGCGGTTCACTTCTGGAGAATTAACTTGTGGAGAATTTTGTTCTGGAGAATGGTGAAGCCTACACTGTCCATTATTGTTGACAAAGTTTCCTTGCAACCATTTGGTTGCATCATGGATTGCAAATCATGACCTAAATCTTGTATAGCTATATGTCCTGGTAGCTTCTGGAGTGCATGATTTCTTCCAAATAGTTAGCGAAACCTTTGGTGACCAATGTAATGAAACATCATGGAGTGATCGCCAGTCAATCCATAAAAACTCCTCAAAGGTTGCCAACCATATCTGATGGACATCTAGTTGTTGTCACTCTCCGCGTGTACTCTATGGGTGAGTTTGATTTACTAAAAAGATAGGACAGACATAACAACATTGGACAAGTAGTTGAGTCATAGGATAACATTTTGTACTGCACATTGTTTGGTGGTCGATGCATAGTACAAGTAATTTTGGGTTGCATCTTGTTTGATGTGCTTATTTTTGGGACAAAATAATGTAAATTTTACTATAAAACCCTAAATGCATTAGTAGCACCTTGACGGTGCAACAAAGGAGAGGTACCTCCACATACGAGGTGCGACCCTTAACGCCACCAGGCGTAGGGCCTGGCGGTGTGAGGCCGCCACTAGGTCATAGTGATGACGGCAGTGGCGGTGCGACACGGTCTTGCTGGAGTTGGCCAAAAGAAAAAAAAACATAGTGAGAAGGAGGAAGATGATGATGGGAACATTTGAATAAATTAACAATGAAAAGAAAGAAATAATGAGCAAAAAGGGAACAACAACAGTCTATAGAACCCTCACTGGTGGCCAAGGTGCCCATGTTGACGGCCAAGGTATAACCTTTGGAGAGGAAAATTTAGAGAAGGAGACACATGGAAAAAGAAAAAAGGTGTGGGATAATGAAATGTAAAAAAATAGGGATATTATTGTATTTTTACTTTTGTTAGACATTGGACAAAAAATTGTATGGGGTTTAGTGAGTTACAAGTTTTTGGGTATTTGTCCAGTCCATCATTCTTTATTTTGTATTTTTTCTCAATCATTTTTAAAATCAAATGTTACACAAATATTTTTGTGTTGTCCAATCCCTTATTTTTTAGCGAATTAAATACACCCTATGTCTATTTCCATTATCATCGAACAAATTCCATCTGCTTTGAAATTGGTGCTTGAAGTTCTTCCAGAAGTCGAACCCTACCTCACCATAATCATGCATTATCCAAATTAAAAATGATTAAAATAAGGATGACAAAACATATATATGGGAAAAAAATAAAAACTTTAAAATTAAAGAAGGACGAATATACTACTTCAAAAATAGCTCTAGAACTTCAAAACTACTTCAGAAACATTACAGATTGTTTCACTTTCAAAACAGGGATATACTATATATCATTCATGCAAAATGTAAAAAGATTCCTCTAGCATCATCAATGTAAAACATTAAAAGACAAAAATTAGTTGAATTCTTATCTGCATAACCATAGGGAATTGAAATGTTCATTTGGGAATTTAATGAAACATGTAACTTTCAACACCCAAAGAAGAAAAATAGGAATGATATATAATATTGTAATATTTTAAAACCATCAACATGAGTAAATACCAACGAAAGAAATATCCACATATTTTAAAATTTTCCTCACACGCATGTCTCTGTAAATGCAAACTAAACATCAACAGATGATATAACAAATAAGAATAAAAATTTAAAATTCATTGCAAACCTCAAGAACTTGCAAAAAGATAACTTCTAACCCACAATTAAGTTCTAAATGCTCAAAAATAAATATCACGCAAACAAAATGTATAAAGACTCGTAGATCATCAATCAAATTTCCCCTATAAGGCAAAAAATGAGTACAGATCGTAAGAAGCAATTGAGTAAAAATCCAATGTGTTGCACAAAAGAAGATAGAATGAATTAAATGAAAATGGTGGGAGAAAAGAAGAAGTAGCATGTTTTATAGACAATAGAGAACTTCATGAAGGTGGCACATATCTAGTTTCCTCTGTGAAGAGTAACAAAAGATCCTTTAGTAGGGCAACACAAAAGCTTTTCTATACGAACCTTCATAGTTGCTTCTGAATAGTTTATAGCTTTTGAAGGACTTTAGAATATTACATTTTATAGCCTGATAACATGCACCTAATGTATTGGACCTCTCCACTTTGGACTTCTCACTTGCGCCTCTTAGAACACAATTCCAAAGTTGTTGAGCATTTGCTCTTTGTGGTCCAATGCACACATTCCTACTTTAATAACATTTTAAACTTTATGTTTAATACATTATCGAATTTGGACCAAGTTCATGGCATGTTAAAGGGAGTTGCTACGTGCACCCAGCATTATTGCTGGGGCACCCAGCAAACAGTGAAGTGGCCAAATTGCCCTTCAACAATTCTTCTTCCGGAAGAAGTATTTCCGGAAACCTTCCGGAAAAGCTTGTTCCGAAAAGTTTACGGAAATACTTCTTCCGGAAAAAGAATTTGGGAATTCCGGAAGTACTCACGAACTTCGTCCGGAAGATCGTCATCCGGAAGTTTCCGGAAGAAGGTTCTTCCGGAACCTTCTTCCGGAAACTTCCGGAAGAACCTTCTTCCGGAAACTTCCGGATGACGATCTTCCGGAAACGTCCGGAAGAACCTTCTTCCGGAACTGAACTTTTTTAAAAAAAAAATTAAATAATATTTAATGCGTATGTAATGACGATTTTGCCCTTGTGTAATTTTCTTTAAATTAACGCGTAAAGGCTTCTTTCTACTGCGCTTTCGCTTTCTTCGGTTCTTTTTACTGCTTTCGCTTTCTTCTGCTTTGTTTCTTCCGGTTGTTTTGTTTCTTCCGGTTGTTTTGTTTCTTCCGGTTGCGCTTTCGCTATTTTGGTGTTCTTCCGGTTGCGCTTTCGCTATTTTGGTGGTGGTCCCGTGAAGTATTTAGAGATTCGGTGGTCCCGTGTTCGGTATTTGAAGTTTTGCTAGTGGCTGTTCTTCCTATTTTGTCGGAGGTACGCTTTTATGGGTATTTTTTTTCTTTTCCGGAAGAAAAGTAGTAAAAAAAATGTGTATGCGGAAGAAATTTTTTTCGGATGAAGTGTTGCCGGAAAACACATCCGGAAGACCGTCTTCCGGAAGTTTCTGCGGCCTATTCCGGAAGCACTTCCGGAACCACTTCTTCCGGAATAGGCCGCAGTAACTTCCGGAAGAAGGTCTTCCGGAAGTGTTAAATTATTAGATTTTTTTTTTATTTATGTTTTATAATTTATATATATATATTTGTTTAATAATGGATTATTTGTTTAATTAGGTATAATGGTATATATTGTGGACATTAAAATTTATAACAATAAAATTCATTTAATAATTTTTTTGTTTTATAATGATATATATATATATATATATATATATATATATATATATATATATATATATATATATTTCTGTTTTATAATTTTTTGTATTTCTGTTTTATATATGTTGTGGATAATTTAATTAGGTATAATGGTATAATATTAAATGATTTAGGTAACTTAAATGTATAATGGTACAAAAATGTTTTATTAGTTGTTTATTATAGTGATAAGTTTAGTTTAAGTAAATAATGTAGTTATAAATTTAGAATATAGTGATAATTTTAATATAGTCGTGTATGATGCATATGTCCTATTAATATGTTTGTTATTTAAGGTGTAGTAAATTTTTGGATGTGGTTATATGATAATTTGAATGTACTTGTGTATGATGCATATGTCCTTAAGATGGACGAAGATCAATGGAGGTATGACTTTGCGATGTCACAAGAAGTTCATATGGATTATGATTATGATAATCAAGAAGAATGTGGAGTGAATGAACCACATGTCGATTGTTCAAATGCTTTTAATACATCTCAGGTAATCATAGATAATTTGAGTCATTGGTTGAATTGATGGTTTGTACGAAAATTAATGTGTTAGGGTTGCGTTGTAGGTATTCGCTACTCGAGATGATGTTTTGCAATGGGCTCGAACAGTTGCCCATGAAAATGGATTTGTTGCAGTGATTATGAGATCTGACACAGAGACCGGTAGCAGAGGAAGAAGTTCATTTGTGTTAATTGGGTGTGAAAGGAGTGGTACGTACAAGTGTAGAAATAAAGAATTCGTTAGAAAAGACACCGGGAGTAGGAAATGTGGTTGTCCCTTCAGGCTTCGTGGGAAACCAGTGCGTGGAGGGGAAGGTTGGATGGTGAAGTTGATCTGTGGGATTCATAATCATGAATTGGCGAAGTCCTTAGTTGGACATCCATACGCCGGGCGATTGACTAAGGAAGAAAAGAAAATTATTGCTGATATGACAAAGTCGATGGTGAAACCGAAAAACATCTTGCTAACGTTGAAGGAACACAATGCCGACAGTTACACCACGATAAAGCAAATTTACAATGCAAGAAGTGCATATCGTTCTTCAATAAGAGGAGCTGATACCGAAATGCAGCATCTGATGAAGCTTCTCGAACGTGATCAATACATTCATTGGCATAGATTGAAGGATGAAGTTGTGGTGCGTGATCTGTTTTGGTGTCACCCAGATGCAGTAAAGTTATGCAATGCATGTCATCTAGTGTTTTTTATAGACAGTACCTACAAAACAAACAGGTACAGACTCCCACTACTTGACTTTGTTGGAGTGACACCAACGGCGATGACATTCTCTGCTGGGTTTGCATATCTGGAGGCTGAGCGTGTTAATAATATTGTATGGGCTTTGGAACGATTTCGAGGCCTATTTTTAAGACACGATCGCCTCCCTCTTGTTATTGTCACTGACAGAGACCTAGCACTGATGAATGCAGTGAAAACTGTGTTTCCCGAGTCTACTAATTTGTTGTGCAGGTTTCATATCGATAAGAATGTGAAGGCGAAGTGCAAATCTTTAATCGGGGAAAAAAATGCGTGGGACTATGTAATGGATAACTGGGGTACTTTGGTTGATTGTCCGTCCGAATACGAGTTCCATGAGTCATATCAGAAGTTTCAAGTTGCTTGTTCGCCTTGGCCGATGTTCGTTGACTATGTTAACGACACATGGATTATCCCCCACAAGGAAAAATTTATTACAGCATGGACGAATAAGGTCATGCACCTAGGCAACACAACAACAAACAGGTATTAACAACTGATTTTATTTGTTAGTAACGATTAATATTAAATGGTATTTAATTGTTGTATATTTTCATGTTTGTTGTGTATTTTAAATGTAGGGTTGAATCAACTCATTGGGCTCTCAAAAGAGTACTACAAAATAGCGTTGGAGACCTATGTAGTGTTTGGGATGCCATGAACAACATGATCACGCTGCAACACGTCGAAATTAAAGCATCCTTTGAAACCAGTACGCATGTGGTTGGCCATGTATATAAAAAAACCTTATACAAGAGGCTTCTTGGGATGGTTTCGAGGGATGCTTTAAATCAGATTGCTTCTGAGATTGACCGTCTACGTTATCTCGGCAACAATCTCTCTTCTTGTGGTTGTGTGATGAGAAGCACGCACGGGCTTCCTTGTGCATGTGAGCTTTCTAGGTATACTGCTAGCAGCATCCCATTGGAGTCAGTCCATCTTTTTTGGAGGAGACTTTGCTTTTCAGACCAAGGGTTATGTGAGACGGAAGTCACCATCAAGGAAGAAATAGAGGTCATATCTAAAAGGTTTGATGAACTTGATGTGGCTGGCAAAGTAAATCTGAAGAGTAAACTTCGAGAAATCGCATACCCTGATCATAACTCTATGTGCCCTCCTCCATCAAAGGTGAACACTAAAGGTGCACCGAAGAAACCGATGAAAAGAAGTCAAACATCCACAAAGCGTGATCCGTCTTACTGGGAGTATGTTGATGCTTTTCATTCTGTTCAAAGCAGCAACTCTCCAGTGAAACGAAGTGCATCATGTTCTCAACCGCGTCAGCCAACAAGGATCATCCCGATGTTGGATCAATTTGCGTCATTCTTTCAAGGTTTCATTCGTGACGTTGTGGATGTGAAAGCGGACGGTAACTGTGGATATCGGTCCATTGGCGCTTTATTAGGTATGGGGGAAGATTCGTGGCCGTTAGTGCGTAATGAATTGCTTAAAGAACTTGGCAGGTGGTCGCATGAGTACATGAACCTCTTCGGTGGCACAGAGAGATTTGAACAATTAAAGTTGTCCCTACTTGTTGATGGATTTTCAAAGGTATGTTTTTAGGTTAATTTTTTTTAATAACAATGTTTAAATTACTTACATGTGTATGTTTGGTTCATTCAGGTTAGTGTGGACAAGTGGATGGATATAACAGACATGGGATATGTGATTGCTTCACGGTATAACGTAATCCTTGTATCGTTGTCCCAACAACAAAGCATGACATTTTTCCCTCTTAGAAGTCAACCACCACCTGACTCTTCTGGCCACCGCATCATATGTGTCGGTCACGTGTTTGGAAATCATTTTGTTCAGGTACATTGAATATAGTTAGTGTAACAATTATGCAATGACTTCGCTTGTTCGTTTGGCACGGTCAGCGCATGATATAATGTTTGTTCATGTACAACAGGTTTATTTGAAAGACCATTGTCCGTTGCCGCCCCCAGCGCTGTTGTGGTCAACCAATTGTTATTCTCAGGCAAAGCAATGGGCAATTCCATATATTAGTAGAATGCAGGAATACACAAGCTTGATGTCATTCAAAACACACTATGTAGACCTAAATGAAGACTAAACATTCATTGTTTATTTATTTGTATTCATTATGCGATATAATTCGTTGTAACCCGTCACTAACCAATTAATATTATCAACTACTCGTTTGGTTAAGCAAGGAAATTGTTGGTCCAACAAAAATCATTTACGCGTACAGCATACATCATTGTCATAATTGACAACACATAATGACATGCATGCGTGTTACAGTTTGAGCGTGACAACACATTGGTTGACTTCAGTACACATTTTGAAACTAGCAGTCGCTCAACAACACATTGGTTGACTTGACTACACATTAGCGACAACACATTGGCTGACTTGACTACACATTTACGCGTGTCTATTTTTTTGTAAACAAAGTTAAACAAAGGCTCGGTCACAACCATCTATATATATGGCAGACTAGGCTACTAAATCACACATTATCTTGCTTTCAAATAATCTCCCAACTGATACACAAACTATGGCATTTCTAGGAGAAACTAGCAGTCAGACGATTGTCAACTCAAGGTTGGCTTTCATTTATCCAAATGGATCGATTATTCACAATGATACTGGGGTTTACTTCCAAACTTCAACTCCGGTGCCCATTCGAGTACCAAATAGGTGTGATTTTGCAAGCCTAAAAACCAGAATACACAATACCCTTCAGCTATCCGACAAACAATTTTTGGATGAAATTCACTACCGGAAGCCATTCACCGATACAGGTAACCAAATTCGCTTTGAGTGTATCAAATTGATAAATGATGACGATGTCAACACAATGTTAATGTGTAATGATCAATTTTCTTGTGTTGGTCCGATTGAGTTATTATGCACCGTTGGAAGAACACCAGATGGAATAATAAACTTACTTGAACGCACTATGCCTCGTATTCATGACGCGATCCTGTATTACAACGGCAAATGGAACATGCCACGGCAGAACAAATTTGTTGGTTGCGCGTTCACAGGAAAAAATCCTAAGAAATTTGAAATTCCTTCAACATGTACCATCGATGAACTGAAGAATTTAATCAAGCAAGTTGCACCTAAAGGGATCCCCCCTCTTGGAATTCACGAATCACAAACGGTAAGACGATTGTTTTTCCGCCAACCAGCTCGGTTTGAGTATTCAGATACGGTTATAAAATATGAAATAAATGAGCTGATCACCAACGAAGAACTGCTGAAGGTGTTAGTACAATCTAACTACTGGAAAAAATATGGACCAATAGAAATTTTAGCTGTCTTTACTAAATATGTTGAAGACGAGGTTAGTGGGACGTCGCTAAACAACTGAATGTCATGTTTAATTTTTTGTTTTTTTGTTGATGTAACCTTTATATGTTTACGGCGTGTTTAATTCCCATAATAAAGTTGAATGCGTTGTTTCAGTGGTCCAAAAATTTAATTGTTAAAAGGGTTCATTTCGTAGTTTTTTGGATTTTGAGACTTTGTTTTGACGTGTTAGTTGACGGAACTGGGGAACGGGACTATTTTTTTTGGATTCTTTGACGTCCAAACATGAGAAATGGCCGCCCTCCATTGTCTCAGGGCACAGGCACACCCACGCAAAAAAATCCCAAACATGGGTACTTGAACATGGAAAAAGGGTTCATTTCCTATTTTTTTCGATTTTGAGGCTTTGTTTTGACGTGTTAGTTGACGGAACTGGGGAACGGGACTATTTTGTTTGGATTCTTTGACGTCGAAACATGAGAAATGGCCGCCCTCCATTGTCTCAGGGCACAGGCACACCCACGCAAAAAAATCCCAAACATGGGTACTTGAACATGGAAAAAGGGTTCATTTCCTATTTTTTTCGATTTTGAGGCTTTGTTTTGACGTGTTAGTTGACGGAACTGGGGAACGGGACTATTTTTTTTGGATTGTTTGACGTCCAAACATGAGAAATGGCCGCCCTCCATTGTCTCAGGGCACAGGCACACCCACGCAAAAAAATCCCAAACATGGGTACTTGAACATGGAAAAAGGGTTCATTTCCTATTTTTTTCAATTTTGAGGCTTTGTTTTGACGTGTTAGTTGACGGAACTGGGGAACGGGACTATTTTTTTTTTATTCTTTGACGTCCAAACATGAGAACTGGGGAACGGGACTATTTCCTGATTTATTAATTATTTTAAAAACTTTTATTTTTTATGTAATTCTTACAAACAAAACTCATGATTCTAGGTTCCCTTTTTTTAAAAATAAATTTAAAACAACCGTAAACTTCGCTTAAGGACCACAAACAATCGGAATAACAAACTATATTATAAAATAATAAACTGTGCAAAACACGCCAACTATATTAAACAAAAACTGTAATAATTACAAATATTCATGTCAACTACAACACAACAATATAAATACAATGATCAATGGTCCGTGCGGCGTCTCTGACGAGCCCTGACCGTCCCATCAGCACTGGGTCCCCCTCTCGCGATCGTCAGGCAGTCCTGCATAATGTCATATAACTCTGTGCCTGCAGTGACTATCCTAAGGTTGAGCACACGCTCCAACCTCTGTGCAATCGCCTCATATCCCTCGTAATCATCCTGTCAAAGTCAGTAAAAACATTTATTATGAAATTCAAAATAAACAACAACTCATAAAACATTAAACGCGCAAATAATCTTACCACATATGGAGGGGGGTCAAATGCCACTGGAACCTGGGGGCTGGGCGGCTGTATGTAGTCCTCAGGGTCTGCAGCTGGTGCATCCCTCTGCTGGTCAGTTGCCTGGGTCGGTGTCATGAAAGGGTGAGATATGCGGAAAAACCACTCAATGTAATCCGCAGATACCTGCCCAGGCACTAAACAAGGCTGACCCGCAGGTAGTAAGTGATCCGCAAACTCCATCCACCTGTCATCTATCTGCTCCTGTGACAATCGTGCACTAGCAGGCGGCGGAGGGATGCTCTGGATGTAACCGAACTGGCGTACCACCCTCTCCGGTCGAACTGCGACGATCATAGGACCCCATCTGAGCTGACCCTGGAACGATGAAATCTCCTGAAACGCCCTAACACCCCGATGCTCCGTGTACGGCAACCAGGACACATCTGTGACAGTCAAACCATCACAACGTGCCCTGTAGGGTGCTCCTGTGATGCCCTTCATGTGCGCCTTCGACGTCAACCACCGGGAAGCACGTGGGGACGTCTCCTGGTATGTGTCGTCAGTCACGCACTGATGCACACTAGGGAAGTGCTCATAGATCCAGCACTACACAATAATTGAGGTTAACATAACATAAAAACATGTTTAAATCATAATCGAACCTAACATATTAATAAACACAAAATTTACCTGAAGTAACGTCAAGTACCCCGCAAGCTGTCGGGTGGTGGTCCTACAAGCCTCATCTAACTGGTCATACATATGAACCAGCGCGGCAACCCCCCAAGCGTAACCACCACTATGAGCGAGGTCCCGGAAAGCGTCAAGGTGGACCACATGCACGTATGTTGCACTCTTATTAGCAAAAAGAGTGCAACCGACAAGGTGCAGCAGATAAGCGCGAGCTGCGACAATCCACCGCCGGGCCTGACATCTGGTCTCATAAATGTCACGAACCCATCCTAATCGTACATATGCTCCACGTGTGAGCGCTGTCTCGGCTCTGGCCTCCTCCGCAGACACTTCCAGCAACTCCGTGAGCAAGAATCTGGCCTCCTCCGTAGAAAGAGCGTGGAAACTGTGCAAGGCGCCAGTGATCGGCAAATGTAGAATGGACGACACATCATCCAATGTGATCGTCAGCTCTCCTACTGGAAGGTGGAAGGTGCTAGTCTCACTGTGCCACCTCTCCACAAATGCGGATATAAGTCCAGGATCGCCAGTAATAACTGAACAATCTATCAGTGGACTTAATCCTGTGGCAGCCACCAGGCCTTCAATCTCAGGCACTGGCCTCCCAATCAGTGTCAGCTTCCTCCCATGTGACACTAACTTCAAATCAGGACGTTCCTGATTTGAAGTACAAATTATACAATTATTAAAAAAAAATTAATCATAAACAAATAAATAAACAATGACAAATAATTAACAAATTAAAATACCTGTCCACTCCACACGGCATGTGCAACATGCTCGGCAAATGATGTGAGCACTGACGGGTCACGTGGACCACCAGGGAATCCCTCTGCAGCATCATCACCATCTGACCCCTCACCACTATCAGCACCCTGTGCGTCCGCACGCATCTCAGGTGCCTCCGTAGGCTGCTCAGGGACATCATCAGTGATGTCAGCGACGTCCTCAGCCATATCACGTCCCTCCGTAGTCATCTGATGAACGCGTAGCCTACGGGCTGAGGCAGTAGGCCTACGCCTCTCGGGAACATCGCCAGCATCCTCGCCAGCAGCTCTATCTCTGCCTACAAATCTACCTATGGCACGACCTAAACCTCGTGTTCTGGCCATGATCTGTAAATCATGTCGAACACGTTTTTTTTTCGGTCAAAATATACACAATTTTCTTTATAAAAAATCAACTTTATTTATAAACAAATAAGACTAACTTAAATTAAATCATTTTCACACATACACGACCTAATTTAAAAAAAAAAAATTAAACAACTTCATTTATATAAAAAAAACAACTAATGTAAAATAAAATTATTAATAAACATGCACAACTTAATTTTTTTTAAAAAAAAATAAACAACTTCATTTATATAAAAAAAAAACAACTAATGTAAAATAAAATTATTAATAAACATGCACAACTTAATTTTTTTAAAAAAAAATTAAACAACTTCATTTATAAAAAAAAAAAAACACAACTAATATAAAAATAATTCATTACTAAACATCCACAACTTAATTTTTAAAAAAAATTAAACAACTAATGTAAAAAAAAAATTATTTAGTAAACATCCACAATTTTTTTAGTAAATAAAATACTTCATTTATAATAAAATAAACTAATTAATTATAAAAAATTAGTATTTTTATAAAACTTCCAAAACACACAACTTTAATTATAAAAATAGACAACTTCATTTTTAAAGAAAAAACACTAATTTAAAAAAAAACAATAAACAAAAACAAACACAACTACTTTTATAAAAAAAAATTAATTTACAAATTAATATTTAGTAAAAATACACAATTTAAATTATAAAAAAATATGACATCAAAAACCCAAACTTCATTTTTCATAAAATCTAAAAAACAAAATAACCAAAATAAATAAAATAATTCATTTAAAAAAAACAAAACAATTTCTGTTTAAAAAAAATTTAAAAAAAAAAACACAAAAAAAAAACAAAAAAACCACTTCCGGAAGAAGTGGTTCTTCCGGAAACACTCCGGAAGAAGGGTTCTTCCGGAAAGGTCTTCCGGAAGTTTGAAACTTCTTCCGGAAGTGCGAGTCTTCCAGAATTCTTCCGGATGAACCACTTCTTCCGGAAAGTTCCCGGAAGACGTTTTCCGGAAGAAGTGTTCTTCCGGAAGACTTTTGGTTACTTCCGGAAGAACACTTCTTCCGGAAACTTTCCGGAAAACGTTCTTCCGGAACTTCCGGAAGAACCCCTAAGGGGTCTTCCGGAAGACTCCTCCGTCAGCGATTTCCGCCATTTTTTCCGGCGTCCTCTCGTCTTCTCCCCTCTCGTCTTCTACCCTAGGTTTCGTCTTCTACCCTAAGGTTCCACTAACCTAACGTTACACTAACCTACCCTAATGTAGTGCATAACAAAACCAAAGCTAAGAAGAAGGCCACCTACCTCGAAGCAAATGGGTCCAAGGGCTGTCGGAGAAGCTCGCGGAGAAGAAGCTTGTCGGGGAAGAGAGAAGAGAAGAAGCTTTTTGCGGAAGAGCCACAGTGAGAAAAAGAGAGAATGCTTCCGGGAAGAAAAGAAATGCTTTTTATATTTTTAACTGAAGGGCAAAATTGACCTTTCATTGAATTGCTGGGTGCACCAGCAATATTGCTGGGTGCACCTAGCATATCCCCATGTTAAAAATGCAAGGCCCAAGATAAAACCCATAATTTAATTCCTCGTCCAATATACATAAACGTTGCCCATTTTAATAAACTTTGTTTACACACATTTTAAAATTACTATTTAATTTAATTTTAACTAAAGATCAAATAATAAATTCTAAAGTATTAAATTAAATACTTGACATAATTTTTTTCATATGTAAAAGTACAACTAATTACTATAATTCAATTCATTTTTATTTAATTTATATATACATATATATTAAATGCTTAAAAAACATATAATAATAAACTTTGTTATTTTAAAGTTCAAATAGCATGCTTCTTGAAATTTCAAACTTCATTATTTAAACTTCATGTCCCTTACATGACATGGACTTACGTTTTGAAGTACTGAATCCATCATAAAGTTAGATAAGAAGGTTGCAACGTAGAATCTAAATCACTTAAAACATAAGAGTATTTGAAAACACAAATTAATTGACAATATTATAAATAAACTGTTCAATATAACAACTAATAATACTGCTGAAATTAGTAATGTATTAGTGAATTTTCTCTAAAAATTGTTCCCTAGGTTTATGTTGTCATCATCCATGAAATCTTCCTCCAATGACAATTTTGTATCAATTCCTCTATTTGAACTTGTTATAGAAGATGTTTAAGTTGCTTCCTAATTTTGATGTTTAATAATTGAAATTAGTGAAGCTATAGGTCCAGGTTGTTTCACTAGCATAACTACAGCTTGCTTCTAAGCATATTCAATTGTTATTTTGGCATTTTCCTAATAAATGAATTTGAATATTATAATTTTACCTAAAACTATTCTCAACAACATAGTTAAAAATTAAATAACAAACCTTATTTTCCAAAGACTACTCAACATGATGGAACATCCTCACAATTTCATTGTCATGACATATTTTAGCTACCGTAAAAGCACCATCAAGTTTTAAATCTCTTGATCCTGAAGGTGTGTCTATTGAAAATAACATTTCCTTCCCAATTAGCTAATTCAGTAGAAGAGGATATTCACTTGAAGGAGGTTCTTGTGAGGATAATATGTAACCTTCTTATGTAACATTCTCATTGCTATTCTTGTACATGTATCTGTGTGATATTAGGAAATGAATTTCGGTTTTATTATACCTATATTTGATCAATAAGGTCTTTGCATGACATTTTCATTAGATTTTCAACATCAAAATCAGGGAGCTTGAAGCAAGTATTAGCAGATCCATCTAACACTTGAACATTAACTAGGAAAAACACACCAAAAGCAAGCATTATAGCTTCCATGTTAATTACTTGACCATTAATGGAATAACAAATGTAAATATGGAAAAAATTTGATTAAGCAATTCTTTCCCGTGGAATCATTTCATGTGAAGATACACCCGGAGTTTTTCTTTTCTTGATTTAGTAAATTACCTCAAACTAGCAACTTTCTTGAATCAAGGACAAAATTTTGGACCAAACAACACAAACTCCTCCCTTGATTAAACAAATAACATACAATATAGTAGCATATTTGGAACAAAACTTTGATAATTTAATTATTAACTTTCAATTTTGAAAATAAAAAGTTTTGAACAATATAGTTACCCATGGTTTGTGATACAAATCAACAATCTTCTTCTTAGTTTTCCTAATAAAAAATTTCTCATTTAACATTTGGGCAAATCTGGCAAGACATACATATTGAATTTCTGAAGGCAACTCAACTCCATCAACTTTTATTTTTGACTAATTTAAATTAAGTATGAATTACATATAAACTATACCTATTTTTTAAATAATTTTTCTCAGTCATTTCTTCATTGAATAAAATGTTACTCAACCTGGGAACAATTCATATAACTACATGCCCTATAAAATGGTACGACATATATATTTTAATATATTTAATAATTGATCTTACACACTAATTGGCCAACACTAACCAACAATTGTTTTGATTGATTATAAACAACAATAATATGAGGATAACTTTAATTCTAACCAAACAAAATAGCATCAAATGGGATTATCTTAGCATATTGAATCCCCAAAATAGGTTGGGAGCAAAGGTTGTTTTTGCAAAAATGGTTGAACCGTATTTGCATAGTCATCACACAAAACACATTCCATTTGACCCCTATTCAAAAAACATGTATTTAACATTATTGATAATCTGCAATCATAAAGCAACATATATATATATATATATATATATATATATATATATATATATATATATATATATATATATATATTATGAATAATAATATTTTTATGAATGTGTGCTTTCATCTCATCAGTAAGTTTCAAGTGAATCTTTTTGACATATCTTTCATGTTTCAAATAAGTTTTGATAGAAGAAAATTTAATGATTACTCCATCAACATCTAAAAAAACAATATCCAAATTCCCGCTATTAGCAGAAATTAGATTAATTTTACATAAATGTATAAGTACTAATGTTGATCTATATTGTATGATCTATTACATAAGATGCATCTTTTTTAAGCTTCATGATATTACTACTTTCAATGAGGTAAAACATTTTGTTGTGTATCTATAACAGTCAATGGTTGTTACCACAAAACATGTAGTTAAAAGCAACTTGTAATTATGATTAGTCACCCTCCATAATAATTTATCACAACAAGGTTTTTGAAAATACACATTTCTCCTTCTAAATCTAAATTCAATAGGTTGAAGACATCCTCTCTCACAGATAGTTGTATCTTAGAATCTTGTTAAGCTATAATGAATTTTGACCTTTGAGTCAATGAGGACTATGTGTAAGTAATCAATCTTTTTATTGTCCTTGTCGTTACAATGATTCAAAAGTCAAATTGGTTGTGTCTTGATTAACCACGAGGGTAGAGTAGGGTGCACTTTTTTTTATTTGCTTGAGTTGAAAAAACCCATTTTTTGAACATAGATAATGCACAACATTAGAATAGAATAGGAACCAACTGTCTAGAGATAAATCAATTTAACATAAAAGTACTCTATAGAATTAGGAGAAATACATGTTATAATCTTATTTGGTAACAAATGATTAACTAACCCTGACAAATGATTAGTAAGAAAACAAGGGTGAGAAGCCTCGGGTGCAAGACATCTTGTAATTGAAATTAAATCTCACAAATTTTTGTCTGAGAATCACAACTAAGGTTTTGAGGAATATATCTTTTCTATTTCCCAGTCTTCTTCTTCAGACCACAACAACATGGTAGACCTATATGAGTAGAATACATTACTTGAGCTATTAATGTTAAAAAAATAATAATTTTAAATTAAATAAAGGAATTTGGGATTCAGAACATCTATCATTTTCCAGATATTAGGAGGTTTTTGCAGCTTGGGTGATAAGACAAAATCTTTGGGTGGTTCACAATTTTTTTACCTACCCTTACCATAGCAACCATGACCAAAATAAAGAAAGCTTAAACCTTATTTTATGTGGTGTATTATTGTTAATAAAATGTAGCCTACACAATTGACCAGACATTTTCTTTACAATAATGTCTCTACTAACATCCATGTTGTCTACATCACCTACTACCAAACCCGCTACATCATCTGAAATAGGAAGATTGTATAATCCTTAAAAGGTATGTTTTGTGGAAAAAAAGGATTTTGTCAGTGGGCTGAGGTGATGATACGTGTCAAAACCTACCCCAACAATGATTTCAAGGTGTTAAAGATAAAGATAACTTACAAGTTGAGAAATGCTAGAAACAAAATTTTTGACATACTTTTTTTAACACCTACTCTTTAATTGATTGAAATTTATTGACAAATTTTGGCGGATCTGACATTAAATTTTAATGTTTTCTTATACTGATTTTGAATAAATTTTAATGTAACTAGTTTTTCATTAAACCTGTGACCTGCGGGTTTTCACTTTCAATTGGATGTGTTAGAAATAATGACAAGAATTAGGTGAATTGGTTCCAAATCGATTTATGGTCTCAAATAAACAATTTTCACAAATACTTTCCTTAATCCAATTAATCCAAGAGATTTAGGTGTGTTTCAAATACTCTTTGATTCCTTAAACTCAATCAAACACTTACCAAAATATGAACAACAATTATTCAAAGCTCAAAGGGTAAGAAACTTATGTAAGAAGCAATACAAGAGACTAAAGGTTAGAGGAAAAGATACATACAACAATTTTGTAGAAGCAAACTTCATTGCTTCATAATGATGAATCAAGATTGATTTATGATGATGAATCAAGATTGATTCAAGGTGTTTTGATGATAACAAAGATGATGACAAAAAGTTCATGAGAATGATTTCAAGATTGAGTCAAGAACAATTCAAGAATTAAGAGAAAGATTCAAGAGAAAGTTTCATCAAGAAGATTCAAGATTCAAGAATAATCAAGATCAAGATTCAAGACTCAAAGATTCAAGAATCAAGAGAAGACTTAATCAAGATAATTATTAAAAAGTTTTTCAAAACATTGAGTAGCACAAGAAGTTTTCACAAAATCATTACCAAAGAGTTTTACTCTCTGGTAATCGATTACCAGATTATAGTAATCGATTACCAGTGGTTTTAAAACGTTAAGATTTTCAAAATTCAAAATGAAGAGTCACATCTATTAATGTGTAACTGATTACACCTTTATGGTAATCGATTATCAGTGACTGTTTTCAAAAAATTCATTTCCAAAAGTCACATTTCTTTAAGTGACTTGTTTCTGAAAATTCTTTCAAAAGTCATATCTTTTTAAGTGATTAGTTTTAAAGGAATTGCTAAGAATTACAGGTTTTGACTTGAGTCATCAAGAAACTATAAATATGTGACCTTGGCATGAAACATGAATTTAATCAAATTATTCATATCAATCATCTCTTTCAATCATTCTATCTTTCAATCTATCTTTCAACATCTTCTTTCATTTCTTTCAGAACTTTCTGATTTCATCTTCTCTTCATCTTTCTAAAAGTTTTTGTTCAAAACTTTATCTTCCAAGAAAAGTTCTTTGTTAAAAAACTTGTGCTATTCATCTTTTTCATTCCCTTCTCCCTTTGTCAAAAAGAATTCACCAAGGACTAACCGCCTGAATTCTTTTTGTGTCTCTCTTCTCCCTTTTCCAAAAGAACGAAAGACTAACCACCTGAATTCTTTTATGTCTCCCTTCTCCCTTGTCAAAGAATTCAAAATGACACAGTCTGAGAATTCTTTTGATTCTTCCCTTTCCCATAAACAAAAGATTTCAAAGGACTAACTGCCTGAGAATTCTTTTGTTTCCCCATTCACAAAGTTTCGAAGGACTAACTGCCTGAGAACTTTGTCTTAACCCATTGGAGGGTACATCCTTTGTGGTACAAGTAGAGGGTACATCTACTTGGGTTGTTGTGACTGAGAACAAGAGAGGGTACATCTCTTGTGGATCAGTTCTAGTGGAGGGTACATCCACTAGGTTGTTCAAAGAGAACAAGGGAGGGTACATCCTTTGTGGATCTTTGCTTGTAAAAGGATTTTTACAAGGTTGAAAAGAAATCTCAAGGACCGCAGATCGCTTGGGGACTGGATGTAGGCACTGGTTATTGCCGAACCAGTATAAAACTCTTGTGTGTTTGTCTTCTTCTTCCCTACTCTTTTAATTTTCGCTGTGCACTTTAATTACCGCTTTTACTTTTGGTTATGTTTATATTTATGTTCTTTACTTTCTTAACAACATAGTAAAAGCCTAAGAAGGGTAAATTTTAATTAGTAAAGGTTCATTAATAATTAATTCACCCCCCTTCTTAATTATTCCGAGGCCACTAGATCCAACAAATTTATATTGGTTCAATTTCAAAGAAATCTACATCCAGTTGATCCAAGTAACCCACTTGAAAATTTCCACTATAACCTTGAGTTACAAACAAACTCACAAGCAAATGCACACCCTAAATGTCTAAACTCTACAAAACCTATCAAAATCTAAACCTTCATGCAATAAACCCACTACATGCACACCGTTGAGAAACCTATCAAAATCTAAACCTTCACTTAAAGTTCGTAGACCATGTTTTTTTCCGGTTTTTTTGACGTTTTCCTCAAATAAACATTGGTGGCGACTCCGCGCATTTTCCTTTCTTGGAAGACGCACCCGTGAGTCCTGCGTCGCCCTCCCTCCGAAGGGTAGGTTGCGACAGTTGGCGACTCCACTGGGGACGGTTTTTAGAGAGTTAGGCCTTATAATCTCGTGCAATATTATGACTTCCTCTTTTGTCAGTTTCCTTTTATTTCTCTTACGTTCTTGTATGTAACTCTTTGATGCTTTTAGTGTGTTTTTAAAATGTATGCATGAGGTAAATATTTATTCATTTGATGCACATAAACACCAACACTATTTGCAAACACGGTGAGTTGAAAAGGGGCCCTATACCCGGGTCCATGGGAACATAAGGAGTGGAGGTGAATCTCTGGTCATGCTAGGTCTCCGACTTGCTTGATAACAGTGAACCCTCATCTAGATTTTTTCTCTTTGATAACACATTGTTGCTAGTAGTCCCTACTGCCGCAATATGTTCTTCAAAGGGGATGATACCTCTAGAGACCATCAAGAGAGATATGACCACCTTGGGAATTATCACTAAAAGCCCTTTTAGTTTCCTCCTGTGTAGGTCCCTAAAATAGGGGCACGGAGCAAACACGCTACGTGCCCTTTTAAACACTGCCATGCATATAGCCTAAATGTCATGTACGTCTTTGCTGTATGATTATTTATGGATATTGCCATACTGTGTACATCCCCGTGTTACGCTTTTGCGCGTCTGCATCATGTCGTCACACATGCATTGTATGTTGGTCTTGTCTTTTGTCACGGGAAGCCGGAAGGTCCATATCACCTTCTTAACTGTACACATGGGGCACTGTGCCCCCAAATGTGCAAGTAAGAAGATATGATTTTTCGGTCTCTCGTGTCCGTAAATGCATTCATATCATGCACCGCATAAGCATCTCTTCAAGGCATCATAATGAACATATCGTTCCTGCATTTGTCTGTTATCATATTCCTGCATCACATTTTGCATGAGTCATTGCATCATCATGCATATGCATTCAACATACTTTTTGTTCTACAAACTGCATACCTTTTGTTTTCATGCATGATCCTTGCATTTTCCTTTGCAAAACAAAAACAAAAAAAGGAAGCATGAAAATTCACGCTACATTCTTAGTTGCATGTGTTAGGTACCATGAGCCAACCATGTTGGGATCATAAACCCATTTCTAAAAAAAAAAAACACAACAACAAAACAAAATGATTGAGCATGGTACCTAATGCGTGGTTAACTAGGAAATTATGTTTCTTCGGGCATCTCAATCTCATAATTACATTTTCCATGCATAGCTTAAAGTATTCCTGAGTCTTTCATCCCTATGAAATGTTGTTGAAGTATTGGCGATCGAAATTGCCATTCCTTGGATTATAGGGTTGAACCAAGCTCATGCTTTTACGAAAAGGTTCATCAAGTCAAGTTGAAGTATAAAAGTAACCATCTTGCAAAAATTGAGGCAAAAGATGGATCGAGTTACATCGCTGCTTCGTCTACTGCCAAACACATTTAGGACTGTTGATGTCCTTATTACTTCCAGTTTCACCTTGACAAAGATGTAATGGACCATGTTAAAAATCTAAATTGATTCAACCCCATGTCCTGCGTAAAAATTCGCAATACTTCAACTGTGCATCATTCATATACATCCATGCTTTTCATTGGTTGCATTGTTCATTGCATTCTTTCCTTGAAAAAAAAACGAACTTAATAATTGTTATAAAAAAGAAAAGAACATGCTTTATGGTGCCCTTACCGAACCCGTGCTAGAGCTAGAGTAATGGGAGAAGTAGAGGAGGTGCATGAGCAGATGGAGGCCGACATGGAGGCCATGAAAGAGCAAATGGCCATAATGATGGAGGCCATGATGAGCATGAAGAAGATAATAGAAGCCAATGCGGTTGCAGTTGCCGCTACCCACGTTGTTGCTAAGGTGAACCCGACGTCCCCATCCGACATCAACCAAATGAATCATCCAACCTCAGATATGGTAGGCAAAGATTTGGGAAGTACGGGCGGCCCCCATGATGTGCAAATTCAAAACGAGCACGCCTTCCCGCCATATGGCTTGCCTCTCAACTATATGCCACCCAATATGGCGTACACTCCCAATGAGAATGTCAATAACTGCATTCCTATACCCATTGAGAGCCAACAACCCCAAACTGATCATGCCCATGTCTCTTAAACCGTGGGGGAGACACATGAAATTCCCCACCACAATCTAGCCGACTTCGAGCCTTGCCTCAGATATGCCACTGAAAGGCAAGCAGTTGGTGATATACCCCTGCAAAACACATTGGAGGGCCCTCAGTATCACCCACAACCACACCTCTCACATTCCACAACGATTAAAAACCCTCATGCTATGGTGGAAATGGGAAAGTTGGATCATCTAAAGGAAAGGGCTCAGGGCCATTGAAGGAGGTGAAGATTATGCCTTTGTTAACCTAGAAGAGTTGTTCCTAGTACCTAATTTCATCACCCCTCTCAAGTTCAAAGGTGCCGGACTTTGTCAAAGTACAAGAGGACTACTTGCCCCAAGAACCATATGAAGATGTATTGTCGGAAGACGGGGGCATACGCAAAAGATGAGGAACTACTGATACATTTCTTCCAAGAAGGTCTTACTGGGGTAGCTGTTACCTGGTACACTAACTTGGGAGCTTCCCGAGTCCATTCTTGGAAGGACCTAATGGTTTCCTTTGTTAGGCAGTATCAGTATAATTCTGATATGGCTCAGGATAGGATACAACTATAGAACATATGCAAAAAGGGGGCATGAATCTTTCAAAGAATACACCCAAAGGTGGAAAGATCTGGTAGCCCAAGTGGCACCCCCAATGACGAAAAGGGAGATGATAATCATGATGGTAGACACATTTGTAGAAGCAAAGCTTCATGGTGAATCAAAGGTGAATCAAAGGTGTTTTGATGATAACAATGATGATAACAAAAGATGATGACAAAGGTGATGACAAAAAGCTCAAAGATCAATCAAAGAAAAACTCAAGTGAATCAAGAACAATTCAAGAGTTCAAGATATAATCAAGAAGAATTCAAGACTCAAGAAGAAAGTTAAGAGTCAAGAATCAAGATTTAAGGTTTGAGATCTCAAGAATCAAGATCAAGATTCAAGACTCAAGATTCAAGAATCAAGAGAAGGCTTAATCAAGATAAGTATGAAAAGTTTTTCTCAAAAATTGAGTAGCACATGATTTTTCTCAAAACATGTTTACCAAAGAGTTTTTACTCTCTGGTAATCGATTACCAGATTGGTGTAATCGATTACCAGTAGCAAAATTTTTTTGAAAAAGTTTTCAAACTGAATTTACAACGTTCCAATTAATTTCAAAAAGTTGTAATCGATTACAATGTTTTGGTAATTGATTACCAGTGCCTTTGAACGTTGAAATTCAAATTCAAAAGTGAAGAGTCACATCCTTTCACATAAAAGCTTTGTGTAATCGATTACACTAATTTGGTAATCGATTACCAGTGATTGTTTCTGAATAAAATCAAAAGATGTAACTCTTCAAATAGTTTTTGACCTTTTCAAATTGGTTTTTAAGTTTTTCTAAAAGTCATAACTCTTCTAATGGTTGTCTTGACCAGACATGAAGAGTCTATAAAAGCAAGGCTTTGTTTTGCATTTCTAATAATCTTGAATACTTTTTCAATCAATCTATTACAATTCTTTACAAGCCTTGAATCTCTTTGAACTTCCTGTTCTTCTTCTTCTTCTTTGTACCAAAAGATTTCCAAAGTTTTCTGGTTTTCTAAACCTTGAAAACTTGTGCTATTCATCTTTTCTTTCTCTTCTCCCTTTGCCAAAAAGAATTCGCCAAGGACTAACCGCTTGAATTCTTTTGTGTCTCCCTTCTCCCTTGTCAAATAATTCAAAATGACACCATCTGAGAATTCTTTTGATTCTTCCCATTCCCTTATACAAAAGTGTTCAAAGGACTAACCGCCCGAGAATTCTTTTGTATCCCCATTCACAAAGTATCAAAGGTTTAATAGCCTGAGATCTTTGTCTAAACACATTGGAGGGTACATCCTTTGTGGTACAAGTAGAAGGTACATCTACTTGGGTTTGACTGAGAACTAGAGAGGGTACATCTCTTGTGGATCAGTTCTAGTGGAGGGTACATCCACTAGGGTTTCAAAGAGAACAAGGGAGGGTACATCCCTTGTGGATCTTTGCTTGTAAAAGGATTTTTACAAGGTTGAAAGAAATCTCAAGGACCGCAGGTCGCTTGGGGACTGGATGTAGGCACGGGTTGTTGCCGAACCAGTATAAAAACTCTTGTGTGTTTGTCTCCTTCTTCCCTACTCTTTTACTTTCCGCTGTGCATTTAATTTTCGCTTTTACTTTATGTTAAGTTTCTCTTCTACTCCTCATTCTCTTAACATTTTAGTAAAAGCCTTAGAAGATTAATTTTTAATTAGTAAAGGTTTAGGAATAATTAATTCAACCCCCCCTTTTTAATTATTCTAAGGCCACTTGATCCAACAACATTACCAGTATTCTACTATGAAAAATGGTGGGGTACGCACCTTCAAGCTTTACGGATTTGGTCTTCACCGGTGAAAGGATCAAAGTGGGTCTGGAAAGAGGTAAATCTGACCATCTTGCTTTGATAAATGCAAAAAAAAAACTGGGGCAAATGAAGAGGGTGAGAATGAAGGAGAAACCCATGCTGCAACTGCCATTCCTATACGACCAAGTTTCCCACTGACCCAACAACCCTTCTCCTTACCCACCACCCAGTTATCCACAAAGGTCATACCTAAATCAACCACAAAACCCACCTACCACACAACCAACACGAACACCACCTTTAGCCCAAACCAAAACACCAACCAAAAATGAATTTTGCAGCGAAAAAGCCTGTAGAATTCACCCCAATTTTGGTGTCCTATGCTGACTTGCTCCCATATCTACTTGATAATTCAATGGTAGCCATAACCCCAACCAAGGTTCTCAACCTCCATTTTTCTGAGGATACGACTCAAATGCAACATGTGCTTATCATGGAGGAGCCCCGGGGCATTCCATTGAGCATTGTAGGGCCCTGAAGCATAAGGTGCAAGGTCTAATTGATGCGGGCTGGCTAGAATTTGAGGAGAATAACTTGTGAATCCTAACATTGACAAACGACACCACACATGGGGTAATTTTGAAAGCTGTTGTTAGATGTCTCTAATGACTCATCAGGATTTTCAAGTTTATGCCATTATTATAAACCGTAGTTACAAAGCTAAATAAAATGGATAAATCTGACATCTTTGTCCCTCATCCTCTCATAAACACATCTTTGCTTATTCAACTTCCACCGGAATGTGAGTGCAAGCCATTGGTCTGTTTGCTCAAGCGACCTGCGCTCCTGAGTGTTGACTTCCAAGACCGTTCAATCAGAGATTACTCGTCTTGCACGTTGGTGGGGGTGCCGTAAAACAATGAGTAAAGTTCAAAACAAATAAGTTTCAAAATAAAAGAGAAAAAAGTATTTGATTGACTGTGTTTTGAAATAAAAATATAGACATTCATGTGACCTCATTTTATCATTCCTAGAGAAGTGAGTTATCAAGAATAGGAGTCATTTGACTTAATCCATCAACTGAAAAAATCCTTCAACTATTTCTCATCCTTGGAAAATTCTCTTTGCAAGAATCAAACCCTATTTCATTCTTCCTTGCTACAAGGTTGTGAAAAACAAGACAACGATTGGTACCTCAAAGCCTTACACTGGGGAAATGAGGGACACCGTGCATGAGCCTCAAGCGAACCTAGGGGCCGATCAAAAGTTCTCACCTGTCGATGTTTTTAAACAAAAAAAGGGGGAGTGAAAAATCCTGGAATTTCAATGGATTCATTAAACATCAAACGACTCCATTGCCGTCACTCCAAAATGGTCAAGTGACTAAATCAAACGGAACAAACACTTTGAGGGAGTTCCCGGAGTGATTTGCAAAAAGATAGGATGAGGTTGCATGAATTATCACCTCTTTCAAAAGGACAGTCAATCTGTGTTTTACAAAAAATTAAATCAAAATCAAAATCACAAAATAGGGAAAAAATGCCATGAACATTGTATAACTTTCCATTATATTGCATTGTTTCATAAGAAGTCCGCATTTACCAAATTGCATGACAAAGGTTGCATGCATCTGCATCCCTAAAAATCATGTTAACTATATAGATTTCCTACATCTAATGTCCAATCTTTTGAATTTGGGATGATCAGCCCTCTCCTTGAGTCAATCTCTTGCTTTCTCATAAGGGTGGACCATTGGGTACTAGTACCCTCGCCTTCCGAGGGCTACACGTCCTCACCATCAGAGGGCTGCACGCCCTCACCTTCAGAGGACTACACGTCCTCACCTTAAGAGGACTACACGTCCTCACCTTCAGAGGACTACACGTCCTCGCCTTCAGAGGACTACACGTCCTTGCCTTCAGAGGACTACACATCCTCGCCTTCAGAGGACTACACGTCCTCACCGTCGGAGGGCTACACACTCTCACTTTTAGTGGGCACACCCTTGCCTTCAGAGGACTACACGTCCTCGCCATCAGAGGACTAGACGTCCTCGCCTTCAGAGGACTTCACGTCCTCACCTTCAGAGGGCTGCACGCCCTCACCTTCAGAGGGCTACACGCCATTGCCATTGTAGGGCTACACGCCCTCACCTTCAGAGAATTACACGTCCTCACCGTCGGAGGGCTACATGCCCTCACCTTTAGTGGGCTACACGCCCTCGCCATTAGAGGACTACACGTCCTCGCCATCAGAGGACTACACATCCTCGCCTTCAGAGGACTTCACGTCCTCACCTTCAGAGGGCTACACACTTTCGCCTTCGTAGGACTACATGTCCTCACCTTTAGAGGGCTACACGCCCTCACCTTTAGAGGAATACACGTCTTCACCTTCAAAGGGCTACACACCCTCATCTTCAAAGGACTATACGTCCTCCCCTTGAGAGGACTACACGTCCTCGCCTTCGGAGGGCTACACGCCCTCACCTTCAAAGGACTACATGTCCCCCTTTTCAGAGGGCTACACGCCCTCGCCTTTGGAGGGCGACACGTCCTCGCTTTCGGAGGGCTGCACACTGTGGCGTCCCTAAATTAATGACTCGTTTAATAGTAATAATTTAAATAACAAAAACCATGGTAATTTTTTTTTTCTTCTTTTTCTTTTTCATTTCTTTCTCTTTTCACCATAACTAGGTTTAGAAGGAAAATCCTCACTATAGAGTCCTGAATGGCCAGTTCACAACTCTATTCGGAGTCATTTCTTTCTTACCGCTCATAATCTCTAAACTATTTTGCTGTTTCAAAAGGAAGAATGTACCAGCCATTACTTTAGGTCGTCACGTGAAAATAAAAGAATAAAATACGGTCGATAAACTCTTTTACAAATAAAGTTGCTAATGCTTTCTTTTCAAATAACAAGATTGATCATAAATGTATTCATCATTTAAAGCTGTCCAAAATATGGGAGTTTTACAAAATACATAGTGTCATCCAGAGCAAAGGTGTCCACAGTGGTGGCTTCAGCCACATGTATACAATCATCAAATTCCTATTCATCAGGTCTACCCATACAAAAACAAAAAAGTAAACCTAACAGTCAGTCCTAGATACACCCACCCTCAAAAGTATACAAAACTAATCCAAAGAGCTGTCCACTAGGATGAAGAGCCTCCGCTAATCGCCATCTCCCCCGGGCCACTATCCTCTGTAGAGTCTGCCTCAGATGCCGACATGACTTCCTAGGGAGAATCCACCTCAAGTAGTGGATCCTCATCACCCTCTAGAAAGTCAAGGGCATCCACAGCAGGCTCAGGAGGTAGCTCCTCCAGATCCTCCTCAGGGTCTTCCTCGGATGACGTTACCTCGATCACTTGGACGGGCTCCACTAGACGATATGGTGTAGGCGTGGGTAGTATCCACTCCACCGTGCGCTGAAGCGTCCGTGCAGATTCATCTAGATGCACCAAAGAAGTAGCCGTGAATCGAATGGTGCCCCGAAATCGGCACCTCGTGTTGCCTTCGAGGGTCTCCCAAGCTCCCTCTAGGCACTCCATCTCCACTCGATCATGGATTAGCTGTGCCGCCATCACGATCTACAAGAAGGAAAAGAAAGGGGTAGACTCTTTCACAAGAATCTAACTATGCCGCAACACAATGCGTCTCATAACCACTACATGCAATTAAAAGGGGTATCTTAAGGCTTTTCATCCCTGGTAATCGATTACACAGACTTGGTAATCGATTACCAGAGGCTAAACTCGAATTACACAGCCTCAGAACATGAAAACCTGAAAAAGGCACTGTGTAATCGATTACACATGCCTGGTAATCGATTACCAGTGACCCATTCCTCTGTGTAATCAATTACACAGACTGGTAATCGATTACCAGAGGCCTCTACAACCTGCTGCCTTCAATTCTAAGCCTGGTAATCGATTACACCCCCTTGGTAATCGATTACCAGAAGCCTTCATGGCTTCCTGACCTCGTTTTCAAGCCTGGTAATCGATTACACCCCCTTGGTAATCGATTACCAAAGACCATCTTAGCCTCCTGTCTTCATTTTTAAGCCTTGTAATCGATTACCCACCCTTGGTAATCGATTACCAGAGGCCATAACCCATATATCACACAAGATTCACAGCTGGCCAGCCACCACAAGCCTCCTTGCTTTGTGGTCTTTGTTCCTTTTATCTGTTGACTGTCAGGAGCTCGCCTGTTTAGGTACATCACAGGTTCTCACTGACCGACTATGCTCGGGTTGGGTCGGGATTGGTCAAGCTTGGTTTTGGGCAATAGCACCCAACCTGACGTCCCCAAGGTCTCCTGACCCCCGCGACATATCTCTAGGTACCACTCTGTGGTCAACGAATAAAAGCAGGAAGTTTCACCCTTCTACACTTCCTCATCTCAAGCTTGTAGGATTATGGGGTACCCATCACATGTGGTACTAGGTGGTGGTCGGGCGATGGTGCACAAAAAGTTTTCCACATCCACAAAGCGCGCATAAACCCACCATCCCCTGTTGCCCACCTCCAACTGAGCTCACGTACTCCCACGTAGCCCATATCCTCATTTCTCTCAACACCGGGTCCCCATCAATCCTCCCAAGCTTCCCCAACATCAAAGTAATACAACATCCAATCATCATGGACTAACAAAATCAAGCAAAACAGGGCAAAGGCAGAAAACTCTGCCCAAAACACAACTCAAAATCACAGCTTTTCTCACTTAAAGACCCCAGTAAAAATTCCTTCGTTCCAGTTTGTTAACCGTTGGATCGACTCGAAAATTTTACTGGAAGTCTCTAGTACATAAACCTACATTTTGACCGTTGGGATCTACTAGAAAATATCCAGAACTCCTTCTGCAATATTCTTTCCACAGCCAATCACACACAAGCATTTTTCTGCACTTGTGCAAAATTCTGCTGCACAATTTCACAGCAAAAATCTGCACAAAGAGCAGATTTCGAAAACCACACTTCCCCTCATCCAATCTTTCCCAAATCAAATCCTACAAGTCCCAAATCATGTATCAATCATGTCTAAACCAAAGTCAAGCTTCAAAACACAGCAACACAGAATCTAGGTGTCCAATACCCCTCCATTCAATGGGTTTTCTAGGTTTGAGAAGTGAAATTGAGAATGGGACAAATTTGAAGCAAACTCTCACTTCACACCAGTCCATAACATCGATTTAAACTTGTTCAAACTGGATTTACGCCTAAAATCTCACCGAATCAAAATTTGACTCTTCAACACCCAAATTTACCCTAGAAATGGCTCTTTGTTCACTTTGGTCATTTGTTTTTCTCTCTAGCACAGCCTAACCTTTCTCATAAGTCCTAAATGGCATTTCAAGCTAAGATTAACTCACTCTAACCTCTAAATACTACCAATTCCAGATTTGGCCTTCCAGCCCTCAAAAATTCACTCTTTTTCCACTCATAACACCACATTCTCATTTCTAACCCTAGGTTAACTCTACCCTTCATCTCTAACAGTTTTCCATAAGCGATTTCAGCACATGAACATCACAAGCATCATCATAAAAACCCTAAAACAGAATGGGTATGTTTAACTCATCCAAACATGGCAATTTCAACATGCTTTCAACAAGTTTCTTCACAAATAACTATCATGAAGCAGAAAACTAGCAAAACTACCCATCATATCTCCCAAAACCCCATACCCACGAAAATCAAGAGGGAAAGAAGTCCACCCAAACCTGAAATTTCGAAGTCCCACTCATAGACACGCACTTCACGACTCCGAAAATGCCCTCCTTTCGCGATTTGGAGCAGAAATGGGCACCAAAGGTTGAAGCTTTGTTGGGCAACAATGGTGGAGGAAGAAAAGAAGAAGAAGGCTGCGTGAGAGAGAGGGAGAGCTTCTGAAATTTCTTTTGGGCTGAGTGAGGAGAGAGAGAGAGAGAGGTGCTTTTTGGTTTTAAAAAGGTTTTTCTCTTTTTCTATTATTTTATTTAAGCTATGCCACATGTCTCCATTTGACTGGAGCAAAAAGGGCCCACTTTCTCTTTTGATTGTGACTCATACTCAGCCACAAAAAGTGAGAAAATCTGACCTTTGAAACGCTAAAATCCTGTCTCGGTTTGCGTGCCGTTTCTCTGGTTCCAATTCCTCGCGTTTCTCTGCGTCCGTCAGGGCCAGTTTTCGAAAGTAATCAATATATATATCAAAACGCTCAGAATAAAACCCCGAGCATGGTTCAGAGGTTGGTTTTGTTAAATTTTAAGTCGCACGCAAAACGATGATTTTTAAACTAATTAATTAAGAATCAACCCATAACCTCCCAGTTATGGACTTCTCTTCCTTAATTAGCCTAACCCGCATATCTTGCCCCCGCTATTCCTACTTCTACCAAGAACATATAGGCATATACACTGAATAATACTTATATATATAATCATTCGAAATACATCGTTTTCAAAAATTCCGGGTAGAAATTTCCAGGATGTCACACACACTCCCTTGCCTATAGAAGGCTAAGCGTCCTCGCTTTCAGAGGGCTCCACATCTGCACCTTAAGAGAATTTAAGGTCCTCTGCCCTAAAATGCTTAACTGAGACTTGCACTCCCGGTTAAGAGGCCAGTAGTTTCCTTTTATCAGTTCCTGGGCCACCCCCTGATATTGGAGGGCGCCAACTGTGTGAATACAACAAGAGAGGGAGGCTATCACGCATCTACTATGCATACCGGGGCAAGATTTCACCCATGCCACTGCAAAGACACGAGTGCGGATCATGCGCACCAACTTGACCATGCTTACACAGATATGGATGACGTTGCTTAGCAACATTCTGCGCAACGACCGTAATGCCGATCTCCCCCTGCGGAAGTATCAGTTGGTCTGTGTCGTCCCGACATAGGTAAGTATGCATATGGTTCAACTGATTTCTAATGCCATCTACTATTTCTAGGGATCGCGATCACAAGGCACCCAGTGGACCCGGAGGAGTCCGACAGGGCCTTGGGGTTTCCAGCTCTGGTTACGGGCCTCTGTCAGTCCTACAGGATGCCCGTCCCCCCAGCAAGGTCATGCCATCCTGACATAGGTAAGTACGCACGTGGCTTAACTGATTTCTGATGCCATCCACTATTTGCAGGGATCGCGCCCACAAGACATCCTGTGGACTCGGAGAAGTCCAACAGGGCCTTGGGGTTTCCAGCTCTGGTTACGGGCCTCTGTCAGTCCTACAGGGTGCCCATTTCCCCCAGCAAGGTCATGCCATCGTGACATAGGTAAGTATGCACTTCTCTCAACTGATTTTTGATGTCATCTATTGTTTGTAGGGATCGCGCCCGCAAGACACCCAGTGGACCCGGAGAAGTCCAACAGGGTCTTGGGGTTTCCAGCGCTGATTATGGGCCTTTGTCAGTTCTACAGAGTGCCCGTCACGCCCAGCAAGGTTATCAGGCCCCCTACTAACCAAGCTTTCATCAAGAAGTACTACGCCCCCCAGGTAGGCGTAGGGTGAGACACCACAGCAGCCTAGGGATGGCCGACAACGGGCAACAGGCGCACCGCCACCACCTCTAGAGTTCACCTCAGCTCATCCACAAAAAGGTTAGAGCGTTGCCTACGACACATGGCCGACCAATAGGCGACCAAGTCCAAAGCCAAAGGTAAGCAAAGTACTAGGTCCGTGACCGACAAGTCATCACGCGTCCAGCTCAAGACGTTAAAGAAGCGCTACTAGGAGGCAACCTAGTACCTTTTAAATTTCTGCTTGTTATTTGATCACCTTTGTTTCTCAAGTCATAGTAGGACACACCTAGTTGCTCATGATCCTAGGAATTTAAATAAAACAAGCACAAGCTCGGAAGGTAGTCATACCTCACAAAATATATGTATGTGTGTTTAGGTAGCAAGATACCTTGGATATGCATGTATGTAGCAAAAAGATACCTCACAATATATATATATGTATGTTTAGGTAGCAAGATACCTTGGATATGCGTGTATTGTGTGTGTGTGTGTGTGTGTCTGTTTAGGTAGCAAAATACCTCATGGAAAAAGAAAAAGAGAGAAAAAAGAAAAAAAAATAATAATAAGTTGTCTAGCTAAAAAACCAACATGCTTTTGAAAAGAGATAACTTCCAGCTTTTCTTTGAAAAGATTCACTGATTATAACCAGTTTTTGAAAAAATGTGTATACACCTGAAGGGTGAATGCTGTGAAAATTTTCCTGAATGCCCAAAATAGACTCGGATGAATGGATGAATTGATAAAAGAACATATTTTGGAAACACTGGGTTGACTAAAATAGAGGAAATGAATCCTAAGCCCTAGTGTCACATGACCATAAAAATTTGATGCTTGAGTGTCCACATAGGTGCATGCATGACCAGTTTTGCATAAAATATCCTAATCGTCATTGTTGCATGTGTATCATGGAAATAATGTGGGACATCCCCTTTATCCCCGAACCGCTGGCCAAACCCTGACATATATTATGTCCATCTGTTCTACAAGCCTTGAGCCAAAATCCCAACTTACCATAAACCTTGACCCAGAGTGAGAATGTCAATCCTTGCCTTTGGAAGAAAACAAAAAAAAGGGAAAATTCCCAATCAAAGAAAGGGAGAAAACAAAAAAGAAAGAAAATTCCCAATTAAAAGAGTGGGAGAAAGCAAAAAAAGAAAGAAAATTCCCGATCAAGGATCAAAAGAAAACAGAAGAAATATGCAGAAAGGTCTTTAGACCAGACAATATCTGAACAATACAGAATTGTCACCAAGTAAACAAACAAGGAAAAAAAAAGGAAACCACGACCTAAAGTGGTCCTCTCCCTTTGATTGCCAACCAAAATTCTATGCGTCGGTTGCTTGTTCACCTCACACTAAACAAAAATAGAAAAGGAAAAGGCCAAGAATACTCAAAGCCAAAATTCCCACGAGTAAACAAACCATTCCCAAGAAAAAGTCCTATTGATCCACGATCACACATGTAATCTTTGATTTGAAAGGAAATGATTTGCTAAATCAAGTCATGACATATCTATGGTTCGAAATTATGATGAAACACTTACTTGTGTGAGATTGATATACTTTGAGTGATTTTCTTCTATTTTTGTTGAACCCAGTGTTTCCTTTAAATTGTCATTTAGAAGCACAATGCTAACGTCCAAAATCTCATTTATGGTTATGATAAAATTTCATCAGCATACTCTCCTTCCCCGGTAGACACATTGTTTTTCATCCAAAAAGCATATGTTGCTCTGATCAGTTGGAAGTTTTGTCTCTTTACTAAAGCATGTTCGCATTTTAGTGAAGAAAACACCGAGACTATTTTAGCCTCACAAGTTATCAAGAACTACGTAGGTCCGAGTTCCTCATCACAAATTGAGGATACGTAGGAGCAAAAGCCCTGCTTTTGTCGACCACCTCACCTTTTGCTATCATGACCCAAGAGTCTGGTAGCATGCGGGGACACCTTCCGGTTATCCATACCCCGTCATTTGGGGACCCCTAGCCCAATTGACACGCAGAGACCAATGTGGTCATCTGCACCCTTTCCAGAGATGTCAGCATCTTCCGGTAGAGACTATTTTAGTCGCGCATCACTTTATCCAGAACTACGTAGGTCTGAATTCCTCATTGAGGATACGTAGGTGCAAGAGCCTCGCTTTTGTCGGCCGCCCCACAATCTCTTTCATACTGACCCTGAGGTCATGTGACATGTGGAGACAAATTACGATCATTCCGCACACCGTTTTGCCATTCGGAGACAATCGTGTTCGATGGCACACAGAGACAAATTATGGTCATTCTGCGCCCTTTTGTCATCTAGAGGCGACGAGCCCAATGACATGCGAAGACAAATTATGGTCACTCCGTACACCTTTTCGCCATTTGGAGACAATCGTGTCCGATGGCACGCAGAGACAAATTATGGTCATTCTGCGCCCTTTTGTCATCCAGAGGCGGCGAGCTCGATGACATGTGGAGACAAATTATGGTCATTCCGCACACCCTTTCGCCATTCGGAGACAATCGTGTCCGATGGCACGCAGAGACAAATTATGGTCATTCTACACCCTTTTGTCATCCAGAGGCGGCGAGCCCGATGACATGCGAAGACAAATTATGGTCATTCCGCACACCTTTTCGCCATTCGGAGACAATCGTGTCCGATGGCACGCAGAGACAAATTATGATCATTCTGCGCCTGTCATACCCTAATTTTGTCCGTGGACTATTGTTTGATGGCTTGCAACCTTTGGTTGACCGCTTCGAGGTACTTGGCACCCTTTGTTGCACAATACGTGAAGTTCCGAGACATGCCGGAAATCAAAAGGAAGCATTGTTATGCAATCCGTGAAATTCCGTAACATGCCGTAAATCAAAAGGAAGTATTGTTATGCAATCCGTGAGTTTCCGTAACATTCCGAAAGCTAAAAAAGGAGTAATTACATGATCCGTAAGGTTCCGTAACCTTACGGAAAGAAAACAAGTATCGTTACAAAATTCGTAAATTTTTGTAACGTTATGGAAAAAGAATCACCAAAAAAAGCAAAGGGGGGTGTATTTAGTAAAAAAGGGGTTCAAATAGCAACCAGGCTCACTTGGGCCTTCCAGGATGTTCCTCCAGAAGGCGGTTGCTTCTAGAGGAAGCAACCTGGCTCGTCTGGGCGAGCTGAGCTCACCTGGGCGAGCTGGGTGGCAAGCTCGTCCCTTATTTTCCTATAAATAGGGGGAGGGGTGAAGGAGAAATGGGTTCAGCGTTTCTGGTACTTCGTATTCACTTAAAATTAGTGAGGAAAATTGTTTTCGTGAAGATAATCCAAGTTGAGGCGCTTCTGTAACGTTTCCGTAACGTTTCCATGGGTGATTTTGCAAAGATTTTCAACCGTTCTTCATCGTTCGTCGTTCGTTCTTCGTCGTTCTTCGGTCTTCAACCGGGAAGTTCCCGAAATCGAACTTTTCAATTCATTCTATGTACCCTTGGTGGTCCCCATTTGTTTCGCGTACTTTTATTTTCGTTTCATTTACTTTCCGTACCCCCTTTTGACGTGCTTTAGTCATTTACCTAAGTCATTTTCTCGCCTAATCATAAAATAAAATAAATTTCCACCGATCATTTGATTTGTAATATCCGTTAATTTCTGTTAAAATGAAATCCGACCGTTTGGTCATGCCGTAACCACGTTGGAAACCAAAAAGAGGTAAAATAATAATATAATAATAAAAAAATATCTTTTAGTAAAATAAACCAATAAAAATCAACTCTTTGGGATTTCTCTTTCTTAACTGAATTGACTAATAACTAAAGTGAAACTAAGGCTAAAATCAACTCGCAAAGTCAAGCTCGTCCGCAAAAAAATCACTGAAAAGGACTTTAAGGTTCAATACCTCAGGTTTTCTTACCAAGTAAAAATGGATCATTTTTAAGGTCCAACGCCTTAAAAAGACCACATTCCAAGTAAAAAGAATCGCTTGATTCGCCCTTTAGAAAGAACTATGTAGGTCTGATTTCCTCTTCGATGGAGGATACGTAGGAGCAAGAGCCCCGCTTTTGTCGACCTCAAATATAAAAAAGAAATAAAAGCTTAGATACACAATTTCACACAATTCTAATTTAAGGTTGTTGTCCTTTGGGACAAATGTGAGAGGTGCTAATACCTTCCTCAAACGTAAATACAACTCCCGAATCTGGAAAATTCTTCATGACTGGTTTCCTTCGGTTTTTTCCGACGTTTTCAAGAAATAAACGTTGGTGGCGACTCCGTGCATTTACCTCCTTTGGAAGATGCACCTGTGAGCCTCGTTTCGCTCGCCCGCAAAAGGGTAGGTTGCAACAGTTGGCGACTCCGCTGGGGACTGGTTTTGTGAGTTAGGCCTATTTTAGGAAATTGTGTGTTAGTGCTTAGCTTTACTGAGCTTTAAAAGATTGGCTAAAATTTTGTTAAAACATAAACACTTAGACAATGGAGGAAAGCTGGAGTTGCTGCACATGATGTCCAACGCTATGTCAAGGAATCAGATTGGGCTGCACAATGCACAAGGCAAGATAAAATGTCAAATGAAGAATTGAAGCTGCAGGATCCACGATGTCGGATACAATGTCCAGGACATCCTTCCCGAAAATACTGGACACATAAATCTGTTATATCTTTAACAGATTGAGCAGGATCCACGATGTCGGATACAATGTCCAGGACATCCTGCCCGAAAATACTGGACACATAAATCTGTTATATCTTTAACAGATTAATGTGCAGTTAGCAACAGATTTGGCGATCTATCTTTAGGAACGAATTAAAAGATAATTAAAGTTCGAATTACAAACTTGAATAGTTCGTTCAGGGATTAGAGATTAAAGATAAAAACTAAAAGATCAAACTGTATCTTTTAGTTCTTTAAGTGCAGATTTTTCGGGAGAATGATAGATCTCATCCAGCGCAAGCTGTTGCAGCCCAGATACGCACACTGCTATTTAAACATGAAGGCTGCACGGGTTTGAGTACCAAGTCCGGGATTGAAGAGTTATTTAGTGAGTTTTGGGACTTGAGTGTTTTGTGAGCCACCTTGATGTTACCCTAACATCAAGTGTTGGACCTGAGTGTGTAGAGTTGATCTCTTTTGTTCAGAGAGCAATCTCTGGTGTGTATTTGATTTAATTGTAAACACGGGAGAGTGATTGAGAGGGAGTGAGAGGGGTTCTCATATCTAAGAGTGGCTCTTAGGTAGAGGTTGCACGGGTAGTGGTTAGGTGAGAAGGTTGTAAACAGTGGCTGTTAGATCTTCGAACTAACACTATTTTAGTGGATTTCCTCCCTGGCTTGGTAGCCCCCAGATGTAGGTGACGTTGCACCGAACTGGGTTAACAATTCTCTTGTGTGTTATTTACTTGTTTAAAACTGTTCACATTGTCAATTATAATCTGCATGTTCTGAAGCGTGATGTCGTGACATCTGGTACGCCATCTGTCATTGGTATCAGAATTTCAATTGGTATCAGAGCAGGCACTCGAAATCACTGAGTGAGATCTAGGGAGATAAATTCTGATGAACATGGAGAAAGAAGGAGGACCAGTGAACAGACCACCAATTCTGGATGGAACCAACTATGAATACTGGAAAGCAAGGATGGTGGCCTTCCTCAAATCACTGGATAGCAGAACCTGGAAAGCTGTCATCAAAGGCTGGGAACATCCCAAGATGCTGGACACAGAAGGAAAGCCCACTGATGAATTGAAGCCAGAAGAAGACTGGACAAAGGAAGAAGACGAATTGGCACTTGGAAACTCCAAAGCTTTGAATGCTCTATTCAATGGAGTTGACAAGAATATCTTCAGACTGATCAACACATGCACAGTGGCCAAGGATGCATGGGAGATCCTGAAAACCACTCATGAAGGAACCTCCAAAGTGAAGATGTCCAGATTGCAACTATTGGCTACAAAATTCGAAAATCTGAAGATGAAGGAGGAAGAGTGTATTCATGACTTCCACATGAACATTCTTGAAATTGCCAATGCTTGCACTGCCTTGGGAGAAAGAATGACAGATGAAAAGCTGGTGAGAAAGATCCTCAGATCTTTGCCTAAGAGATTTGACATGAAAGTCACTGCAATAGAGGAGGCCCAAGACATTTGCAACATGAGAGTAGATGAACTCATTGGTTCCCTTCAAACCTTTGAGCTAGGACTCTCGGAAAGGACTGAAAAGAAGAGCAAGAATCTGGCTTTCGTGTCCAATGATGAAGGAGAAGAAGATGAGTATGACCTGGATACTGATGAAGGGCTGACTAACGCAGTTGTGCTCCTTGGAAAACAGTTCAACAAAGTGCTGAACATAATGGACAGGAGGCAGAAACCACATGTCCGGAACATCCCTTTCGACATCAGGAAAGGTAGTGAATACCAGAAAAGGTCAGAGGAAAAGCCCAGTCACAACAAAGGAGTTCAATGCCATGGGTGTGAAGGCTATGGACACATCAAAGCTGAATGTCCCACTCATCTCAAGAAGCAGAGGAAAGGACTTTCTGTATGTCGGTCTGATGATACAGAGAGTGAACAAGAAAGTGATTCTGACAGAGATGTGAATGCACTCACTGGGAGATTTGAATCTGCTGAAGATTCAAGTGATACAGATAGTGAAATCACTTTTGATGAGCTTGCTATATCCTATAGAGAACTATGCATCAAAAGTGAGAAGATTCTTCAGCAAGAAGCACAACTAAAGAAGGTCATTGCAAATCTGGAGGCTGAGAAGGAGGCACATGAAGAGGAAATCTCTGAACTTAAAGGAGAAATTGGCTTTCTGAACTCTAAACTGGAAAACATGACAAAATCAATAAAGATGCTGAATAAAGGCTCAGATTTGCTTGATGAGGTGCTACAGCTTGGGAAGAATGTTGGAAACCAGAGAGGACTTGGATTTAATCATAAATCTGCTGGCAGAACAACCATGACAGAATTTGTTCCTGCCAAAAACAACACTGGAGCCACGATGTCACAACATCGGTCTCGACATCATGGAACGCAGCAGAAAAGGAGCAAAAGAAAGAAGTGGAGGTGTCACTACTGTGGCAAGTATGGTCACATAAAGCCCTTTTGCTATCATTTACATGGCCATCCACATCATGGAACTCAAAGTAGCAGCAGTGGAAGGAAGATGATGTGGGTTCCAAAACACAAGACTGTTAGTCTTGTTGTTCATACTTCACTTAGAGCATCAGCTAAGGAAGATTGGTACCTAGATAGCGGCTGTTCCAGACACATGACAGGAGTTAAAGAATTCCTGGTGAACATTGAACCTTGCTCCACTAGCTATGTGACATTTGGAGATGGCTCTAAAGGAAAGATCATTGGAATGGGAAAGCTAGTCCATGATGGACTTCCTAGTCTGAACAGAGTACTGCTGGTGAAGGGACTGACTGCAAACCTGATCAGCATCAGTCAGCTGTGTGATGAAGGATTCAATGTAAACTTCACAAAGTCAGAATGCTTGGTGACAAATGAGAAGAGTGAAGTTCTAATGAAGGGCAGCAGATCAAAGGACAACTGTTACCTATGGACACCTCAAGAAACCAGTTACTCCTCCACATGTCTATTCTCCAAAGAAGATGAAGTCAGAATATGGCATCAAAGATTTGGACATCTGCACTTAAGAGGCATGAAGAAAATCATTGACAAAGGTGCTGTTAGAGGCATTCCCAATCTGAAAATAGAAGAAGGCAGAATCTGTGGTGAATGTCAGATTGGAAAGCAAGTCAAGATGTCCCACCAGAAGCTTCAACATCAGACCACTTCCAGGGTGCTGGAACTACTTCACATGGACTTGATGGGGCCTATGCAAGTTGAAAGCCTTGGAGGAAAGAGGTATGCCTATGTGGTTGTGGATGATTTCTCCAGATTTACCTGGGTCAACTTTATCAGAGAGAAATCAGACACCTTTGAAGTATTCAAGGAGTTGAGTCTAATACTTCAAAGAGAAAAAGACTGTGTCATCAAGAGAATCAGGAGTGACCATGGCAGAGAGTTTGAAAACAGCCAGTTTACTGAATTCTGCACATCTGAAGGCATCACTCATGAGTTCTCTGCAGCCATTACACCACAACAAAATGGCATAGTTGAAAGGAAAAACAGGACTTTGCAAGAAGCTGCTAGGGTCATGCTTCATGCCAAAGAACTTCCCTATAATCTCTGGGCTGAAGCCATGAACACAGCATGCTACATCCACAACAGAGTCACACTTAGAAGAGGGACTCCAACCACACTGTATGAAATCTGGAAAGGGAGGAAGCCAACTGTCAAGCACTTCCACATCTTTGGAAGTCCATGTTACATTTTGGCAGATAGAGAGCAAAGGAGAAAGATGGATCCCAAGAGTGATGCAGGGATATTCTTGGGATACTCTACAAACAGCAGAGCATATAGAGTATTCAATTCCAGAACCAGAACTGTGATGGAATCCATCAATGTGGTTGTTGATGATCTAACTCCAGCAAGAAAGAAGGATGTCGAAGAAGATGTCAGAACATCGGGAGACAATGTAGCAGATACAGCTAAAAGTGCAGAAAATGCAGAAAACTCTGATTCTGCTACAGATGAACCAAACATCAATCAACCTGACAAGAGACCCTCCATTAGAATCCAGAAGATGCACCCCAAGGAGCTGATTATAGGAGATCCAAACAGAGGAGTGACTACAAGATCAAGGGAGATTGAGATTGTCTCCAATTCATGTTTTGTCTCCAAAATTGAGCCCAAGAATGTGAAAGAGGCACTGACTGATGAGTTCTGGATCAATGCTATGCAAGAAGAATTGGAGCAATTCAAAAGGAATGAAGTTTGGGAGCTAGTTCCTAGACCCGAGGGAACTAATGTGATTGGCACCAAGTGGATCTTCAAGAACAAAACCAATGAAGAAGGTGTTATAACCAGAAACAAGGCCAGACTTGTTGCTCAAGGCTACACTCAGATTGAAGGTGTAGACTTTGATGAAACTTTCGCCCCTGTTGCTAGACTTGAGTCCATCAGATTGTTACTTGGTGTAGCTTGCATCCTCAAATTCAAGCTGTACCAGATGGATGTGAAGAGCGCGTTTCTGAATGGATACCTGAATGAAGAAGCCTATGTGGAGCAGCCAAAGGGATTTGTAGATCCAACTCATCCAGATCATGTATACAGGCTCAAGAAGGCTCTCTATGGATTGAAGCAAGCTCCAAGAGCTTGGTATGAAAGGCTAACAGAGTTCCTTACTCAGCAAGGGTATAGGAAGGGAGGAATTGACAAGACTCTCTTTGTCAAACAAGATGCTGAAAACTTGATGATAGCACAGATATATGTTGATGACATTGTGTTTGGAGGGATGTCGAATGAGATGCTTCGACATTTTGTCCAACAGATGCAATCAGAATTTGAGATGAGTCTTGTTGGAGAGCTGACTTATTTTCTGGGACTCCAAGTGAAGCAGATGGAAGACTCCATATTCCTCTCACAAAGCAAGTATGCAAAGAACATTGTCAAGAAATTTGGGATGGGAAATGCCAGCCATAAAAGAACACCTGCACCTACTCACTTGAAGCTGTCAAAAGATGAAGCTGGCACCAGTGTTGATCAAAGTCTGTACAGAAGCATGATTGGGAGCTTACTATATTTAACAGCAAGCAGACCTGACATCACCTATGCAATAGGTGTTTGTGCAAGATATCAAGCCAACCCTAAGATAAGTCACTTGAATCAAGTAAAGAGAATTCTGAAATATGTAAATGGCACCAGTGACTATGGGATTATGTACTGTCATTGTTCAGATTCAATGCTGGTTGGGTATTGTGATGCTGATTGGGCAGGAAGTGCAGATGACAGAAAAAGCACTTCTGGTGGATGCTTCTATCTGGGCAACAATCTTATTTCATGGTTCAGCAAGAAGCAGAACTTTGTGTCCCTATCTACTGCAGAAGCAGAGTATATTGCAGCAGGAAGCAGCTGTTCACAACTAGTTTGGATGAAGCAGATGCTCAAGGAGTACAATGTCGAACAAGATGTCATGACATTGTACTGTGACAACATGAGTGCTATCAATATTTCTAAAAACCCTGTTCAACACAGCAGAACCAAGCACATTGACATTAGACATCACTATATTAGAGATCTTGTTGATGATAAAGTGATCACACTGAAGCACGTTGACACTGAGGAACAAATAGCAGATATTTTCACAAAGGCATTGGATGCAAATCAGTTTGAAAAACTGAGGGGCAAGCTGGGCATTTGTCTGCTAGAAGACTTATAGCAATTACTGCTATCTGAATGTGCTCAAACGTTAATAGCACATTCACTACTGGGCCAAAACAGATTCGACCGTTGCTTCACACGTCCCTCTACATTCCTCATTCAAATTTACATTTTCGTGGCATTCTCGGTTTCATCAGCATTCCCCAACACCTCTCAGATTTTCACGAAACCATTTCAAAAGCTCTGCTTCTCCATGGCTACCTCACCAAAAGAAACTTCATCTCCTGGTTCACCCTCTGTACCATCGTCTCCATCATCCACCAAAGCACCATCAAACCAGGAACAACCTGAATTCCATATCCAACCCATACAAATGATTCCTGGTCAAGCCCCTGTTCCTGAGAAACTGGTTCCCAAAAGACAGCAGGGAGTGAAGATTTCTGAAAACCCTAGCCTTGCAACAAGTCCTAGGGAAGTAGACCCGGAGATGGATAAGAAGATCCGCAGTATTGTGAGTAACATTCTGAAAAATGCTTCTGTGCCTGATGCTGATGAAGATGTTCCAACATCTTCCACCCCGAATGTTTCTGTCCCTGATGCTGATAAAGATGTTCCAACATCTTCCACCCCAAATGCTGAAGTCCTCTCTTTTTCCAGCAAAGAGAGATCAACAGAGGAAGAGGATCAAGCCACAGAGAAGACCCCTGCACCACGGGCACCAGAACCTGCTCCAGGTGACCTCATTGACCTTGAAGAAGTAGAATCTGATGAGGAACCCATTGCCAACAAGCTGGCACCTGGCATTGCAGAAAGGTTACAAAGCAGAAAAGGGAAAACCCCCATTACTAGGTCTGGACGAATCAAAACTATGGCACAGAAGAAGAGCACACCAATCACTCCTACCACATCCAGATGGAGCAAAGTTGCAATTCCTTCCAAGAAGAGGAAAGAAATTTCCTCATCTGATTCTGATGATGATGTCGAACTAGATGTTCTCGACATCAAGAGGGCCAAGAAATCAGGGAAAAAGGTGCCTGGAAATGTCCCTGATGCACCATTGGACAACATTTCATTCCACTCCATTGGCAATGTTGAAAGGTGGAAATTTGTATATCAACGCAGACTTGCTGTTGAAAGAGAACTGGGAAGAGATGCCTTGGCTTGCAAGGAGATCATGGACCTCATCAAGGCTGCTGGACTGCTGAAAACTGTCACCAAGTTGGGAGATTGCTATGAAAGTCTAGTCAGGGAATTCATTGTCAACATTCCCTCTGACATAACAAACAGAAAGAGTGATGATTATCAGAAAGTGTTTGTCAGAGGAAAATGTGTTAGATTCTCCCCTGCTGTAATCAACAAATACCTGGGCAGACCAACTGAAGGAGTGGTGGATATTGATGTTTCTGAGCATCAGATTGCCAAGGAAATCACTGCCAAACGAGTCCAGCATTGGCCAAAGAAAGGGAAGCTTTCTGCAGGGAAGCTAAGTGTGAAGTATGCAATCCTGCACAGGATTGGGGCTGCAAACTGGGTACCCACCAATCATACTTCCACTGTTGCCACAGGTTTGGGTAAATTTCTGTATGCTGTTGGAACCAAGTCCAAATTTAATTTTGGAAACTATGTTTTTGATCAAACTGTTAAGCATTCAGAATCTTTTGCTGTCAAATTACCCATTGCCTTCCCTACTGTATTGTGTGGCATTATGTTGAGTCAACATCCCAATATCTTAAACAACATTGACTCTGTGATGAAGAGAGAATCTCCTCTATCCCTGCATTACAAACTGTTTGAGGGGACACATGTCCCAGACATTGTCTCGACATCAGGGAAAGCTGCTGCTTCAGGTGCTGTGTCCAAGGATGCTTTGATTGCTGAACTCAAGGACACATGCAAGGTGCTGGAAGCAACCATCAAAGCCACCACAGAGAAGAAAATGGAGCTGGAACGCCTGATCAAAAGACTCACAGACAGTGGCATTGATGATGGTGAAGCAGCTGAGGAAGAAGAAGAAGAAGCTGAGGAAGAAGAAGAAGCCGCTGAGGAAGATGCAGCAGAGGATACAGAATCCGATGATGATGATTCTGAAGCCACCCCATGACCATCAGACCTTTATTTTTTGCTTTTACTTTCACTAGTTATTGGTCTGTAATATTTGCACATTCATTTCATGCAGTCTACTTTTGTCAAATTCTGTCTAAAAAGGGGGAGTAATTATTATGCATGATTTATGATTTTGAGTAGTAGGATACTATGTATGTAATAGTAGTATTATGCATGATTCATGATGTTGAGGGGGAGTTGTATGTATATGGTTTTGAGGGGGAGACTGTTGCTGATGATGACTGATGTAAGCTGATAGAAGATGCTGCAGTAAGGGGGAGCAGAACGCTGATGTCACATGAGATGTCTTGACATCCTGGAAAAGACTAGTAGCTGATAGAAGATGCTGCAGTGAACTGCTTCACAGCAGTAAGAGCATGAAGACAGGGGGAGCAGAAAGCTGATGTCACGTGAGATGTCTTGACATCCTGGAAACGACTTGCAACTTGCAGAATTTTGGCTGTCGCCACTACAGATACCGCTGTGCTTGATTACTCTGATAATGAAAGTTGCTGATCCCACTTGCATAACTGCTCGTACCTGCTCAGGAAGTGTCTAAGTATGTTTTAGACAAAATTTGCCAAAGGGGGAGATTGTTAGTGCTTAACTTTACTGAGCTTTAAAAGATTGGCTAAAATTTTGTTAAAACATAAGCACTTAGACAATGGAGGAAAGCTGGAGTTGCTGCACATGATGTCCAACGCTATGTCAAGGAATCAGATTGGGCTGCACAATGCACAAGGCAAGATAAAATGTCAAATGAAGAATTGAAGCTGCAGGATCCACGATGTCGGATACAATGTCCAGGACATCCTGCCCGAAAATACTGGACACATAAATCTGTTATATCTTTAACAGATTGAGCAGGATCCACGATGTCGGATACAATGTCCAGGACATCCTGCCCGAAAATACTGGACACATAAATCTGTTATATCTTTAACAGATTAATGTGCAGTTAGCAACAGATTTGGCGATCTATCTTTAGGAACGAATTAAAAGATAATTAAAGTTCGAATTACAAACTTGAATAGTTCGTTCAGGGATTAGAGATTAAAGATAAAAACTAAAAGATCAAACTGTATCTTTTAGTTCTTTAAGTGCAGATTTTTCGGGAGAATGATAGATCTCATCCAGCGCAAGCTGTTGCAGCCCAGATACGCACACTGCTATTTAAACATGAAGGCTGCACGGGTTTGAGTACCAAGTCCGGGATTGAAGAGTTATTTAGTGAGTTTTGGGACTTGAGTGTTTTGTGAGCCACCTTGATGTTACCCTAACATCAAGTGTTGGACCTGAGTGTGTAGAGTTGATCTCTTTTGTTCAGAGAGCAATCTCTGGTGTGTATTTGATTTAATTGTAAACACGGGAGAGTGATTGAGAGGGAGTGAGAGGGGTTCTCATATCTAAGAGTGGCTCTTAGGTAGAGGTTGCACGGGTAGTGGTTAGGTGAGAAGGTTGTAAACAGTGGCTGTTAGATCTTCGAACTAACACTATTTTAGTGGATTTCCTCCCTGGCTTGGTAGCCCCCAGATGTAGGTGACGTTGCACCGAACTGGGTTAACAATTCTCTTGTGTGTTATTTACTTGTTTAAAACTGTTCACACTGTCAATTATAATCTGCATGTTCTGAAGCGTGATGTCGTGACATCTGGTACGACATCTGTCATTGGTATCAGAATTTCATTGTGGAATTGTGAAACTTTGTGTGTGCATTTTTTGAACTGTGTAAATATAATAAATGTTGTCTTTTCCACATTTTTACATTACATTCTAAGCACCCACGGGTTTGAGTAAAAAAGGGGCCCTATACCTGGGTCCATGGGAATCTAAGGAGTGGAGGTGAATCTATGGTCTGTAGAATAAAGGATCAAGATGAATGTTTTGATGATGCCAAAGGATTACATGAATCATATGCTTCTCAAAGATTTACTCAAGACAAAGCAATTAGAGATAATCAAGATGAATGATCAAGACAGTCTATAGAGTCTTAGAAAGGATATTAAAATGGAAGGGAATTCCAATTGGATTAGCAAAAGGTTTGGCCAAGAATTTTAAGTTAAAAAAGTGTTTTTTTAACAAATTTACTCTCTGGTAATCGATTACCAGAGGATGTAATCGATTACCAGAGGATGTAATCGATTACCAGTTGCCAAAACTGATTTACAACAGCTATGAAAATTTGAATTCAAAATTTGCACTATGTAATCGATTACACATATATGGTAATCGATTACCAGCAGTTTCTGAACGTTTTAATTCAAATTCTAAAGAGTGTAATCGATTACACACTTATTGTAATCGATTACCAGAGGAGTTTTTCAGAAAACATTCTCAACAGTCACCTCCTTTCATGTGGTTATTGAATGGCTATCATAGGCCTATATATGTGTGACTTGAGACACGATTTTGATAGAGTTTTTCAGAACAAAAAGTGTTTATCCTCTCAGAGAGCAAATTCATTTTATCCTCTTAAGAATTCCTTGGCCAATTCAATTGCAATTCATTAAGGAATTATTTGAGCGCTCAATCTGTAAAATCTATCTCTTTCTAGAGAGATTCATTCTTCTTCTTCTACTCATTCTCTAAGGGATTAAGAGACTGTGGGTCTCTTGTTGTAAAGGAATTCTAAACACAAAGGAAGGATTGTCCTTGTGTGTTTAGAACTTGTAAAAGGAATTTACAAGATAGTGGAACTCTCAAGCGGGTTGCTTGGGGACTGGACGTAGGCACAAGGGTGTGGCCGAACCAGTATAAATCTGAGTTTGCACTTTCTCTTCCCTTAATCTCCTTTGTTTATTATTGCTTTACATTCATATTCAAATTGTTTTATTTGAATTAATATTTAAGAAGTTCATTGTTAAGGGAATCTATAACTTGAAAAGAAAGTGAAATAAATTTTTAATTGGGGAAAGTAATTTGGGATATCTTAATTCAACCCCCCCTTCTTAAGATATCTGAGGCCACTTGTCTAACAAGTGGTATCAGAGCTTCATTCTTGTATAAAGTTTAGAAGCTTCAAGAAAAAAGATGGCCTCAGCAAACTCCTTATTTCCAGAAGGGAATTCTATCAATAGACCTCCAATCTTTAATGGAGAGGGTTACCATTACTGGAAAACCTGAATGCAAATTTTTATTGAGGCAATAGATCTAAATATTTGGGAAGCCATAGAAATAGGGCCTTATATACCCACCACAGTGGAAAGAGTTTCAATAGATGGTAGTTCATCAAGTGAAAGCATAACTATAGAAAAACCTAGAGATAGATGGTCTGAAGAGGATAGAAAACGAGTACAATACAACTTAAAAGCCAAAAACATAATAACATCTGCCCTGGGAATGGATGAATATTTCAGGGTTTCAAATTGTAAGAGTGCTAAGGAAATGTGGGACACTCTTC